>NW_019211458.1:5627731-5743573 GCF_002443255.2 Varroa destructor
CTATTTGAACTCCTTGGTCAGTGTTTCAAGACGGGTCAAATAACTAATGCTAACCATTGATGGCGGACTGCTTACCTAGAGTAACATGCTCACCGCAACAAGGAATAAACCAAATCGCAGATACAACAGATACATTTAGTAAACGCAGGCCGTAGCTGTCCCACAGCTAAACTACACCGGCTAGGTGATGCCCAGCACAGAACATCGCACTACGTACGAGCTGTCCCATATCGATGCCGCAGCGGCATAGTTTCTCAATGAATGAGTGTGCACTAGTGCACAGAGTCTCTGGCAGGGCTAATCAAGAGCAATCGGTTGAATGGACAACTTACGCTCAAGGCACCACACAACTAACTACCCTGTTGATAGGCACACCACTTTACAGCACAGTTATCTGTTTTACTCACTATGGTTTCACATACTGTTGAACTCTCTCGTCAGAATTCTTTTCAACTTTCCCTCATGGTACTTGCTCGCTATTAGTCCCTTCATATATTTCGCCTTTGATGAAATTTACCACCATCTTTAAGTTGTACTCTCAAACAACTAGACTCTCCAGAGCTTCGGTTCAACAGGATAGTACAACCACACAGGCTTTACACCTTCCCTGAGCACCCACATAATAATAATTGAGTTGTACTCCTATTAAACACAAAACACTAACCTAACCTAACAAAACACCTAACCTAACCTTTTTTTTTTTGGAGGTTAAGGGCAAATGCATTATGCAGACCGGACATCACTGAATTGTGTTTTGTCCGGCACCGTGGGACTCTCACCCACTAAACCCTGGACCCCTGTGTCAGCTTGGGTCATGGTTCGGGATATGTTTGATATTACTTCGAAACCATGACTTGCAGGAGCGGTCATTTCATCATCCTTCCCTTTGAGCCCTTCCAGTCCATCCTCCATTCTGGCTTTCCTCTTGACCAGAAACTCTGGGGCTCGAGGGGGATCGTACTCCCTGTACTTCTGTTAATTCCAGGTGTTGTGCATTGGGCCCATGATTGTTTCGGGTCCGCCCTTCCACTATTCTCTTACGTCTCATCCTTTCTAGTTGTTCTTTTCTTTTCATAATATCGTCAAAAAAATCCGTAACTTTGGCCCAGTTCGTCCTGTCCTTTGTCATAATATCTACCATCTCCGTAGTACTGCCCGTTGTTACTACTTCTCTGTGTATCTGCTTGTCTCTGATCGCTTTAAGTGCCTGGCAGTGAATAAGAGTATGTTCTACTCCGTTCTTCATGCCCGACACGCAGAGCACACAGATGTCCACTTGCGTTTTGCAGATCTTTGTCATGTATGTCTGGAACTGTCCATGACCCAACAAGAGTTGGTTGGAGTAGTATGTTAGCTCTCCCTGGCTGCCGCGAATCCATTTCCTGACATCTGGTATTAGATGTCGGGTCCAACTGCCCGGAGATTCTCGTCCTCCGTAAGTGCGTGGATTTTCCCATTGCTGCTGCCATTTGTTCATTGTATCCTCACGTGCCCTTGTGTTGTCGGTGGAATCATCTCTTTGTCATCGTTCGGCTCTTCCCACGGCAAGCAAGTCCCATGGGACCATTTTGGCCAGCACTAGAAGTGCTTCGGTTGACACAGTTCTGTACGCTCTGGCCACAGGTATTGCGACTATTCTTTGAGCAGCCAGCAGTATATCTCTATTGACTTTTGTCCTCAGCGCTATTTCCGCCCATACAGGAGCTGCGTACAGCGCTCTAGCTTCAGCTACTGAAGCTAGTAGTCTTCGGCTACCTTCAGAGGCCCCTCCTACTCTGGGAAGTATTCGCGACAAATTGAGGGCTGCTTTTTCTGCCTTTGTATCTACATGTTTAATATGTTCTCTTCCGTCATTGCAGTGTCAGTCATTACTCCGAGGTATTTTGCCTTTTTCTGAATGCTGATTTGGATATTACCCAAATATATTTCTACATTTGTGGTCTTCTTTTTTCCAGTTAAGTATAATGCTTCTGTCTTCTCCGTGGCTAACCTCAGGTAGTGTTCTACCATCCATCGATCTATCAACTGGAGGAAGTCATTTTTCTTATTCTCAAGTTCCACTTCTCTCCGGGTCCTGATAATAAGAGCCAGATCATCTGCATATGCTATAGTTTCCACCCCTCCCTGTAGACCCGTTATTTGTAGTACGCCGTCATAGGCTAGGTTCCAGAGCATTGGACCAAAGGCCGACCCCTGCAGGACCCCAGCTATGACCTTGTATTTCGTCCCATCCGCTTCCAGTCTTCTGTTCTCTAAATACGAACTGATGACTTTGCGTAAATACACAGAGATACCCTTTTCTGCCAGTGCAGCCATCAGTTTTCTCCAGTTCATGCTATTAAAGGTATTTCTAACATCCAGAAAAATCAGAAGTACGAAGTTTCTAATCTACAGCTTGCTACTCATCTGCTCTCTTGCTATCTCGAGGACCCCATTTATAGCTGAGTGTCGGACGCTGTTTCCTGAAGCCATATGGCGCCTCTGATACTGCCTCTTTATCTTCAATCTGCTTGGTCAATCTGGCGACTACGACGCTTTCCATGGCCTTTGCAGCCGTTTTTAGCAGACAAATTAGTCGAAAGGCCGTCGGCCCTATCTTGTGTCCGGGTTTTGGAATGGAGCTTTGCTTCCTTCCATATATCCGGAAAAATCCCTCGCCGTAGTATGTCGTTCGCCGACTTTTGAAAGGCTATCGGCCATCTTTTAATTAGCATCCTGACCACCTCTGGTGGAACGCCGTCCGGGCCCGGTGCTTTTCCTGTTGCTATTTTGTCTCTTGCTTCTGTTACCTCTTCCAGTGTCATCTTCTTCTGGAATGTCTCCTTCGTCGACCTCGAACATTGTGTCACCCCTCCAGAGCTGCGTTGGGAACAGGCTTCTTACCACGTTCATCACTACATCTGGAGGTAGCGGTGGAGATTTTGTCTTTATTTTATTCATTACAATTTGGTAAGGAAGTCCGAAAATGTCTCGGTCGACTGCCTTAATCAGTTTCTGCCAGGATCTTTCCTTGCTACGTCTTATACCTTGTCTTAGCTTATTTCGGGCGTCCTGGTACTCCCGGAGCTGTTGTAACGTTCCCTGTTCTGTTTCTGATCGTAGGTCGTTCGTGCGTCCTTGCCAGTTTCCTGTTCTTGTGTAGATGCATCTTTTCCTCAAGCACATTTTCCTGAGCTCTGCGATTTCCTTGTTCCACCAGTGTTTTGGACGATGAGGGTGCCGCCTGCTTGATAACTGCCGATTTGCTTTTGAGCATGCGTCGATCATTAGCTGTCTGAGTTGCTGCGCACTTCCCGTTCCGTGTGCCAAACTATGTTCGCACCTTCTGTCTATCTCTCTTTGCAGGATAGTGTGGTCCAACTTCTTTGCTTGCCATCTTCGTGTCTTTCTCTGTGTATGCCTTTTGATAGGCTTGTTTGATCGACGTAGAAGGATATGTAACGGTGATCACTGCCGCTTTCCTTTTCGTCCAGTACTCTCCGCCCCGTTGTAGAGGCTATTGCAGCATTGTTTACCAGCGTGAGATTTATGAAGGATGGGTAACCTCTATGTTCGCAGGTAGGAGTCTCACTGTCACTTAAAGCCACGAGTTCCATTCCTGCATTACTGTTCCTCTCCGGTTATTAATTCTACTATTACTACTCCATGTTATACTTTTATGAGTTAAAGTCCCCCGTAATGATGATCTTCTTCCCTGTGTCATGTCTTTGTATGCTTTGGCCAAGCTCGTCAAGGAATCTTTCAAATTCTTCTATTGATCTATTGGGCGAAAAATAGCACTAGTAAAAGACAGCCACGTTTTCAACCTCCACCCAGGTGAACTCGTTTCCTTTTACATTTCTTCGTATCACCGTTTTTCCTATGCCGCCCCGATATATGGCAGTGTCCTTTCTGTCGTCCGTCACCACAATCTCCTTAGATCCTATTCTTTAACTGTTCGGTTCTGAAAGCAGACATAGGTGTATGTCGTATTTTTGGGTCGTCACTTCCAGTACGTCATGGGCGATACAGGAGTAATTTAGGTCAATCTGTAGAAGCCTGAACTCTATTTTGTTGGTTGTCTCCTCGTCCACTATCCGCTATCTGTTTCTGTTTCTTTGATACTTTTTTAGGTCATTTAACAGTCTTTTTTACCGACGGCATTATTAAGTTTTCTTCGTTAATAATCGGTCTGTTTGCGCTCTTCTTCCTCTTCTGTGCTTCGCCGTCCTTTTCTCCCCCTGTTTTATCCATGGTCTCTCTTGGCTCTGCCGCTCCTCCTCCAGAAGAGGGGAGCTTTGTCGTTGTCCTACCCTCTCTCCTCCATTTGTCTCGGGCATGATCCATTAGTGTTCTCTATTTAGAGCATCGCATTGATGTGGCTCTGTGGCCGTCTATCTCGCATTCATAGCAATAAGGGGTCGACCTGTCACAGCTATCGGCTGGATGCCCTATATTCCCGCAGTGGAAGAATCGTATTCCTTCTATTTTGACTTTTTCCTAGCACTCGTAGGCTTTACGACCTACTTTTTGGAACATAAAGTAATTCGGTTTCCTGACCCAGTCCTTTGTCTTGCATTTGTAGGGCCCCATTTGCACTATCCTGCTGTCTTTTATGCTCTTTGCCAGTGCGGTTGGTATTTGTATCAGTGAGTGCCAACTGCTTCATGACTGTCGAGGATCCCCGGCTGTTATTTCTGTGCTTGCCGGCAATCTCAATACGTTTTTTAATGTCATTCGCTATTCTGTTTCCCATAGCCAGAGGATCCACATCCCCTATGGCCATAGTACGCAGGTTTGGCTTTGTGCTCACGTTTAGTTCCATGCCTTCCTCGCTTTGGAGAATGCTGGCGATTTTTAGAGCTTCATCTTTTATTTGCCCCTGTACCCTCAAGAGTACATCTCCTCCTGTGCCTTGCGAGATACCAATTTTCGCGTCGATTTTTGTAGGTCCTAGTTTCGTACGAAGGTTTAAAGGATCTGTTTTCCCCTGCCTTTACCCTTATTGTCGAGGTCTTCTCGTGTTGTTTCCCTCTTGCTATCGGGTTTCTGGTTCTTTTCGTGTTTTGCAGTTGTGGACCCTCATTTTGTTTTTTGCATAATTTCATTTCACACCCAAAATATTTACCATACACTTCGAGTAATTTTGTGGTGGCCTCGTTGTCTGCTTGATCGGTCACTTGATTCGCAGGTATTTTTTGTCCTCTCTCTTCCTCTATGGCTTTAACAACTTTTTTGACTATTTTTGTCAGACTCTCTTGTGTCTCTTCTTTGTTAATCATACCCACTCTTATTTTCCTGGTTGCATCCTCAAGTATTTCATCACCGTCCGCTTCCCCTGCAATAAATGTAGAAGGAATTACTGCTCGTGATTACTGCGACGCTGCCAGCTGTTAATTTTGCTGCCTTTTTAGCCACATGTATTTGGGCACTTAGTTGTTTTAACAGCTTTTGGTCCCTCTCAAGGCCCGTCTCAATTATTATCGCCCTTCTGTCTCTGATAGCAGGGATGCTTCCTTTTGTTGTGTTAACGCATTTGAAGGCCGTTTAAAGCCACCTTTCCCTTTGCCACTAGCCTAAGGTCCGCTTCTGTTTTTGCTGCGGCTTTTTTCGTTTCTAGTTCCGCTTCTATCTTCACGTTCTCAATTTTTTGTAGACGTTCTTTTTCAACTGCCTTATTGCATCTTCCACAGAGCATGCCTGCTTTAATTTCCTTGCATATTTCTGTGTTCTCCATCCCCCTCTGTCCCTCCTCCTCCTGTGCCCTATGTAACACAGCTGTTCCTAATGCCATAGCATTTTGTTGCCTCAGATTTTTCTCGTCGGTTCAGCTCGGTCTTCTTCCTCGGCCCCCCTGTCCTGACCAGGGTCCTGATTGCTTTGGCTAACCGCCTAGCGTTTTCCTTGATGTCTCAAGGTGTGACCTTGCATTACTTGCACAGGGTATCAAGGAATCCAGAGTATTTTGTCAATGCGTTTTTAAGTTCTAGCATTACTTCCTCTTTGGTTTCTTTTCGTCTTTTGTTTGATGGATTTATCTCACCCATGTTATTAGGTGAGACTACTTCTTCCATTATTTTCCCTGAGTATGCGTGTTTTTTACTTTAATCAGGGTGGCCTCTTTGCGATTTACATGCATCTCAAGCACTTCTTCTTCATCTTGTACTTCAATCTTCCGCAATTACTTTTGGGTTCACCTGAAAGGGCCATAAAAATAGGTCCAACTGTTCCCCTGTATCATTTTTATCAGTCGTTTGTCTCGATCTTGTTAGCGTCTGTTCCGTTAGAGAAGACTTTTAAAAGGGTCCTTCCCTTCCACTCTCGCTTTCCCCCTTGTTCGTCTTTCTCGTGTGCATCTTGGGGATGGAAACCCCGCAAGCCAGTGGCACTGTAGTGCCGGCATCTATTTTTGCCATCTTTTCCATGACTTGCCTTTTTTTTTGTATCTTAACCAGCTGTTGGCTCGTATATACAGTGTTAGTCGTTCAGAAGGCAGACTTCTTTCCTTGGTGTCGACTTGCCACTATGTGAGTTTTACATGTGTAGCCTTACCAATGCCCCCGATTGTTATTGCAGGGTCCCATCCGGTGACCATCCGGCACTGCAGCTACATCGGAATTTTCAGTCGTATGATGGAGCAGCCAGCTGGTATTGGTTGGACGTCCGGGCCCCTGTACTATCTGCCAGCCTGTCGGTGCCTTCCAGTTTTAGAACGGTACGCTTACGCGTGTCCCCTCAGCCCGGTTTATACACACTGCTTGCCGCTTTACGGATCCACATTTGTCTGTCCTTGCTCCCTGCTTTTCCCACTATTGGCTTTTTCGCCGCGACAGTCCTCGAGGCCGGCCGTTCCTGACCTGCCTATGGTCAGAAAACGGTGACCAAGGACTGGTTTTGATCCGCCCCGAGTATTATTCCTGGTGCCCTTCATATATCATAGGATATCATATCTTCATATCCGCCACTTGGGGACGCACCCGGTTGGAGGTCCAGTAACCCCTGCCTTTTGCGCCACTGAGGCATCTTGCATCATCGGCCGGTCGGGGCCCTTCCGGTTTCAAAATCTACGTTCGGTATCGTCGTTAGACATTCTATCAGATGGCTGGCTCCCAGCACAAAACGGAATCTGTCTGTGCGCCGGTTCGAGCTTAGACCACGATGTGTCCCCAAGATTAGCACGTACATACGTTACCCACTAAGCTATCATGAGGATCTCCATGAGCTCGTGGATACCCTTCTGGGAATCTAACCTAACCTATCTAAACCTAACCTAATCTTAATTTAATTTTGAACCTTTGTGCTTCGAGCCTTACGTTCGGTATCGCCATTAAACATTCCATCAGATGGCCAGCTGACTCCGGTACAAACCGGCGTGTGTCTATGTCCAGGCGTCGGACTTAGACAACAACGTGTCGCTAAAATTAGCAGGTTTGAACCTAATCAAACCCAACCTAGTGTAACTCTAAATTCGGCCTAACAAACCAATTTGAAAGACATAAATCCAGTCTAAAACCAATCCAACCTTATTTAAAAAGAAGAACTCCATTGAATAAAATAGTGCTTACCGCCGAAAAAGAACCAGTATCAACTAGAGACTGAAATAAAAAAAAAATCACGGTAAAAAAAGGTAGAGCACACGACCTGAAATAAACTAACATTAGAATAAAATGAATTAGATTAGGTAGAACTTAAAGCCGACAAAAGCAACATCAACTAAGGACTCAAATAAAAATGAGTTCGATTAAATAAGCCTTACCATCATCGAAAAATTTGAAGTAAAAGAACTACGTCAGACAAGCTAAGGATTACCGTTAGCGAAGAACTAGCATCAACTAGAAGACTAGAATAAAAAAACTACTCCAAATTAAGTAGGGCCTACCACAAATGAAAAATTAACATGAATTAGGGATAAGAAAAAGAGAATTATGTCAGACAAGCCAGACGTTATCACCTACATAAAGCAGCATCAATTAACTGTTTAAATAAAAAAAAAAGGCACGCTAGACTAGCTAGAGTTTAACATCGACTACGAACCAAAATTAACTACAACCCAGAATAAAATAAGTACATCAGATTAGGTAGAACCTATTACCGGAGCAAAACTACCATTAGTTAGGAACTAAAATGAAGGAGCTGCATCCGACTAGATAGATATTACCACCGGCACAAAAGCGGCATCAGTTAGGTGTACAAGCAAAGAAGCTACGTGAACCTAGCTAAAGCTTATCACCAGCGAAGAAGTAATATTAACTAGCCCTATGGCCACAACTTTTTTTGACACCGCTAACCACTAAAAGTTTAAGTTAAGTAGGTGCTTGCTCTACTGATCGTGGATGCTTTGCCCAATATAAACTATGTAAAAAATAAAAAATCAAAGTAAATAGGTTAAAGGATAAATGACACGAAAATGTATTATTATTTAGAACAAGCACAGTAAAAAGTAAACAAATCAAAAGTACTATGGGACAAAAACCAATTTATTCGAAACATGAACGTACAAATTCACGTCTAACTTTAACGAAAATAAATATTTAAGGCAAGACACTGATCTTCGACGACGAAGCAATGATAAAAAGTCCTACGTTCTGTATCGTCATCAGGCATTCAATCATACAGTTCACTCCCAGCATGCAACGGAATATGTCTAAGCCCGGGCTCCAACCCAAACCTCGAAGTGTTTTTAAGATTAGCGGACAAATGCGATATTCACTAATCTATCGCGAGAGATAATGTTTACGGTACGGCCTGAATTCTTTTTGGCATCGCCAAAATCAGGATCCTGAAATGAGTATATGCTTACCAATTTTATCCTGTGTCTACTATAAACTGTGAAAAAAAAAGTAAACCACGTCATGGAGGATATAGAGAAGCCTTGATGAAGGTCCAAGCTAAAATGCTTTAATGTTCTAGGTTAACTTCGATACTGTACTAACCTTTTTATAAAAACACGATCAGTTCGAAGTAAACATGCCGATTTAGCCAATTGAGAGGATACCCTAGAGTTCTATTGTACTCAAAATATGTGATAAAGTGTAAATAATAGAAGGACATACTTGCGAAACGATTTTTTCCTTAAGTTGAATACGTATACAGATGTTTCTTTAATTATATAGCGATGTGCATCAGCTGGAACAAGTAGTACATAATGCTAAGCGTCATTGCAAAAAGGATTCTAACGAATTCTTATAATTTTTACCACCAATGCATTGAAAGGCATCGGATAAACCAATCTTATAAAAAAAATGGATGAAAAAAAAAAGTATAATTTTAGCATGAACAAATCTTACAAAGCTTTTTACTATCTGTGTATAAGTCCATTCGATCATAGCGCCAATTGTACCACCTGCAAACGAGATTATCCTGAAATGGGAGAATCATCCTTGACGGTAACTAAAATAACGCTAGTATATAAAATATAAAGTCAAAAGGACCCAGCATAAAGCTTTGAAGGATGCCTGCGCACAGCATAACTTTGTCAAAAAACAATCTTTATTCGTAATTGTATCGTTCTATGATATAGATTAAAAAATCGTTTGCAAGAACTATCGCCTACTCTAAGAAGAAAAAGTATTGTTTACAATATATTGCTGCAATTAATAAAAGGCTTTGATGTAAATTATGATGTCATAGAGCCTTCGACGAATCAAATCCGTTATGTCACTGGAAGCTAGATTAATAAACTAGAATCCACGGTACTTAGTGACTGCAGAGAAAGTAGACCTTTATACGGAAGTAGAAGCCTGATTTTTAAAACATTGTTCGAAAAGATGTAACGTAAACCTTGTGAGACGTATGGATTGATAACTGCTTGACTTAAAACGATCGTCCTTACCCATGCATAGAAATGTTACCTTAGGTACTATGAAATCATTAGGAAAGATTCCTTGGCGAACCCAAAATTTAAGTAAGTATATTAACAAAACAACTGTTATAGGAATTATAGACTTTCTTGCGTTTTATGAGGTTTCGCTGCAAGCATTCTCACTCAGTGCATGCCTTTCAAGGAAAATCCGACATGTGCTGCCGACGTCCGCTTTTTTTGGGCTAATGGCCCATTGCATTATTTGTTTGGTGCTTTTTATTGTCTATAATTTGCATGCATTGAAAGTTAAATGTGTTTTTCAAAATAATTAGAATACTCTAATATTCAACTATTTGTACTGTAATTTAATTAGTACCTAAACAGGATGCAATCTCAATAATTGATTGATTGCAACTTCACCTAACACGTAACGGTGATCTTCCTTTAATTGCGCAAGAATATTTATTAACATAAATATCATTTTCCGATGTCAAGAGAAATTATTTTTTTCCGTTAAAGCAGCCTTGGGATTCACGGCACAAGTTAATAATTAATTATAGTCAATAATTTTGAATCTGCATTTAACTACTACAAAGTATACACAGTATATACGGGAAATATATTTCGCACTAGAAAAGAGGTAGAAAACACCTGCTTGTTTGTTTGCACGGAAGTGTACTACACTCTATCTAGCTACCATTGATCACATTAAATATGCACAACTGGGGATCGAGTCTCAGACTAATTATTGCACTGACGTTAGCGTGTCGTCCGCACACCACTTGTTTTCTTGAACTACACATGCTGTCAACAAAAGTTGGGCAACACTATCATAGAAACTCCATACATTCGTTCACATAAGATCTCATCTTATAAAATTACTAGTACCACCAAAGGAATTAATTTTCAGGGATTGAGTGAACTAATCTGAAGGCTTTCTTCTTACTGACTGCCTGAAAATATTTTCTATATATGATTTACACATACATATTTATATTGAAACGCGCGTCCAAACGATTTGAAAATAATGTCAATATAACCCCGAATACGTAAAAATTAGTGGCTTGCGACTATGCCAGAGTAGCAGCCCTAGCTCATTAGCGAAATTTAAAATTTGTCTAATAGTGAAGAAATTGCAACAGGATCCTACCAGACTTTAGAAAGCCAGTAAAGAAACCGATAGCGCGAACTTCATAAAGATGCCAAAGAGCTTCTCTCAAAAAAACTCACGCAACCAGCACACACGGCACACTTTTGAATAGATACTTAACTAATAATTGAGAATTTTCGAAATATTGGAATGTAAATGTTACTTCGTTTTAGTTCTACCAAATAAGCATAGAAATTCGATTTTCCAAAAAAAAATAAATATATTATCTATAAAATCGAATATATTGTATTTTTCAAGGTATAGTTGAAAATTTCTGCAGAATATATATGTATATCTACAAATCTCTGGCTCAGCCTTTGGTAGTTGCGGGCACATATAGCACCTAAATACGTCTCCCTCTATCATGGTTGGCGTATACTAGAATTCCTGTTTTCATAAAAGGCATTTTTTCCTTCCAACTTTGTATTGAAGGATTACATGTCTAGGATCATGACCGTCATTCTCGCCGTATAGATAAACCCTACCTTGTGAGAGAAATTTCCAAAAAGACGCAAATACACAGGTTTGAACGAGCGACTTTCCCAAATTGGCTTATGATACCCGCCTCGCTACTGCTTCAATCATTGCTGGTACCTAATTAAATATACATTTTTCTTTACACCAGACTTTATTACTAAAATTGTGGTTTACTACTGTGTGACTCTCGTTTGCAAAATTTTGCACCACACATTTTTGGACTTACCCCGAAACTGGCATGGAATAACTCGAATTTTACGCTCGGTATTTAAGTCGTTACGCACTTCAAATGACTGCTTTCCAGCACGAAACAAAGCGTTTTCTTCTAATCTAAACTACCATGTGTGCCTAAATTTAGTAGGTAAACACGTTCAGATATTATTTCCGTTTCAGCAATTTCTCTAATTATCAAATAAAAACGCAAGCGGCTCAAAATTGGGATGAAGGCCGATTAATAGTACATGATGAAGATAACAAGCATGCAAATTTTCAAGTCGTAAGCAAATACAAATTATGGAAAAATGTTATAAAAATTCGTATAAACACAAAAGCAATGGGTTGGGCCATGATAGTCAGATGACCAACACCATTACAGATCACTCGTATCATTCGTTTCCTCTCTCTCACTCTCGCGAGCTCTTCTGCTCGTGACACATAACACTTAAGAAATTTCTTTTCGGCGACTAGGGACAGTTAGATAGAGAGACAGCTGATAGTAACTTGATGATTTTTTTTATAAATTGATTGCGTACTTCGTTTCACGCCTTTTTCGACTACCTATCGTGAGTATTTTATTAGGTTGTCTTGTTGTTGCGAGAAGAGCCATATTACATTTGCTGAGATTTACACGTACACATGTTTACCCCTTCTATAACGGCACTTAACACAATTAGTCGTTTTTCCAGATCGTTATCCTTTCGGCATGTTATCTAACAAAGTGAAAGTTCACTTGCAACTGCGAGTCAGGCGCCTTGATATAGACCAAATAGGAAAATCAATATTGTGTACCCGTATATAAGTGTCACACGAAATACCTCATGGAAAAATAGTTTGCTGCATAATAAAATGCTTTAATTTAAAAAGAAAAAGAAAAAAAAAAAAAATATATATATATATATATATATATATATATATATATATATATATATTGATAAAGAGCAATGTACAACAGTGTCGTACGTTATTTTCTTATGAACAATTCGCCAACTTTGTGTTAACATAAAGGTGACAGACATGTATCACGTTTCTGTTGGCCAATAAATGTATGAAGACTTTTGGCCATTAGGAATATGATACCTATATCAGCTACGTTGCGTGCTACTTTCAGGGCTCAAAAATCATGATAGCCTCGGAAGGCGTGTGGTTCTCCGTAGTTTACGCCGTTTTTTGTCTATGTGTAATAGCCCCTCCTAGTGAATTTGTTCAAGCGGGACTCACGATTTCTCAGCTTTTCAAAGATTTACTGGGAGATGAAACCACAGACTTTATGCAATATCACCTCAGACGAGCAGCCCTTACTACACTTATACATTCGGCACTTCCTCTTGGTAAGTGCATTTTTACTTGTGTTTTTGAAATTTTGCGCAGACACATAGCTTAAATTTCCAAGCTCTAATATCCCGACAAATATCTCCAATTTTCCATTTCGGTTGCATTAACAAATCTGTATTATTACAGGTTACGCTATAGGGTTATGTGTCTTTGAGTTAGAACCGGCTGCTAAAGATGGGCCTGAGGGTACGTATATGGCGCAATCTAGAAATGTATGGACGGCTCTGTTTGTAGTCTCGTTGTTATTTCTTGCGTCTACTATGCATCGAGTTCTCCGCTGGCATTTTTCGGAATGGAAGGAACATCCCGTAGTCAAGGTATGTGTGCATTTACTTGTTGTATGACGATATACACCGGCGCCGAAGTAATAACTCGTGCATGTACAATAAATGACCATTAAGAGAAAATTATAGTTCGTTTGCGGTTGTATCGCATGTAAAATTTGAAATAGAAATGTAAAGAAAAAAACGTTTTTTAAGAAACTCGAGGGCTTTTCAAACATTTAATTCAGCCTTTACAATACGGTTACAAATGAGAACCAAAAAAGGGGTCAATAAAGTAAAAAAAGGAAAAAGTAAAACATTTCAGCGGTTTCCATAACTTAATTATTCGGTACGTATACCAATAGCTTTCTAAACCTATTGTAAGTTTTTCCAACCAAAAAAAAAAAATGTTTTGCAGGTGCTACATATCTATGCAGCAGAAATTGAAGGAAATTGGCTTGAAATTGCCGCGAGGATTAACGCGGAATTCAGACAGGTATTTTAAACTGAAATACATAAGGCCTGCTTACTGTTGACTAAAGCACCGGAGGCCGAAAAAAAACAATCTGTGCGTTTAATCGCTTTTTCAATTTATCGTAAAAAAGGCCAAGTTTTGTTAAAAATGTGTGAGATCGTAAAAGACCAGTACATTTGTTGACAGTTTGAGTATTTCTTCTAAGTATTGCCACGTTCGAGCTTTGGTGTTCTGATTTTCTTTGTAAAGCGAGTGTCCGAAACCAATGAATTTCACAAACAATGTTTTATGTTTGCGATCGACACAGTCCGTTTATGTTGTGTGACCTCATTAGGCTGATAAGTTCATCTCGCAAGGTGGCATAACGCGGACTATCGTACTTCGAACCTGGCTATTACGTGTGGGACCTGACGACATCAAACTGATTCAAAATGCCGATGCAAAACTTCGTGTCGTTTCAAGTGCCGAGCACCGGGTGTCACATATAAATTCCACCGGTATGTAACTTGCTTTCTGCTGTCGCTGTTCGTAGCATAAAACTCACCATTGAAATTGAGATATTGCTATTAGTACTGTTTTCACTTTCGACTTTGTTCGGTTGTTCTAGGAGTGCAATGCTTAGATATTTCCGTGCAAAGTCAGCGACCCGGGGTTCCTTCATTCACAATTCGAGTGAATTCTGGCGACTACGATCAGCTTCGCGCACGTTTGCCTCTTGAGAATGTTAAAAACATACCGATCCATCGCAACCTCGGAGACCGTTTCATAGACGCCTTTAAAACTGTTATTTCACAAAACCCACCCCTTGAGGTGAACGAGGTACGGCAAGTAAAATGCGAATTAGACATGAACAATATTTTCATGACTAAGGAATAAACATTAATTGAGGATTGAAAACAATAATTGCCGAAGCATTGTGATTGACGCGTACACGTACTGTATACTTAGTCACATATGCCTAGAAATTATTAAGGGTTTCGAGCAAGCTTTAAAAAACCGATTGTCATGGAATGTCATAGAGGTCCTGAAAAATATTTGATAAGAATTTTTTTTGTCTTTTGAAGTAAATTGGCTACTTACGGAATTATTAGTAATTAAAAGAATAGCTCATTACTTGCGAGTTACAGCTAACCAGTCACAATCTTCGTTAGTTGAAATCACGTTTAGCGGAAAACTTCCAAGAAAATAAGAGGAACGTAGATAACCAATACCGTATAATACTGGATTTACTCTTTAGCAAACGATTTCGCGAAAATGCAACCAGTACGAATCCAACTGAAATGAAATTCCAACTAAATGAAACTTGTAGATTAGAAAGCAATGTTATAGCAAAAACAACCCTTACCTGTAAAATCAATTTATTAGTACTGTTTAAAGCAGATAAATCTTGTCAAAAGTATCTGATAGATCTAACCTGTAATATTAAGGAACTTCATAGCTTTTTCAATGCTTTCTCAAAAGATTAGCATCCTTGTAGTGATAGTACTGTTTTTTTTTATAAATGCATTACCTGAAGACACGGCGACCAATTATTGTTACAAATCTTAAACAAGTAATCTTAAAGTTGCGCTTGAAAAACGATTACGAGTCAGTTTTAAATAGATTGATGATTGCCCGGAGAGCCGATTTTTCATAATTCCATGCTAAATATATGAATTTTACAATTGTTGAACCATAAATCAAGCCTCGTGGCCCGTTCAATTTTTTAGTTGATTTGTTAGTGTTATTTTCTACCACAGTCTGTCTGTATGGCCCTAACGGAACGTTTTACATCATTTGGATTGTGTAGGAACCAGAGTTTTGTATTGGATGCATGCAAGATGTAGCAGATGTTACCCTACGTCGATCTTGTGAAGGAATTTTAAATCCAGAGCAACAAGGGGAATCAGGTACGATTAAATACATGTTTATGGGTATCGTGCCTTCTGAATCAGCACACCATATATTAAAGCGCTGTCACGTATTTTAATAGGTGTCTTCGCGCCGGGTAGTTCAACACGTTCTGCTTGCGTAGGCTGTCTCTGCCGGCCTCTATGGTGTTCGTCCTGTTTAGCTCGATGGTTCGTTGCTAGACAAAATCAAGACCAACCCCATACATGGCTCATGGGAAAATGTCCATGCCCAAATTGTCGGTAAGTGTTCTTCATAACTAATAAGGAATTCGTAATATACATAGTACTGAATTATTTATAATGGCACATATGGTCGATTTCAATAAAGCGGAAACCTTTCATCCTCTGAAATAATTGGTGGTCAATGACTAAGGTTGATCGAAAAATGCTACAGGTGTAGAGTGAAGTATCCTAGCAAGTGCTGAACCTCACTTCAATCAAAAAGTGATTTTACAATACATCCATTTAGCTAATCCTCAGAGAGTACACCATACGTATTTCGTCCCATACACATTTTATTATGAAGATAGCTACTTTAATTTATGCATGTGATAAGGACATGTTTACTCTTAATTAGCGTAAATAACTAAATACCCTCCCTCCCACCCCCACCCCAAGATAGTTAGTTGAAAAAATAATAAAATAAAAGAGTAATTATATTTTATAAAATAATAATATTATATTAGAATGTTTGCTGATATTTTTCTTCCAATTACAATTTATGTCAATTTCTGCTTTATAGTATAACTTCTATAGAAAATTTTGAATACGTGCTATTCGCAGATATTATCAAAACCCCCGAAAGTTACTAAATTGGGTTATAAAGCTTAACGCTAATACCCTAGAGTTGTCACAATCTCAGCAAACAGCATATAGCTAAAATTGTCTATCATAAACGAATGAATGTATCGTAAGTAGCGTAGATTTAACAGTAACGGCCGGGATTTCATTGTACCCTGATGCTAAACCTTTGAAGAACGCAAAAAGAGATCAAGAAGGAATCAGGGTCGACCAGCCAATCGCCCAATTAGGCAGCAAACCAAATTAGGTTTATTTTATAATACACTAGAATCAAAATTAAAATATTAGAAAATTCAAAGTATATTCAAGTTAAGCATCACGGCATAATTATTATTTTTTTTATAAACATAATTTCTTATAAACATTTATTATTTTGGTTAATCTAAGGGGATGAATTTGCATTGATAACTGTGCGATAATGCAGTGGCTTGTACGTTACCGCCGACCCTTATAAAACGTTAACGATTTCCTACTTCGACTGTTTCAGTTCAACCTTCTGTTTGTTGGACGTACGCCCGCTAGTTGTGCAAAACTATCAACGGACAACTCCTGACAAGCCGTAGTTATTGCTGTACATATCAAAGGAGAAAGCAACTGCCACCCGTGTTTGTGTTCAGTTTTCAGCTTGGAAAGATTGAGCCGGGATTACTAACGTTTTCTGAGATTTTAGACACACATTATTAATTCATTCACTCAAAGTACTCAAAATTCATGCACCACGATATCTTCAACTCATAGTACACTGTTATGCAATCATATGTATTTGTTGCTCGCGGTCCTTGTTGTGTTCTTTCAGTCGTCATCCCAAGTATCTTTTTTCTGCTGCTCTTGCTGTTTTGCTTGCCGGCGCCGTTCTGCAAGAAAAAAAACAATATATTTATTTAAGTTTAATTTCTGTATACTATTAATGTGTCTTACTTGTGTCGATGTTAATTCAGACCCAGTGATTACACGCGCCTCATGTACAAATATATATACATATGATAATATATATGAACATTTTTTCAACTTATTGTCTTATTGTGTTAATTATTATCTAATTATTAAATAGTAACTCGCGGCTTTGGCCGCGATGAATTTCACATTTTGCTCATAACGACAAAAGCTATGGTTTGATCGTAATGAAATTGAAATTACGCTACTGTGACAAAGGTTTCAGGTTTATACATGAAACAGCTTTACCAACCTTTAAGCATTTAATGTCAGAATTTTTATATAAGAATCTTTTAGGTTTACCAACCTCTAGCTTCTTTGTGCAGGAGTTTTTCTTTCTCTCTTTCCTCGCGGCTCATAGAAACCGGAATACCTAATGCACCAGATACAAGTCGTTTAGCAATGAGAGAGCTGGTTTTAGGACGAGGCTTGTGTGGTAGTTCTAGGCCTGCTTCCCTTGCTTTTGCCTTCGAAGATTCCGAAGCTTCGTTTAATGATCGCCGTTTAATAATCCCATCCTGTAAAACAGACGAAATATATAAGCAATCCCATCCTGTAAAACAGACGAAATATATAAGCTGTACATAACGATAAGAATTATCGAAAGGCATAACGATATGCACCATCAGGATATAAGATTATGCCTCATACTTATACATCTCAAAAATTATATGAAAACATCTGACGTTAAAATCTTAGAAACCTGTTATTTAAAAAAATATCGTAATAGCGTATTAACCATATAACAACTTCTTCACAATAATCAATATAGAAAACAACAGCACCAAGCGGTTATTTAAACACAGTTGCTAGACGAATGCAAGCATGTGCATTTACATGGGAAGGATTCCTTGAGTTCGTTATGAGGGTTAAATGAACTTTGATCGAGTTAGCCCCGCGCAAGAAAGTACCAACGAAAAATGCTACGTACACTACTGACTAGCTTGACGTACCATCAGTTGACATCGTTAAACGACATTAATTTCCCATACAGAGATCGAAATAAACAGTGTGTGCTATATTTCTTGCCGATAGTCAAGACGCACTTTTATAGAGCTCGTGTTAGTTTTCGAATGCGTGTTTTGCGACGACACATTTAAGGCACAGATACGCCATTGCAATACTCACAGCTTGCGCCATTATATGATAATGTTGATAGCTATCGTCCGTCTCGAGACATCTGGATCGTCCGCATACAATGTGTATAACACATAGTAATATGAGACTTCAGATCGCTCCTACGAAAAACTATTGCGACTTTCCAGTGGGGCTAAGGACACTAAGAACAACATTATCTGTCTTCTAAATAGTTACCCATCCATGTTGCTGATCTTTACTAAAAACCTTGTACTTCTTTCATTAGCGCAGGATCGAAAACCAAAAATCACAGAAAAATTTTAGGACTTAATACTATTAATAAGAGTTTACCAATCTACACAAAATAGATAACTTATAGCTTCTAAGAAAATATTGTATATACCGTCGACCAATGTCTAATATAGCTATCTACCAAATCTTTTGCTTCATGTATCGAAAGAAGCGTACGCCAAGCACTAATTCAGTGGCGTCACTGAAGAGCCCACGGATGACTTCCCGCGCCAATTTCATCGCGCGGTATTAGAAATACTTTAGAACAGAAATAATTTTGCGCGCTTTACTTAGCAGTAACAATGGCCTTTTTAAAGCATGTATCAAAGCATGTACCGAGTTCATGCACCCTCATGTATACTTGTATTAGTTATCAACCACTAATATTTCATCATACATGAAAATACAATATGATTCGAGTAAACAAACTTAATAAGCCGATAACACTAAAGATATTTAGGTTTAAAAAATGTAATGTTACTGCTAACTCAAATATGTTAATGTTACAAAGTGCAATCGAACCAAATCCCAGCTTTGTTAAGTCACTGTTTAGTCTACAAAGCTAACATGTCGTGCTGTAGCTATTGTTGTGCATATGCCTCCGAACCCGTCAACAAATGGTGTCTTTAGAGAACAATCTTATTAACAGATCTTTATTAAATTGTCCTATGCTGTAAAACTAATATTGCTGGTAAGAAAAGTAAATGTCTCAAGTATTTACGTTCGGCATTATTAAGCTGGCTCCTTTTCACCACGAAGTAAAATCTCGGTTTTGAACATAGACCACCCCGTATGTCCTTAGTTAACAAAAACGTTACCACTAAGCATCACGAGGACAACACTGTCGGTGTACGTGGCGCTACATGCGTTGTTTTTACGGAACAATAGTTACACTTTCAAAACAATTAAAATGTAGTTTAAGTTCACTAATATACCTTTACGTTTACATATACAGGCATATAGGTGATCTAAATAATATCTAGACATTTTTCAGCAGGAAAAAAAGACACATTTAAAAATGCGCTATCTTCACGACCATTATCATGTATTTCGTAAAACTGACGAACAAAATAATGCTTTGCTTATGAATACTTTAGCTTCTCATATCACGGTAATACGAAGAACGTTGTTGCAAAATAACTGGATTAGCCTAGCACAGTAACATAGTTTACGCTGCACTATGTTATTGAACGGATACCTGACATAATTTGTTAATAGAAGCCTTAATGGACAGAATCGTATGTGCTTCTAACACCTTGCCCCTAAAAACATTACAGGAATACTTACAAGGGATTTACAACGAGAAAAGTCGAGTCAAACGCCAGATTCATTGAAATATATAAACTTATGTAGGGCAATAAACTGGGGTATTTAAGGAATAATCGGACAATAAACTGGGGTATTTAAGGAATAATCAATCAAAATCAGAACAGACAACAGCAAACTACATACACTACCTTTGTCTGATTAAGTGCGTTTCGTGCTGCTGCAGTTGTGCTAAATACTGCCAAAGCATGTTCGTCGTCGACCCATCGAATTTCAGGAGATCCGCCGACACCCTTTAAAAATGCCACTAGCTCGCGGGTTCGGAACTCGGCAGGGAACCCATACAGTTCGAGTACGTGACCCATTTCTGAAGGAAGTCAAAGTGAAAAGGTAGTATTTTTGTCGGGTACGTCACTAAGTTTAATTCGTAGATCGTTGAATAAACATGGAGAAAAGCAGACCACAACGAAAGAATATATCTTCTGCCCAACCTAAGAAATCAACAAACGGCCAGATGAAACCGGCTCAGAATAAAATTAAGTCTTACCTGCACCATCCTTCACATCATCGAATCGCCGTTTATCTGCATCAGCTGGTGTAAACTCCAGATAGTTAATAATCTTTGGTCGAGATACTTTCACCTTTCCTAATGCCAACTCGAGTTCCCGCATAGCTTCGGGACATGTGGGTTCGCCGGCATCATTGAATTTTGTTTCCCAAGAATCCTCCTCTGCGGGTAATGCTACATCGCCATCACAGGTGCTAAAAAAATATTAAGTCGTTTGATTGGCGTCGTATCTAAATATTAAAGGTGCCTTAAAGATACAATTCTGTAATCTAAGCTCGCTGGCGATTTCCAACTTAATATGATTCCAAAAACATAGTTAATCTTGTTTGTAAACGCGTCTTTTTTCCCATGCTTATTGTCATGCATATGTACTAGAAAATACACACACCTATAAATGCTGCGGTGGACTACTTTTATAAAAAAAAATGTCTGTAAGCAGTAAATAAAAGCAGATATTACTTACGCAAGGTTCTAGCGCTTTTATAAGCGTCAGGGTTGTATCTCTACGCGATCAAAAGAGAATCTAAGCTAAAGTCGTTCACACATACTTGCTTTCTGCGTTGTTTATACCTTAAGCTAAGGATACTTACAGATCGTCAGTAAGGGTTACATGATCTTCTAGCTCCTTTTGAATATTTCCATAATTATCTTTTGCTTCGGCCATTTCACAACTAACTGTATTCTCATCTATGGTAGGTTTGTGCTCGCAATGCGTCCTTTTAGTTTTCATACGTGCCTTTGGGGGCACGTACAGTTGCTTCTGAGGAAACTCACGTCTTGCACCACCGTTCCTTTTAAGTCAAGACAAAATAGAGTAAACTATAGTAAATGGAATCGTGACGAAATATCTATTGCCAATCATCACAATTTCCTTATTTACAATAGTTGAGATAGTTAAGCAAGAGACATTTCATAATTAGACTGTACTAAGTATTTTTGTACATGGACCAATTTATGCATTTAATACAAAGACTGAAGTAGGTTACACTTATCGCTTAAGTAACTATTAACCGAACACAAAATTAAATGGTCAAGTTCACTAACAACATAACTATACATTGTTCCTTTTTCCAATTTCTATTCATTATCATGACGCAACGTTATCTTCTTTTTTAAATGGTAAAGGCTTTTCGACAAATTAGGATTCGTAAGCTAAAGTTAGCATTCCTTATCCTATATGTCTGTGTGAATTAGTGTCTGATTTAAGTTATCGCAACCATAATTTCACTACATTATATTACACGAATAATAGAGAATAGAAACGTGCAAACTAACAGAAAACAAATTACTTGTGAAATTAATTAATGTAGGAATATATTCTTAGTGTATTATAGGTAGAATATTTATGATTACAATAATGGTGTAATAAACACATACAACATAAGTAATATTATAATCTGTCAATAAAACTTCTACCTTTCCAAAAGGCTCAAAAGCTGTGAAGGAACTATACGCTATTTAGAAGCTGTTACAGTGAATCAGAAAGAGATCGAAGAATTGTGAATTCAGAATGTAATACCTCCGCCAAAGAGACGCTAATCCACAGACAAATACTAAGCTGTTTCGTATTCGCTGCTTCACAATGCAACGGTAATAGATGTATGCACGGTTTACCTGAACCAAAACATACATGTATTTATATACATTTTTTACATATATATATAGTTTTTATAACTGTAAACCTGTTTGAAAATAAACGGTCACATTGAAATTTACAATGGTACAATAACATTCGATCAGACTTATCCAGACCCACTCTTTTTCCACACATTCCGGTTTAAAAAAATTAGGTTGAAATAAAAAAAAGCCTTGCTATCTTCAATGGCTAATATAGTTGACTGGTGATATCTAAGACAAACAAAGAGTCAAACAATTAAGAATCAAAACTTCCTCTAGAAGCATCTGTACACCGACTTCTGCAAACAATAAAAATTGTAATATGTAGAAAGGCATACAGAAGATAGGCACATTAGAAGAAAAATAAAAAACTTTCTGTGAAGCCTTGTTACTATTTTTTTTAACTTAATAGACACTGTCCAGCCGAGACAAATTGCCAAAAAAAAATTCAGATCTTACAAAGCTTCTGTAATATAAACAAGCGGCATGACTCGAATGAGCTCAAATCACCAAAGTCTGTCTCAACGGGATGATAAATATAGAGGATGCGTCCACTACATCTAAAATAACCGACGTCAATTTTTAAATTCATATATTACACTCAGAAATGATCAGCTTATGTGCTCCCTTAATGTGTTGGCGGACACACATGTCAATTTCTCCTGTCCAATATAACACTAGCTATGAGCGTATGTATAATCTAATCTCAAAAGTTCTCATAAGGACTCAAAAAATAGAAAGCTTGTTTTTGATTAAGTGGCTGTTGTGACTTTATGCCCTATCTTCTCATATGGTCTTTAGTTCAACACTGCGTTGATCACCAGTTGTTCACAGTTCGAAAAAACATTTCACTATGTTGGTTCTGTGACTGTCTCATTTATTTAAAGGAAGCGCGGCTGTCATCATACTTGCTGGGTTATCTCATTTTAAACGAGATTTCTGCAGCAATGATATATATTTTCTCGCCTAGAAGTGTTTTTGGCAACGAAGTTGCTAGAAAGGCGCTTTGGCTTTATTATCATAAAGATTCACCTTTATGATAATAAAGCATCTTCTAAAAATCAACTCAGATCCTTGGGCTATTTTTCTTGTACTTGAAAATTTCGTAAACGTACGACAAGCCTTTGAAAAAAAGAGCGGCGAAACTCCCTATCGAAATGTATTATCAGGCATGCATTTTTTATTTTTCTACGTTACTTTTTTAGTCTTTTAAATCCTTGTTCGATCGTGGATTATTTGCGTATATATGTAGAAGCTTTTCTTGAATTCTTCGAAGGCCACAAAACAAATGACAACCTATATGATATCTAAAATGAGATGCTTCCTGGCTGTATAATTTAAAAATTCTTATTAGATTTAGCTGATGCGCCATTAACATTAATTAAGGTAGATAGTACGCTGGATTATTTTTGCAAAGGCAGAAATCTTTCAACAACTACACCTTGCGAAGAAATTTAGGCGCGGCGGAGATCATTTAAATGAATGTGTTACTAATGCAAAGGGTATGTTCATAATGATCAAATGGAAATAAAAATGAAGAATGAGCTGGTATTGAAAATTTAGTAATTTAAAAAGGCCTTTGATATGCGGGAAATCGAAGCCGGGTCTTCATGATAGTTTAACCAACGCTATTTTTATTTGCGTGAGCCTCACATGTGTAATATTGCGAGTTCAATCTTTAACTGCGACTCGGTATAGCTAACTAAATTACTAATACCTTTTCAGATTTCTTTTCATAAGCAGACGATTGTCTGAGGGATAAGCTGTATCATATTAGGACGTACATCAATCAGGTTTTTAGATTAATCTCTTAGTAATAAAAACCCTATTATTGATTAACAAAATGTGTACCCTTCAAACTAACCCGTTGCCGGCCTCCTTTGTGGTAAGTTTAGAGCGCGTTTCTGGTGACGAATCTTTTAGTGCAATACTTCGACATTCGTTTTGCTCGGGAAATTGCACTATCTCGTGATTTCCTGTCGGCTTTTTAGTCAAACAGGTGAGATCAGAAAAGTTTTCCAAAACCTTCGCGTGTTGGCACTGTCCGTTCTGGATCGCTCTAAATCATAAGAAAAATAGATTATTCTTATTATTAGATAAGACGCTTAAGGACTCAAAGACGCTTGGGTTGGCTGCAGGTATTAATATTGAGCATTATATCTCAGTGCTTTACACGTTTAAAAGCTGTTCTCGTAGCGGATGACTCTAATATTGCAACAGCGCTTATCAAATATGCTCTAATACTTAACACGATTACTTGGCCATAGCAGAAGTCGTGACCAGTTCTAATTAGTCCAACTAATTAGGTGCAGCAAAAAAAGACTGCTAATGTCAAACCATTCTAGCTATTTATTGACGGGTTGAGATATCTCAATGTTGACACTTCGGAATTGGCAATAAGGTCTGTGCCGTGATGACGAATTTCGAATATATTATAGTAAGGATTTAATGATATTCATGTTGCCCAAACGTAAGTGAGCGGTGAGCTTAGATTAAGAACAACTAATTCAAAAAGATACTAAATCTTAGTTGAGGAATTAAAACCAATATCTCAGTTTAAGTGCCTGATGCATTTGCCCACTCACCGCCGCAAAAGTCAAAATCCAAACAAGTTTTTTTCTGAAGATTTCCTCAGCCATTAAATCATTTTATCATTTAAACTGCGCCAAGGAAAAGAAATTATTAATAAATACAATAATTCAACAATTTTTATAATTGACATATTAAAAGTAATTCTGATTTTAATACGTTAATCAGTTTCCGCACAACCTTTCTTGAACATATGTTAGTTAAAACAACGGATTTCAGACTCCTGGTATCATCGTCTTTTATCACATAAGTCGTAAGAAATATCATACACTACCCTATAATGAAGTACGTGACATCATTCATACTGTGATTTGAAACACTGGACGTAAGTTTATTTTCAAAGATGTAGGAGGAATTTATGAACAACTACGTTAATTATCGCATCATTTTCTCTGCAAAAATGCCACAAAACTTGCCTGAAATGGTTATTCTCTTTGCTAAAAAAATTTGAAAGTAGGTGAAAATATAATAGGCAATTAATCAACAAGCACGGGGTTACGACGTACCGGATCAGGGTTTCTCGAAAGCAAATAACTGTAGCCCTGCTATTACCTTCTCCGATCGAGAAAGTAACCAACCTCCAATACTGTTTCTGAATTAAACTATGAACTAAAAAACGACGGCGAGGCGACAACGAAGGCAACAGTAATACTTCATCTTCGCAGGGGCTGAAAAAAATATAGTACAAGCACGTGTATGAGATTAGCTTGAGTAAATGCCAATTTAGCTGATTTTCAGCAGTGAAATTTAAAAACTAGTTGACCCATCAGTGCTAATTATTATATGAATAAATGAGTCCAGTTGCACGATATACTCATACGTGTTAAAAAGTATTATTGAAAATATTGGGTAGATACTTCAAATATGTTTCACACTAGGACTATATAATACTCGTATGATTATTATGTATGTAAGTATAAATGATTTGTTTCGGTACAGGATTTGTAAACCTGAGTTGGTGAAAAATGGACGTAAATCATTGAAGAAAAATTACTTTTCTAACTGTAATATGCGAAGCTGATCTTTGATATCGGCCCTTAAGGCATCTTTAGCTTATATGTTACGCCGGTGTACTGTTTCAGATCTTATTTCCTAACTTCAATGTTTTCACTTAATTCAGTTATTAGTTAATAAGTGAATACGCTTGCATAAGTTTTTAGAGCTATTAAAACTCCTTTTGAACTGCACAAAATACTCAATGACATTATTCTTGCCTAATTTAATCATTTTAGTTGCCATGGCATTTAATTTTTACTTTGATAAAAAAAAACTTTCTTTATTCACACAAGCTTCCTTTGACAACACGCGGATTTGAACTAAACCTACTACCAAAATGGGTCACTTAAGTCTTCAGTATTCTAAGAAGGATTACTGCATCGCGCTCAAATTCAACCCAACTTCTACTATTACAAAGCAACAGGCAAGACAACTGTGCACTAGTTACATTATCCTTAACAAGGAAGGCAATATTAGTATGTAGTCAAAAATATTGTAAGCCAATTAACCAACTTGTTTGACTCGGCGGTTTCGCATAAACGGGTATCAGATATTGATGTCAACTTGGCTTTCTTGCTCACGAACGAGGTGACATCGCAATCCACCTGATAGAGAAGCGCGCGCTCCTCGACCGTCAGGTACCGCCCTCCTAGCTGTACAAAAGGCGCCGTCGAAGACGACTTAGAACTATTAGATGTCGCCGCCACTTTGATCGTCTTAGCAATGCACACGTTAGTTGGCAATAGTTAATCTGTTTTAATAACACAGGAGACACAGAACTGACGTCAGTGTCAAGCTTATCAATCATTTGTAAAGTTACAGCAAAATTTCATTATCACGGAAGGATGTTTCATGTATCGAACGAACATGCGTGTGCCTGATATCACAGACTAGCGCAAAAGGTTTACGGTCGCTTAGTATTACGTTTGGCCTGAATAGAAATAAGCTAACACTGTAAAAGTTCCGAAGTTTTTCATTATAGTTTATACTGATATCGGAGCGAACTGACTTCAGGATCCAACCATTTTTTATCACTCTTGGAAAAAACGTCACAAAAATTACACTTGTCTGTCTTTGTATACAAACAGCCGCACTCTGTAGGAGAGGGCCATTGATTTGCCTCGCCTATTTCGCAAACCGCGGCATTTACAAATGATTCGCAGAAGCGAAGCGTTAAAAGATGTCTGAGGTTTTGAAAGGTTTTGAATTCATTCAACTTTCATCACAATCATCACAAAACATTAAATATAAGCACTACATATATATAGGGTAAGTTTTGATAATACGTGTGTGCACGGGTTACTACAAAAATTTCAGATGAAAGAGAAAATGAATATCTTCTTCAGAATTTCTATTTCACTGCCAAACTACATTTTGGGTACGTTTCGATTTGGTTTTAGTTCCTTCACAACGAATTTGGCTAAATTCCGCAGCGTAATTTGTGCTTTAAATTTATATCGGACATGATTTTTTAAGGACTGAAATAGAAAATCAAGTTGTCCTTATTTAATTATGCTTATAAAATGATTTTAAGTAATGTAAAACAATCTATTGTAAGAGATTTGGTTTTTAAAAATCTAGACGGTTCAGAGATAGTCTGGACCACTGAGGTTGACTCCCATTATGGGCGGGACTCTCATAACTTTAGCCAAGGAAAACGTAGGAAAAAAAATGTGATTATTAATACCATATTCTTGTTCGGTCAGTAAAATATATTCCCAGAAAATCCGAAAAATATTACTTGATTGATTGATTGATGTAATAAATCACATGTCTATGTAGTAGCGTCATGAATATTTCGTGAAAAAGGTGCGTCAGCCTTTACTTTTATTGCTGATACTGATCTTTTTCTTTGTACCGATACACTACATCCTGGTACCCATCAACTCTGGATTGGAGTGACTTATTTCTGTATCATCAGAGAATAAAAAGGCTTTGATAAACTACAACAAATTAAGCGAATATCTTAAGGCCTGCCTTACTTAAAGCCGAAATTTACGGTAAAAAAGGTTTCTTTAAAAAAAGCCAAATTATTTAAGATAATTGAATAACATAATTCTTTGGAATAATTGATGAAGTCCTCGACTAAGCAATTGAATTTATTTGGAATGAGGTCCGTGGTAAAGGGTTTGATAAAATGGGGAAAGTCGCATTGCCACAAAGTCTGTTTCTTTATTACTGGTGGCCCATGCAATGAATTAGTGTGTTGAAGGTAGTTATGAGCATTTACCGATTGTTATCCGTAGGGTCGGAATATTATGCGCAGGTTCAAAATATTATGCGCAGGCTCAAAATATTATACGCCTGTTTGAATATTACGCGCGGGTTAAAATACTGCGCGCGGGTTTGAAATATTATGTACAACTTTAAAATGAATGTTTGCTGTAATGTGCAGAATTCCTGAGTTAGGTGGTCCGGCGTGGAAAGCTTTGGAACTTAACTGAAGAGAAATATATGGCCTAAAGTATATGTATTTGGTGAACGAACTCTTGTTTTGAATCAAAGGGAGCGCTGCTTGCGCAAGGTCAGCCGGAAGCCCTGATCAAATGTTATTACTTCTGAAAAACCGTCGGATATGTAGAACTTCGCAGCACGTACTAAAGCTTTCATGACGACCTCGGTCCATAGCCATAGGTTAGGGATGTAATAACTAGGTGCTGGTGTACGCAGCCTAAATAGCCGAAGGCGTGTATATCGACATCTGCTTCCATTCGTTTGAACCAATTCCTAGAAAGGCGATTGGTTGCAGGGTATTTCGGGTGCGGGTATAACCATGTGTGGCTATAGCACTAGAGAAAAATTTGTTTTAAGCATACTGAACAGGCCATCAAGGAAAAAATATTCCGGAGCGCCGTAGAGAATCTTCCACGGTGTATTTTGGTTAAATAAGACGAATAGACTTGAATAAAAAATATTGTACTAAATCTGAGACCACATTCACTGAAACATCGATTACAGGAATGCAGTATCGATTATCTTAGCTTTTTTCAAACAACTTTTTTCAGTTATAAAAGCGTTTGCTACCGTTTCCATAGCTATCGTTACTATACACGATTACTTGCCTCAGTCGGCTTAGGCTCAGAGGCAAAAACGGAACAATTTTTAGCGTAGCAGGAATCAGAAACGAGTTGATGTAACCTTGCAATATAAATCATGTTTCTCGTTGCCAGGCTAACCGAGCTCCGCTAAAATTGAGTTAATAAAAAGTTTAATCCCAGCGCAGTTGGGCTTGATAACAAACTGAAGAATGGCAGAAACCGGGTTAACAATGCAGTCAGTGGTAGATGCTGAATAATTCGCTGAACTCTAGATCAACGATTCTAGAAACCGTCAAGTAACTTGAGCTTTAGCTAAACTCGTAAAGCTGTCATATGTATAAGTATTGTACGTATGGCAGACGTATGGTATAATACATTAAGTTAACTAATTAATGCCGAACGAAATGATTAACTCAAGAGCGGTAAGAAATTGCACATTATTTACCGATCTGGCAGACCAGGCTTTTGTACAAAAAGTAATTTATGACCAAAGTCTTGCAGCGCGTTTTTGAAATTCGTTGTAAGAATATCTTACGTGTGCTTATTAAAATATTTGCATTGGCAAACCTTTACATTTTTGGTTCCACTTTTGAGTTTACAGTTATCATACAATCTCTCTGCTACTATGAGGTTTACGGCATGCGTCTGCCTTTTTTTGGGTGTTGCATATTATTATTGTATATGTAATCTGCGAGGTTGCCGTGCTTACCGTGTGCCCTAGTGTATGAAAAAGGATTAGCTTACAACCGTATTTTTCTATAAGGGGACGAAACGATAGAATGCGAGCTACAATCGCTGCTACTGACAACAAGTCAGTTTTTCCAGTAATGGTTCTGGTTGAAGTAATATCATGTTTATATAAAGAAAGGATATTTATGTCATAAAATCAAGGAAGACCTCAATATAGTCATTAACTGAAATGAGTGACCTATAATTTTGCTTTAACTGTTGCTTAGGTTGATGGTATGATTTGCAATCACAACTTATGCAAGTCGTTGGCAAAGGAGAAGTAGCCAAAACTGATGAAATAAAAAGAAATTGTCTAGCAACACTACATCGCCATACATCCCAATTGTAACTAATATACAATAGAATGAAACAGAACAGATCAAAAATAACTATAGGTTACATTCTGTCGGACATGTGAATGCGACAAACACTACCCTTGGTCCTTCATTACTTATTACAGTACTTAGGTCCATTCATTTCTAGTTTATATCCCCTCGCTCTAGGTTGGCTCGCAAAAGGGGTGACCAATAATCATCAAATTTTTTATGTTACACACAATAGTTGTAACAATGTAAATAACTATGTTTTCATTACCACTAGAAGAAACTGTTGTCTCTTATATGTCGGAATACACGTGAGTAGTGCGCCAGCGCATTACCACGTGAATACCACGAATAATATATCTAACTTAGGGCATTCTTGTTGCAAAAACGAGGCGTCACGTGAATAAATAGAGTGGCGGCGCTAGCTCTTTGTAACTACAATCGTAAGAATGGATATACTAAATATTGAACACACTGATTTATTGAAAAACACAAATATATAATGGGTAGATTAATATATAGTAGACTATATTAATCTACTATATAGACAGACAATAATATGTACAGTATAATACAGAGTGGTTGTATAATACGAACATACAAGCATGGAGAAAAATAAGTACAGCTGAAATGATCCACAGTCTGCATACTGCATCACCATTCAAGCAGGCAACTTCATCGAACATTGTCAATTTTACACTAAAAGCCACATACGTAAGCTGATTTTTTACTCATAATTATCAACACCATAATGAAATTCAGGTATTCACCGTTAATGAGGAATCACTTGTCTTTGACAAAGAAGATGATTTAGGCATACAATTGTATGTTTTTTGTGAGCCTTTCAAGGAGGTACGGCCTCGCACTTCGTAACCAATTTAACAATCCGGACCACAGGTCGTCAGAGAAGTTCCTGCAATCGATAATTAACAAGAATTATGACGATGACTTTATTAAGTAAGAAATCTGAATATTCTTAAAAATAAGTGTTTGCAAGCACGATAAAGAACTGCGATATAAACTTCAATGCGCAAAAAGGAGTAAGCTTTAGATAGATTGCAAACAATAGATGTAGCACATAGGGAAATATCCGAGGTCATAAGTCAGTGTGCATACAGTGGCATTTATTGCTGCTTTCACTAATAATGCCAGATTTTCCCCGCAAATATTGCATCACGTGAATTTCGTTAAAGAAAACTGTGCATACGCTGCGGCTGTCTCCACATCAAGTTTCCTGATCCGATAATGTGGTTTGGCAAGCCGGGTGTGAAAAGGGCACTGTTCGACGTCCTGAACCAACTCGATTACCCGATCTGAGAACAGCAAAAGCCTAAAATATTAAACTGGTTATTAGATCATCAAACCGATTGGTAGGCTTTTTGTTGACAAAGAAGGTCCAAATATCCCTAGCCATATAAGAAACAAACTATTTCAAGCTAAAATTTCATGTACTATAAAATAAATTAAAAAACGATTTCTATAAAAGAGCAACAAAATGAAAGATTCTGCCTCTTCCCATGCAATTTCACATGAAAGCCTGCTGTGTTTAGCCTGTATTTCACACATTGTGGGGAACTTCTTAAATACTTTATGTATGGTATTACAGCGTGAGAAGACAAAAGTCGTAGAAGAAGTAATTCAGAGCGGAAGATTAATGCATAATTGTAACAGTATACCAGAGTAACTGCCACGATGTTAATATGCTTCCTCTTTCTAGTTCAAATTCAGCTAGGTATGATTCCAGGTCAGGTACTTAATCGAAAAACAATTATATTAAACTACAAAATAACGGCTAATAGCGCAACTTTAACTTGAACGGATGGTTGTTCGACTCAATCGGTAAGTTCGCCGAAATGCATTAGGTATTAATAAAAGCAAATAGTCGCAAACTTACCATTGGCTTGCAGCAATTGGGTCAATAATTTTAGTGGCTCGAAGTGCCATTTGTAGACACCGACACTTAAAAAGGTCATCAGACTGTAAAGGCTCTCTATTAACGAGGTTTTTAATAAGTGCACACGTTAACTGCATCCAAAGTATATCACGACTTGCTCGGCCTTTGCCACGTTTAAATGACAATCGTTCCAGCTTCACACTTTCAAGTGCGAAGCTGGAACGATTGTCAAGAACAGGAGATGTCGCGGGTTTATAAGGCTTGATTTGTGATCGCAGCTTAACCGGAGATCCCTTCTGCTTTCTGTGCCCTAAGACGGCCAGTGAATGGTACTTTTGCCTCTTTGGCTTCGGTGTAACCAGTGTAACAGGTGCTGAATCTGAGACCGTTATTTGGTTAGAACAGCTCACTAAGTTGCTACCTGGGGCAGCTATGTTAGACAGGTCTGTTAGAACATCTAGAATAACAGAAGATAATTAAAAAATATATTAAATGAATCTGTATATTGAATAAAGAGAAATGCACACTAGGTCCAGTCCTTTTTTGTTCCTTTGACTAACGGCTGATTTTTAGCTTCTACTCCATATATATTAAATTAGTCCACATATGAACCGTCAAATACCACTACGGGGGTCATCCAGGAGGGAGTCCGTGGTGTAAGTAAGCCAAACCCGCAAAAATCAAATCTTTGTCTCGGCCCCAATATAAAATGCTATATGCTACGTTTCCTTCCATCGCGTGTTTGGTAACAACATGTTATAGTAACCATTTGCCAAAGCTGAAACTTGAACCAACGATGGCCGCATCTATGTGGCAACGCACTCGAAAAGATGCCCTCAAAATCCTTGTTACCTCCTCAAAACAAATCCTATGTGTGAACAAGTCTAACCAAACTGCTTTTGACTTGAAAACTATCTAGAAGAAAATATACAATTACTCTGCAAATACACTTACCTTGCATACAAGTCTCCACGCTTGTTGTTGTATCTTTCAGAAATTTACACGCAGCGAGTGATGATCTCGTTGGCGTGGAGCACGTCCTCCCCACATGTGAATGCCCAGTCAAGGTTCTTTTCACCAATTTGGCTCGTTCCTCGAGCACAGAACCGAGGGTTTTTACTTGAGAACGGAGGCTGCTTGTTCTTGAGACTGAAGGCGATAGCGCATCCATCAAACCAGGACTTTGATAGAAACGCCGACGGCGACTTAAGGACGTCGTTGAATTTGATACATTTGAGTGCGAATTGCATAACAAGGTAGAAGACGACACATAACAGTCAAAACCCTAGAAATACAGAATGTTAATGAAGCTTAACCTGTTTTACTTAAAAGCATATAAAGGGTCATATCACGAGTTGAATATCTTATTAGCGAAATGGCTGATGTATTCTGTTATCTAGGTCGAAAGAAAGATCACTACTTTGCGTTTGACTTATACGCCTTGAGGAGCTTAAGTAAAACAAGCAGCTTACTACATGAATGCCTTAATGACGACATTTTGACAATTGTGTTGGTCACTATGGTGTTTAAACGAAAGAAAGAGACTAAAAACGAATTTTGGACGTACTGGCGATCGGAGAGAATTGAGTCTTTTCAACATACTCGTCCGAAATTCAGAATTGAACGAGTCACTCTTGTTCAGTTGTGACTGCTGTAACAGTCCTGGCATGGCTATCGATGAACGACGTTAGCCTGCAACAAGTTATAAATTCAAATAAACATTTTTTTTTATTTACGTACGTGCATTGCTATACTATTATAGACAAAGTGCGAAAATTCTGGACACGTGACGCAGTATTTCTTTTTTTAATCTAATAAACAAAATAAGATTTGCTTTGCTTAAAATATATTGGATCATTTCTGCGCTTTTTGAATTTTATACAAAGGTAGACTGCTTTGCTGCAGCCTAAATTAAAGCGCCAGCCGTGAAGGAAGAGCTATTTTTCAAGATTTTGTGTTACCGAAGAGCATTTGCCTCTGTTTCAACGATACACTTCCAAGCAAAACAGGTAACCTTCTATCAGAAATGAACATAAGCATTTAATTATAACAACCATTAACTCTACGACAACAGATATAGGACTAAATATTTATTAATTTTTGAAAATGAATTTTTAGTTGCCAACAACAAAACAAAATGTTTGTTGAAAATATAGAACAATTGAGATAGGCCATGCTCGCTTGTAAAGCAAGGCAACAACAGTATTTAATGAATGAGATTTGTAATCGTAATGTGAAGCCAAGAGAACTTGAATCCATTAAACACGAAAGCTGCTATAATATATGACTCAAAATTCCTATATTAATTGCTTACGGCTTTCAGCTGGTTACGGTGAAATTTGAAAACAACTTGAGTTTTTGAAAAAAAAGGTTTATGATACCCAAAAAACACCTTTAGAATTAATAACAACGTAACTCACTTGTCTTCGGAAAAAAAAAAAGAATATTTGCACAACCGATATCCAAGCGTGACTGTTTTCAGTGATATGAATGAATGAATCTGTGTTTACCAGAGAATACCAAGTAGTGTGCGAATTCTTCGGCTCTAGTTCCTCGCGGTTATTTCAAATTGCGTCATAGGCTCCCTGCGCTTGAAACTGGCTGTTTGCGGATTACAGGTTGTGCAATGTATACATATTTTAAGTGAGACAAAAAATGTAAGGTTAAAGTCAAGACCATCTGTTATACGTGTCTATTAACTGGATATACCAACTTAATATTATCACCTATGACATTTTATAGATATTTTTAGGAGAGGGGTGGTGGGGTGCAATTGTTTTGTAATAAGCGTTGTATATAACGGGATGTAAAGCTCAAATGAAAGTTCACTACATTTTTTACAGAGACATTTTACTATTGTCAAAGAAGGAACTAAATTTACAATTTGCAAAAAAGCGTGCCTAATGCACTCCGTTCAACAAAGTTTACACTTTGCAGGTCAGTTTAATAAGAAATTATTCAAAATCATGTTCGCTTTAGTTAATAAATTGCCGAATTTTCCATATAGTTTTTGCCATAATTTTCTTTAAAAATGAGACCTGTTTTGAGAAATCGCTTTCTTGGGTCAAAATATCTTTTCTATGAAAAATATGCTTCTCAAGGAGCAAGATCATTGAAATAGGTATGCTATTGATGTATGAGTATTATTATTAACTTACTAGCGATAACCTGGACAAAGAGAAAATGAGTTACAATAGTTTCTTTAAACCTGTATCAGTGAAAAAATTATGTTTTTGCAGATCAACCGAGACGGGACCTTATTTTACAATGGTCAAAGGTTACATATGAAATGAGTGAATAAACAAGTCGCTAAACGAAGGTCCCCTCCATGTGTGAGCTTCGACTACCTTATTCATGCTCTTTACTGTAGGTACGTAAATACGGTGTATAAAAACTTCGGTGAAGAAACAACGAATAAAAACAAAATGAAATTTGAGAAGGTAAATGGTGGATAGGTAATTTTTTAATCTGCCGAAGTAAATATTATTCAAAACGGGTGGCTAACTATTCAAACATGATGGACTCATTCAGCTTGTGCAATAACAAAAAAACTTTAGCAAAGAAGAACAAAGAAACACAAATTTAATGTGTTTAACGATTAAAAATTAGATACTGTAACACAACAAGTAGAAGCATCACTACACGGAGTATTCTAGCAGGCTTTATTTGGTACTGTTTATAAAGAAAGATCGTGTGTGTCAAGAGTTTAAAACATTATATGATCATGAACATCAAGGTTTTTCTACTGCTAGTATATTAGAATCCTGGTGGCTGATGTTATTGGTAGAATCAGCTGGTTTAGCCGCAAGCTGTCTGCTTACTGGACAAAATATTATGATTTTCCCAATAAAATAAAGTATTGACGAACGCGGCGCGCTTATAGCTTACGCAAAGTATTTCCTTTATATTACTCAAAACATTCTGTTTAAGTACGGTGCAATTCTAAACGGTGTTGTACAAGTGTGTAGTAGTACGTAACAAGAATTCGTAAGTCTTTTAAAATCATTCTCCTGAAGGGAGTTGAGAAGATGGGCCTAGACACAATTCAATCAAAAGCTCAGACAGCTTTCTAGGTTGTTGTTAATAAAAACCAGTATCATAGGCAAAACGGTCCACAGCGAGGACAGAAGATGTCAGTATTGCTATTTTTAGAAACCGCTGAACTATTTGCATACCTTATGACGTAACTTAGAATGTGACCTACCCATATTATAAGGATAATTTTTTTAGCAGCTGAAATTTCATTATTATATTTAACATTTCGGGCAGTCGACAGAGTTTAGCAAATGAAGAGACGCTGATTCAATCTTGAGTTTGTTTAAAGGTTCAGAGTATGATGATTCATTTATTGCATCATAATAGAGTCCGAGTTATAACATAATTATAATGAATGATTTAACGAATGTATATAATCTAAAACATAAAGACCATAATGTGGACAGATCTGCTTCTGTGTCGTTCGACGCCTGCTGGATACGATAATAGCCTCACTAAAGGGTAGAATTTACATTGACACAGCAACTTAGCATCTGCCCTCATGATAAAACAAATTTTTATACTGTGGGCCATTTTGTTAGTATTTGGTAATTGTTTTAAGATGCCAAAAATTCGTAACAACATGGGCAAACAGTAGGCCATTCACTCTCTGTTTCATTTCCTCAGATTCTGTTTTTTACCTACGAACACTTTGATTCGTTTTTAAATACGTAGAAAAACCTCATAGTAACCGAAATCAAAATAATGTATTTGGTCCTAAAAAAAATTTGGTTAAAAAAATCGAACCAATTAGCAAAGCTTAATTCTGATAGTTTCTCAATTCAATTGGCTTTTTATAAAGTGTGTTAGACATTGCCTATCATTTTTTGACTTAAAGTACGAAAATTAAATGTGTAAGCAACAAAGCCTTGAATGATCTGTCTGTAGTTATCCACTATTTGTTTAACATTTTTGCTTAGAAGTTTTTTTTATAGCAGATTGGTATAATCTTACCTGTAACGATGTGCCTTTTCCTTTGCTAGATGATTATTGTTGGAGGAAAATAACTTAGAAGGCTTTATATTTATAGATGAAAAATCACCCTATAATACAAATACAGAAGAAAAAAACTTAGGGAAACTTGATTACTAAATGCGCAAGCTAACAGCTTAAAAATCCATACTTTACATGCTACGAACGTCAATGGAAAGTTGCACTATATTTTTCAATTTTGGTAAAACTGGATAGTCTTAAAAAGATTTTCAGCTTTAGTACCTTATTTATTTACATAAAAATAAGGGTTCTTGACTTATTCTGGAATAAAATTTTGATCGAATAGATGGTTGTGACACTAGTCCAGCTTTAATGTTACTAAGAATATATCCTTAAAGTTAAGCCTGACGCTCCCGACAAGGATTGTTTGCTTTTTACAACTATAATGTATACTACTGAATATTAATTGTGCACAAATGTATCAATAAATAAGTGGAAATATCTAGGTTATACATCTTTTTTCTCAGTACCAAAACTTTTTGTCCCTTTTTATGAAAAGACAGGAATTCTGTTAATCTATTCTATTGTACTTATCTATATAAACTATTAAAATTTGGTACTTGTTAGTCCGATCCAAATCATTTACGTTAAGTAATCGCTTTGAGTTAATCTTTCCTGAACTGGTAGGATTGTGTCCTCGGGTGATCTGTGAGTAAGATTGACTTGACTGGAGCTTTCCATCCGAAGCAAAGTCAAACATATCCGTTAACATAAAACAAAGACATGGCAAAACAGGGTATCGCGTATCTATTGGTAACGTATCTGTTGAATTAAATAGAAATAAATAGAGAAATCACGTGAAAGCTTATAAGATCTTACACGTAAAAAGTTTTATTCGCATCAAATTTGTAATGCAACCAGGTGTACGATGCCGAAGACGACATAGATGCCTATGTTTAAAGTATACTATGTTGCGAGCTATTAGGCTTTGTGGAAGGGGCAACTATTGCGTTCGGTTTTAAATTCATGTCAGGCTAGGTATACAATATCAAGGAATCAGATAGCTTAGAATAATCAACGGCAAAGCATGCGCAAGGTAAAGCCTATGGGGGGTTCGGATTCAAGTTACATCGTGTTACGAGCTTTTAAGTTTCGAGTTTGCCATAGTGTAAAGGCATATATTAATCAATGGTAAAGCGGACATAGAGCGAACTCTACGGGTCCATTACTAAATATAACGGTATATTTGTAAATATATATTACGTTAGGGACAAGATTGTGCAAATCGGCAACAACCGGTTCGAGGGTATGTCAGAAAGCGGTAAAAAGTTTTGCGTGGAATATGCAAAGCGAGGAGCAGCGGCCTGCAAAAAGTGCAAAGTGAAAATAGACAAGGGACTTCTTAGGATTGCCAAGATTGTACCCAATCCCTTTACTGACGGCGGAAGTGAGATGAAAGAATGGTAAGGATCAGCAGAAAAATTTCAACTATATCATTATTATATTTCGTGTGATGTAAAAAAAATACCATATCTGTTTTTTTCACATTGGTGAAGCGTATCTAACTGATTGTTAACTAATATCAGTTATAATTTTACAAGTATAGCCTATGTTCCTAAATACCTGCAGTAAATTAGTTAACCATTTTGAGAACTTCTTTTTCGTTTCCGTATATGATTCTCTTAGTACGTAAACCAGACTGACATTTGAGTTAGATTTGACAGCGTTACGGTGAGGAAAAATTCCGCACGTTTCATTTCCGAGCGCCGTTGCTACCGGTTCCTAAATGGTCATATAATTTTTAGTGACATAAAGATTTAGGTTTAGATAAAGGTTTAATGGGTCATTCTATTTTTCTGTTGATAACTTTAGTCTTGTACAAATTTCAAAAAGAACTACAAATCCAAGGAATTTTAAGCATGTTTACTTAAATCTTACACCCTATTTAAAGCGAACTGATAATTATCTAATAATTGCATTGCCTCGAAATTCAACCTAAACATGTGCATTCGTCAGCAGAAGGCAACTTTTTCAGTTTGCGATTTTTCTCGACTGCTCAGCCCTAATTCCTATAAAACAACATATAACAGTGCCATGTTTATCAGATTATACAGCTTTCTTTCTGTTTATGTCAAAATCCTGACAACTGTGTTTTAGCAGGCCAGGACTGACAACTGATAATTAATAATTTTTTTTTTATCAATGTGATAAGTAAAAATTTGTGTACTACTATGCTTGTAGTTTTGATGGTTTTGGTCCCGTCAAATTAGACACTTTTCCACACAAATTCGGCACATTTATCCTGTAGTTTATGGTAGCAGATCGTCAAGTTGCTTTTACCGACAGTCACTGCATGTGTTTGGCAGAACTGAGGCATAGCACCGAGCCTCACCCGATTTACGAATAGGATGTCCTGAAGGCTGGTGCATTAACATATGGAGGCTATATTTAACTCAAAAATATCGTCGCCCCTCTATAATACCACTCAAATCGTGAATGAATTCTTGTAATATTTACGGTTTCTTCAAACGTTTTTTTAAAGGTGACATAAAAACTTATACATAGCTTGAATGATGCTGATCTCTGTTTTAATTTACGTATAATTAAATTACAAAAGAGCCTACGTAAAGTATTTAACTTTTATTCCCACTACACAAAAATTATTACTATTTTGGTTAATACACTGCTGATAACGATAGACTGTTGATTCACAGATTTCAACAAACGTTCAGACTTTTCAGTGTTGCCGGTATTCGGGCGTAGACTTATCTTTAAAATGTCTCTGTAAAAAAGTTCATTGGCGTCAGGTTTGATGAACGGGCAAGGTACAGGACTTGCCCTGCTTGGGCAAATACCTGCTTGGGAACTGTGCACATCTTTATAATAAAGATGTGCGCAGGTGCTTTGTCAGACCTGTTCGAAATAGAAATTGTTATCTTTATCTAAATCCTCCCGAATATGGAATGAAGCATGTTCTTGCAATAATTTCCAGTAAGTGGCACTAGTTAAAGTCTTGTTAAAAAAAAAAGTCTAATTTAATCACAACGTGTGCATTTTTTGACCACTCTGTATATTTGATTTTTTATCTTTAAACGTCCATATAACGGAATTCAAAAATACATCTTATAGTTAGGCAGACATCATTATATATATAATGTAAAAGTGGAAACGTTTTTAATGCAAACATACTTTTATGATAGGCAGGAGTCATAAAGTATTATAAAGCGAAAATTGTATAGAAGTTGTATGGCACGCGCATAAGTATTGTTTATTCTGACTTCTTCACTGTAATTACTAGAAGTCGTTTAAGATACGCATACCAGCCTCTAAAGAAAGGTTTTTTAGGGTTTGGTTTTTACTTTCATGTATGTAAAGTGAGTAGAGTTTATATATATATATATATATATATATATATAAACACAAAAAAAGTCTACACTGTAATTTGATAAAACCATGCTTTTTGGCAGTACGATGACTAGTGCCCATTACTCGAATTTACGTCAAGAATCTGTCTTACTACACATTTGGAAGACCTTTGTTAACAACGGCGAATTTTAGTTCCAGCTGGACGAAATGTCTGCGCTATCGTCATCTTGTAAGCTCACGTCTCGATGAGAACCTTCTAAACAGATGGGTTGGGCAAGAAAATTCCGTAGAATACCGGTGCATATTATCAGCGTTGTATTGATTAAAATGGTAATAGTTTTAAACACCTGAGTTAAACAAAAGTTATGCATTTCATGTAGGTTTTTTTTGCAATGCAAGTATTAATTATATGTAAGTGAAAACCGAAGTTGTATTTATTCAAAACTGTATATATATTATTTTAAGACATTCTGTATACAGATTCATGGGGAGCGCAAAAGCAGCCTTACAGCTGAGGCGAAAGTAGAAGCGAGCATACTAATAATTATTTATGAAAAAGAAATACAAAGATAAAGATTAATATTATTGAGTGTCTTAATTATTATGCAATAATGGAGTCTGAGTTCTAACTACTTAAGTACATAAATGCTCGCAGTGGCCGCTTTTGCTAATTAGAAAGTATTTCAAGTTATTTTGTAATATTCAGACATGTATTGGCTTAAAGTACCTTATTATTTTTCTTCGAGTGCGTTCCAAATGTGCTCGTTCACCTTCTCGATAAATCCCCTCGTATTTGCACAAAAATATTTATCCTTTATTCCGCCATAAATGTGGCCTTGAAAGTTATTTCAGTTAGTGAAAATAGTCAACCTGGATAACAGAAGCGTCTAAACTTTAGGAAGTTAATTTCCTCAAACACGTTTTGCGCCCCTAATGTCTGAGCAAGCGCTCGAGTAACCACTTACGATTTTCGAAGTTTAGGTGCCAAGCGTTTTAGTCTCATCAGTTTTAGTTGGCACATAGTAAAATGAAAAAAGTGATGTTAGTATTTAATGCCATAAAATACAATGAGTCATTGTTAAAAATTCAATAGTAGCAACAGTCGCTTAAATATAAAGTTGCAATGAATAATAAGTAGTGTTATGCTGTCATTGTAAAATGTTAGATACATTCTAATAGTAATTTTTTGCATGCATATTTACCGGCATAGCTATCTTTAGCTCGGCTTTTCTTTCACATGTATATATATAAGAAAATATTTACATATATTTATAGGTGTGCACTGCGAGTGGCTCATGCCATGTCCGATAAAGTTAAGAGTAGTTATCTGGGATTCTCCACACGGCATCACATTAAGTCACCGTCTCAAAGTATAAAACTTTTAAGTGTATGAAGTGTTATATAACACTTTCTATAGTCTATAGTAATTTATGTGAGTTGAGATTACTAATACATAAGTAAAAAAATAAAAAAGATTATATACACTTGCACAAATAATTTGATTCAACAGGTATCATACAGATTGTATGTTTGAATCGTTCCAAAGAGCGCGAGCGACTACTAAGAAAATTGAGGATGCTGAAGACCTTGAGGGGTTTCAAGAGCTTGAACAGGATGATCGAAAGAAAATCCTAACAAAGATTCATCAACTTCAGGTACTTTTTTAGTGAAGGACTGTCATAATTAAGGTTATTAATTTTTTTTTCACATCCTTTACACATACGTACTTAATATATTAAGCTGTGACTGTGATATGGCAATTCATTAATACATGCCAAAGCAGCAATCATCACGGTATTAAGGAAATTCTTTTCAGAGCACTGTATTGTACTTTGAATCTATATTGATTTGCCTCTTTTAGACCATACTAGGTTTCAGAGTGTATTATATATATAATATATAGCAGCGACTATAAGAACACACTTCTTAAGTGTTCTGTAAATATTTCGTCTAGAAAAATGAAGACGACTTGAGGGTACTACACTTTTCGGGTTGCTGTTATGGAACTCTCTAACCAACGCTCTGAAGAAATAAATGTTGCGGAAAAGATAGTTAAGCTGTTTTTTTCCTTCAAAATCTTCGCTAGAGTCTTAACACTTTTGTGGTCGAGTGATGAAAAGCGTCCTACATATCACCAGCGTATGGTGTGCCGTACTTTTTAGGCCCGCCATACAGTAGATACAGATATCCGATGGGATTTTACAGATCTTGTGCAGGTAGCTTTAAAAGGTTTTGTGACTGGTGAGGATATTTGCAATATAGTGACAAAGTTCTCTACCAAGACGTGCAATCCAGGTCTGCATATTACGGATGATGTCCCTTGCTTCTGCTCCCGTTGCAAAATTAGATATTGCGTTCTACTGTTCTTACCACATTTCAAGACTTTCCCTTCTGCATCATTGAATTACGCTAAGGCATGCCCCTTAATCTCTCGGCGTAATATTCGCTGAACACAAGTTTAAGTAATTTCTCTTTAAGTAAAGTTTAAGTAAAAAAAAAGCAGTGGCTATAAATCTGTCCCACAGGTGGTCTGAGATCAGAAAGGCTAGGTACTGAAGAAATTTTTTTATTCCACTAAACATGCAAGTACTGTCCGTCATAGCAGGCTACTGAAGCATTTTTAACATAGAGGAGTATTGTGCGAAAAGGGTTTTTTTTTGCCTTAATCGAACTTCCCTTGATCTTCTCAGCCTTCCTGTGGACCTCTCGATCGGTGTAAGTACCTCCTCTTTGTTGTCAAGCCATACTTACTTTTAAATAGAAACCCCATCACTTTTCTGAGGCAAACTCTCTAAATCTTTGCTCAGTTATAGCTTCAGTGCCCTCTTAGCAGTCATAAAGATCTGTGAGAACTCTTACCATTGGGAATAAGTACGACTTCACTTTATTTTAAGTCTAATGCGCAATGGGCAGAGCTAAGAAATTTCAAGTGGTAACTGTAGCGACCATGTCAGGGAAGTTATTAAAAACAGCCCCTGTAACTACGGCTAGGATCCCCTCCGGATTTGGCGCTTTACCCATTTTAATACGTTATTTTGCCTTTTAGACGTCTGAAATCTCGTAACAGATGAGATCTCTTTCTCAGGATTCAGGTCGCAAGATTCGGCTCGATCAAGAGGCTGATGAGATGGCAGCAAGAATCTTAATACCCTTATTTCCTCTTTTTCTGGCGGAATATACTTCCGTGTATTACTTACGAATGTGAGTCTTCCTGTGTTTTTCGCAGGATTCTTATTCAGCGCTTGTTTTATATCTTAAGTGCTGCTATTCTTCGCCTAAAATTTTATTAGCTTTTTGAAGCACATCTATATCGCTGCGGGCCCTGACTCGTACGTTTTCTACTAGTTCAGTAATTTACTGCTCGATTTTGAGCAGATTCCTCATTCCACTAGTAGTTTGATTTTCATCTTTAACTCATACAAAGCCTCTCTAGCCGTTCTAAATCTGTCCCACTCTGCTGGTCTCCATATTCCTGAATGATGTTCAAAGGATTTTATAGCACTGCGATCCTCTAGTACTTCTTCCTCTTGAAGTACTTTCCATCCACCAAGCCGGCCCACCTGATCCAACGCGCATATCGTGAGATCTATACAAAAGGAACTCATTTGGCCCTAGAAAAGTCGGCACGCCGCCCGCTGTTTAACGATGCCAGGTTCCATGTAACCCACTTTAGCAGCTGCTTACCGCTCTTGTCTGTCTTAACAGCTCCGCATATTCTTGATGCCGTGTTAAGTCCCCAGCAGTAACCATTAGAGCGTCTCCTGCTTTAGTTATCGATTTTGCTACGCCGTTTCAAATTCTATTCAAGTCTTTGGCAGTTCCATTAAAATTTATGTAACAAAAGTAGATGCGAGATAAGTCTCTGATCTGCACCCAAGAAACTCTTTTCCTGCCTCACCACTTTTTCCTATCTCTCTTTTGTTTTTTTTTGTATACGCTCTATGAGAGTCCATATGACTTGCCGATTGTTCCGTAGAACGGTGTTAGGCCCGCTAGTACCGGTTCTTTTCCCAGCAAGTTTTTCGATCACATGATGAGAGGTTCCTTTTGTTACAGCTTGGCTAGAGGACTCTGATCATTACTCATTTGCTTTAAGACCTTCTTTCCCGTCGCTCTTTTTGGGGAGGGAAGCTATTGTGTCGCTTCCGTTGTTTTCCTTTGTCTTCGGCATTTATTACTGTCACAAAATTATCGCTTTCAGCAGCCTACCTTGAGGGAAGAGGCGCTGCAGCCAATTCAACTATATTGTTTGTCGATATAAAGACTTTTCTAGCAAGTGGTCTATTTACCTGCCATTCATCTGCATGTTTCCTCTGTGACATTTTCTCTGTATTTTAGTTTTTCTTTCGTGCACAATTCGTAGAGTAGTCCGCTCTACCACTCTTATAGGGTTCATCCGTGCAGTCCTTTACAACATTTTCTAATAATCCGCACCGGTAGCATCTATTCGCCGTGACAACTTGGTCGAGGTACTCAAAAACTTAGTGCCCCATCTTTTGACGCTGCACGAGACATGGTACCATGACTCATTTTCTTACCTGGGGAGCAATCTATCCTATGTGCAGTTTGCCTTGCGCTAGGATTCTGTATTTGTAAACCGGATCGTAGCCGACCGGCAGCTAATGGTACTTTTCATTGGTTCATTGGCAACGAAACCATTTTTGTTTACTTCAGTGACCTTTATGGTCTTAACGACTGCTTACGTAAAGGTTCTTTCCACACGATTCTTAATTAGTAGGTGCTTGTTGATGGTAACATCGATTGATGCCGACAGTCCCTTTTTTCTCAAAATCCTATACAAAATGTCGTGCCGCATACTTCTTTTACATTGTTCCTAACGTGACTGTTCTGTAGAACCTTAGTCTCCATAACCTTAACTTTGTGTTCCACCGGATCCACATTTCGCGAAAGCTTCTTTAACTTCATTTAGCTTCTTTAAGACATTTCCTAAGGATGTGTTTCCGTCATGGTTATAGGGAAAGTATCAAATTCCTCTTTAGTGTTGTTGCTTGTGATTGCCAGCTTCTAATGCATCCCTTAAATAATAAAGCATAATATCAGGTCCTCAGGGAAACATTCTGGAAAGCAGGCAAAAAAACTGTCTAGTTACCGATATTCGTGCTTTGTGCTTCAATCATCAAGTCGCTATTTTCCTTTTTTCTTATAACGCTAGGACACTCAGGTTAAAAGGCACGAACAGCTTAAATTCCATCATCTTTTTGGAGCCTAGATCAATTGCAACGGCTCTGCGACACCGAAATCTGTTAACGATGTCGGTGGTGTCATGGCAATTACTGCCAGTATGATGATGATAAACTGCGTGAATACGAGTCTGAAAGAGTCGATCTCTGGGACTAACAAGCAAGTGTTATCATGTTTATAATCGTTAGGATATAAAGTTTAGATTGAACGGAGCTTTAGGTATCGTTTTTTAGCTGCAAAACCAACCCATTAAGGTCATGCTTCTTTTGCCTCTCGTCCTGCATCGACGTTTGTTTTGATATTACTTGACCTTGCTACGCTACAGGAAGACGATGATTCCTATCAGGATAGAATTGGCTCCCACTTGTATATTTCTAAAAAAAATAAATTTGTCGAACCCGATTGTAGTTGAAGGCGTTAGAGCGGTCTAAACAAATTTTACTTCATCTTTAAATGTGATATTTTGCTATTTAATAGAGCACCACAATTTCAAATTAATAAACTTGAGTTCTTCTTTTTTAAATAAAATAGTGGTGACCTATACCTTTTAATTTTCAGCCATGCATGTTTTACGCGACATAATATGCGCCCATAGAAAAAGCTTTCAACAAGTTTCAAACTGCGTTTCAAGTCACTAAATGCACCTAGCAGACATGCAGAACTTTTATTTTGGCTCCCTTCATAATATCATTTATATATATCTATATATATATATATGTATATATATATATATATATTTTAAATAAACGAGGCGAGAGCCTGCCGTGTAATAAATTGTGTTCTATTAAAACATACTAGTCAAATCTCTGCGAAATTAGAAATTGTATGCGATGGATCGTGCCGATCGATCCACTTCACACACTGGAAAAGCCATTTAGGTTCAGGAAAACTTTGTCTTTCAGGCCGAATATTAGGCCTTTATGGGGGCTCAATGGTACATTAGTCAGAGCAAATTGTGGAATGGTGTGACTTCGAATCCGATTGCAAACACATGTCATTTGGTGAAGGGTCAACGGAATCAACTCATATAATACCTATGTTGTTCCGGATATGAAATTATACATATATGAAAAAAGCAATACAGAAACGGTTTTATCCAGAGTGATCAGTTTAGATTTGAAAAGCTATGCCCGTTTCACAGCCAGTTCTACTGGATAAACGTTTGTTTTGAGAAGGATGCGAATATACCTAAAGCCATAGCGGAGAACGGCGATTTGTTATCGGAATTTAAGTGAGGATTATTTACTAACCAATGAAAGTGCGTACGAATCAACTTTCAGCATAGTAAAGTATTCACGAAAGACAAAAAGTCAATCAATTCCTCAACGTTAACGGATACCGTCCGACAGTCAATTCTTGATGATAATTTTGCCTTGATAAAGTCGTTAATGAAGAAATTTCATATCTGCTTGGCTACTTTATATCGAGTGCTAACGAAAACTTATGATGCATAACATATTTTATATCACAGACTAAATTGGATAGATAAGGTCCGAGACCGTAAAAACCTCGAAATGTATTTGATGTCGTTTGTTCCTCAATTTTCTTAAAAATGTTCGCTTCCGATAATGCAAGCCCATCATGGCCACAGCGTGATTATTTGTGCCACCAAGAAGACGTTCACACAAACTCAAACGAACGAGTTTATGTTGAATTTAGGTTCCGGATGAAAGCTGAACTTCTGGGGAAGAGAGGTTGTATCGAATAAGTATGGCGTTTAAGACTGACACTTTTATCACATAGAAAAACATTCGTCTAGGTGGTCTTAAAAACAAAAAAGTAACATCCAGAAATCAAGCCATTACCTTAATGATAGTAGTAGTAGGTAGTTTCCGTTGGGTGTTTCCTTCGAATATATCCTCGTGTTAACCTACACAATATCCTATACGGTGCATGTTCGATGTAAAATTAACAATTAATTAGTGAACTTTTGTCATTATGATTATGGCCTAGGAATCATTGACAATGAAAGCGAAGACGAAAACAACCGCAAAAAAGTTGCCAGCCAAAAGAGATTCCGAGGAGCCGATTGGAGCCAATGTTAACTCATTACATATTAGTGAGGTAAGTTAACAGCTAAAGCCCAATTTATTCATTGTAGTTCTCAAGAGCTGTCGCGAAAAATTTGACAGCGGCGTTCGGTTGTATTCTTTAAAAGGTTAACAATTACACAGCCGGACAAAATGACCAGGTATGAGAAACCTTATCTGTGCGCCTCGATGTTTTCGGATTCCTTTGATAGAGTAAGTCATCCGACGTCCTTACTTAATTTTAACAGTAAGCTTACAGTCAGTGGGGAGATATCAAGCTGTCGATATGAGCACTTAGTTTGAGTCGAGATCAACAATAACTTCAATAGGTATGGGAATGACCCTAAAAGTATGCCGTAGCGTAATTTTTTAGATCATTACTTATTGTATAGATGAACCTTAAACTTAAAAAAAAAAAGTAGTTTCAAGTCAATCATATATTCGTATACAAAAACGACTCAAAAAAACACGATGTTTTTAGCACTGCAGAAGAAAAACACACGTGGGTCAATTAACTCAGTTTCAAAGAAATGTTTAAAAACTAGAATGCTACCTTAGTTTTTAGATGCGCTTCTTTATTTTGAAAACTCATGTAAGAGCCAATTTTAAATGAGGTATTGCCGAACATGTGAGCTTTAGTCGTAACCGTGGGACGGCTTATAGCGCACCACCACATGTACCAGCACTTACTACAAATGGAACACTGTGATTTTCTTAATCTCAATAGCACCTGGTGGAAATTAGCTTAAGTTGCGTTTTGCCCAAATTTGTAATGAAGTAAATTTAGATCACTGACAAACCGAATATTGAAACCGATACTTTGAAATGAAAATCGTCGTTGTAACTATGTCCGGTTAGAAGCAGAAAAAAGGGACATGAGTAAAAACTTTGTGACGCTTTTTTCGTTTTGCTAAATTATGTATAGAGATAATAGAGCGTATCTAATACAAATTCGTGTTTATCAGATTTCCATATTGAATCCGTAGTCTGATACGTACGTTAGACTACACATTAAATTTATAAGTTGGGCAGGTCTTCAAAGTAGTTAAACGGTAGACAGAAAAGTCTGCTATTCCCGCAAGTAAAACCAATTTCTATCAATATTTCAATGTTGCTAAGATGCTAAATAAATAATTTTTTGTAAATACATAGAGTTGTCCTCGCTTTATTGTTTGACTGGATCAGTTGGAGAAATACCGTAATGCTCTGAAAGTCATAAGTGACAATAACATATAGACATTATAGATGTGATGACGATAATAATGATATTATATTATATGCGTGACATTTTTCTGCCGACCATAATTTTCGATACTGCTTTTTTACATAAAGTTCAATCTTTAAAAAGCAGAAAACGCACCAGACAAACTGGAAAAATACATAGTTACGTTCCAGTGGTATTAATTTAATAAGTTACAATCATAACATTTTGTAGAGTAATTTGGTAGAGGGGCTCTGACAAACTACTTTATTTATGGTTTCCTTTAAAAAACAAAAGCAAAGAATGTTCTTAACTAACTGACCAGCACGTACGGCTGGGCCGTCTTCCCGTAAAACACTGCATTCCTTTTGTTACTTCGACGACGTTCGACTTTGGCTTGTTTCGGGTTACCTACAGACTGTGACTTTCTTGACTCAGCTGTGATGATTTGGGTTGCATTATTATCGAACCCTAATTAAAGCCGTTTCAGGTTTAACTGGCACATCCAGTAAGGCCATCTTTTATACAATATAATTGCAAGACAAATATTTACACCAAAAAATGTTTGTATCTGAATCAACCTTGTATGAGTAAATAAATATATATGAGAATAGAAAACGTATTATTTTTTGTCGTAGTGTACGACTCGAAATTAACGAAAAAGAAAGTAGAACATTTATCATTTTCGGTGAATGCCATTAGATGCCATTCACTCAATGGCACGGCGAGTTTGATGCCAGGCGATGACACGATGGTACTTTAGTTCAATCGCTACTTAAGTACGCTACATGGTATCTGAGCCGTATGATTTACTTAGAATCTACAGTTGACAAGAATGTGTTGAACTCACACTTTTCCTACGAAGTTCTACATTATTTTTAATAAATTTGCAAGCTCAAAAAGCATTAAGGCTATGCATTTTTCCAGGCAAAACGTAAGAAGTTGGATCAAAATAGAGCAGACATACAAGTATCAAGAACAGACGAATCCAGCAAGGATAATTCCTTTAAGGAATTTAGAAAACTGTGCGCTAAGGTAATAAGTTTAGCATTATTTGCGCTAAAATGTTTTTCGCCTAACTATTATGGTTGGAAATGTTCATACTAACCTTAATACGTCAAAGTTTTTCCCTGCGCAATGAAAGAATTGCCGTTACGGCGTAATTTAAAATATCAATCTGAGTAGTATCTTAGTAGCGTTTGAACGTAAGAAAGGAGAAAATACGCATAATTATTAGTTTTCACTTGTATCCTAAGGTAAAATTACACGCCTCCTTGTCACAATCTGAACTTTACTAAAGGTACCTTTAACAAGAAAGAGAAGCCAATAAGAACAAGGTTAAATTTGCCGCCTCGTTACGATGTACTTAATTTAAACACAGTGAAGAAGTAGTTGCAGTGCCGCTTATTTCGTAGATAACTATGAAATTACTCTGCATAGCGTGAAATCAATGAAACAACATAACCGATGATTGTAATGAAATAAACTTTATTTAATTGCCAATATATTGTATTATTATGCTTACACAGCCATTGCTCATACAAGCTTTATTCTCACACAAAAATGGCTATATAAAAACAGTATTATATAGCTGATGCAATGTCGGTTCTTATATAGCAGTTGCTTAATAATTTGTCGAACCATCTGATTGTTTCTTAATTTATATCACTTTTTCGTCCATTCACATTGATTCTTCCTTCACTGTACCCATTTATGTTTCCTGTTTCAATTTTGCCCGTGTAATTATCGCTTAATTCTTTTTCTTCACCCATTTCTCCACCCGCCTCCGTTCATCCACCAGTTATTTACATCCTACAGTTTTTTAGAAAAATTCTGTTATCAAATGTGTACCATTTCCCAACAATTTTTCGTTTAAGAGTAAACGTTTTATATAGTGAAACAAGTGAATAATCTATATATTCAAAAACAACACACGAACCACAAACTTTACTTGTAAAGTTCTGTGCTTTTGAACTGCTAATAATGCATCTTTATATATATGTCAAGAGATGATTTAAAAGGAAGCAGGCCAGCACGTCAGGTAGAATCTTGCGGTGCCGTAAGTAAAGACCGAGAGTAAAGAGATTAATCTTTTCTCCGAAGCAAACTAAATAGGAAAGCAAGAAGTGCCAAGCGGCGGACAAGGTTGGTGCTGATGAACATTACAAGTTAACGAAAACTTTTGTTGTTGGCCTTTTTTTGTTTTGTCAGTTGTACGACGAATCGGCGTACACGGCCAAAACTGCTATCGTTCGAAACTTTTTCGAAAAAGGAACATGTGGAAAAGGATTCGAAGGTGATACCTACCTCTGGGTAAAGTTTCTTCTGCCTTCGGTTAACAAACGCATCTATAATTTACAGAGCAAGCAACTTTGCAAATTGTTTGCCAGGTTAGTGAAGTATGATGAGTGTGGGAAGTCATTATTTGGCAAAAGTTAGGCGAGGTCAATAGATCTATGGGAAAAAGAATACACTCGAGAACGTAAATGCTCACTTAATGAAAAAATAAGTGAGCTTATCTCACCTAAACGTAATTTGTCTCATATGGCTATCAGTTTCTGTTCCTGGAGGCAACTGCCGCTTTTGTATGTTGATACAAAGAAGGGTCACTTTCTTGGTTTACTGTATAACGATTAATATCCTATTTCAGGGTATTTGGCGGTCCCATATACGACTCCATGGTGGAAGACTTGGAGCAAGGTGATGTCGCGGAGACTGTCGCAAAGTTTCACGAGGAGGCCATTAAATGTCCTCCAACTCCGAAAGCTAATCTCTCGTTGCAACAAGTCGACAGGTAGTAAAAAAATAATTCTTCTTTTTATCTACGACAGAAATGATTATATAAACTATATTTTGAGCTATTTTTATCGAATTTTGGAAGGCATGCCATCTTTCATACTTGAATTTAAGTTAAAATGAGATGGAAAACGTTGGAAAGATGAATTGTGTTATCGCCTTCTTAGAAATTTTGTTTTCATATACAGCCACCAATGGTAGTTATTATGCTGTATTTTTAACTAAACTTACAACAGCACTGTAAATAAGGGTGACCTTGGAGCATTTATGTACCAGTAATCACATTATGTTAATGGCAGTGATGGTAATGGAAGGATAAAGGTGCATTTGGTTGATTGGATTTTCAAAGGTAACAGTCAGAACTCGAGTAAAAAGATATACGAGAGTTGTCAGGTTTTTGTCGTGAAAGTGAAATAGCAACGATTGACATACATACATATAGCAAAATGAGTTTGATTCTATAATAAGTTGATAAGCCGCAGACAACGAGACCGTTCTTATTAAACACGGATAGGTGTATTAATGGTTCACTAAAGCTGACTCAAATACACAACTTTTCTAGTCTTTTTTTGATCGTATATCAGAGGGCAAAGAAGATTTTTCCTTTTTTTGCATGTCAGTTGAACAGCCCGGCTTTTCGGTTAATTAAATGGATAGACTGTTTGGAGAAGGCTAGAAAACTCCGAATTCCCCAAGCTTTCCGACTGAGTTCCAATTTTGCCGACAGTAGTTTTGTTTTTGTTGTCAGGAGTTATTTCGTAAGTTTACTACGTTTACTCTAGCACTGCTTGGAAATATTGCTTTTCATGGCATTATAAATTCACCAGTTACAAGAACTACTTCAATAGTGACTGGGGGAAAAAGGGGCCATTTTTGCTAGAAGAACTTCGTAGCGCGCACGTTGAAATATAAGTGGGTAGAAATTTTTTTCTTTCGTTCTTTTAGTGTAGGTGACCTCGCAGTAAAAAAAGTGTAAGACTTCTTTCGTTTGGGATTGTTGCCTCAAACCGTTTTTAGGTGCGCCTCAGAAATGATTCAGTGTTCCCGCTATGCATTCCTCCCGGCACTAGAACTTTTGTTAGGAACCTAAGTTCCTAAGTTCCTAAAAAAAAAGTTCCTTTTTTTTAGTTTTGCATCCTTTTAATACTTGAAGTCCAGAAAAGTGACTTACCCATTACCTTGTTTCGTCAGACGCTTAGATTATTTTTTACATCTATTGTATTTTGTTCGGGCTGGTCGTTTCTTTTCATCAGTATTTAGGCTGAATTCGATTCCTGCCCCAGAAGTATGGTATATGTACCTCGCAGACTTCTTTACTAACCGTTAAGGGATTGCTATATCCTGGAGTTCTCCGTGTATCTCTATTTATCGGACAACGATTTGTGTCGATTATTCTGTTCCGGGGAATCATAGTGTCCCGTTGCTGTCCTGAGCAGCATCTGAACTGAGTACTCGATGCAGTGGTTATCACTGAGATTCTCCTCCCATTCTAAAGCTTTACGCCATGTTATTCCGCTGGTGTGTTTTATGTGTGTGTCATAATCAATGTGTGACATATAGTAAATGTAGGTGTGATATCGTTGGTTATGCTTACTAGCTCGTAAGTGGTAAGAAGTCAGTTAAGGCTCCTTTCTGTAGTTTGTGGGCCTTGTGTACCAGTGGAAAAATGCAGTGTTGAAGTGTCCGGACACAAATAGTGGAGTGTCCACCGCGTCCCTTATTGACTCAGCTAACACGCTCAATATGGCTCCCAGCTACTTTACAGTTCCATTAGAAGCAGGAATAAAAACGCTCATTGCCTGAGATTTTTATTTACGTCTGTTTTCTCTGCCCTGTAATTATTTGTTGGCACTTGAGGCAACAAGGGACTATTATTTACTGAGAAAGCAAATACAAGGTTCAGTCCATGCGCATTCGTCCAAACAAGGGAACGCTACCATAGATATCTTTGCAATAAGCAGTGATTTCTCCTAATGCATCGATGTTATTAGGTGGCAGCCGCTCTAGCTGGTGATCTAAATCTACACGCATTAAGTCGAAGTAACATCTCTTCTTCAAAGAGCCTCTGAAATCTAGGTATATTTGAAATTGCTAGCAATATAAATGATGTAATACAGCCTGTTGGTCGACATCCGAGATGATCGAATGCGATGCTTGTTTACTTAATATTTGCATCGGATTCGGTCGCCAAGCTCTATTTTGTGAGGTGTACCTGTCGGCTAAAGGACAAGTTGATCGTAGCTCTAAAGGGTTATGTATTATGACACATGTACTGAGCTCAGTAAATTAAATTGGTAATAACTTTTCAGTTTCTTGGTAGGTAATTACCATACCCACTTGCGTTTATGGAGTAGCTATTGTCACCAACTACTATTGCAGATTTGTGATAATGATACTCTACGAGTAATCGGAATGCACACAAGCTCATTAGTTAGTAAATCTGTTATTTTGTTTTCAATTGCGATCACTGTGTTTACCGCTAACCGAGTTATTGTAGAACGTATGTAGCATTTGTGCTACTTAATTTGCGGTAGCAAAATGGCTGCAATTAAATGCCTGTAGAATGCACAGACACTATGTGAATTTCTTATGTAAACGGTCAAGCCAGATTGTATTCCATGAAACGATGAAATACTGTTTGGACTGTCTTTCAGATACCTTGAAAGATTGTCCAGGTTGACTCGCGAAGATGACCAAGCCGCCTTACTCGACGAGATCGCCCATAGTTGCACCGTCAATGATCTTAAAATGATTGTCAGGCAAGTAATTTTTCCACTAATTAATTACCATAATGTTATAATTAAACTTTGCGACAGAAAGATACACAAAAAGGAACTGAAAATAGTTGTAAAAATGACTTTGAAAATGTCATAACGATATAGAAACTTGTTTTGTTGTCAGAAGAAGCTACTATGTCAGTCAAACGTGACACGAAATTTGCTATTAAGCGAGAAATTGACCAGACAATATCTCTTTTAAAGCAATTAATCTTTTTCGTGTTCGTATGTCTGAGCTTTAGAATTCTTTCTAGGACAACTAAGAATTCTTTTTTTTAATTTAATTCAGTTTTTTTTATTTATTCAATTTTATTACATTTAAGTAATCTTCTTGAAATTAGTCATAAATACTCCTTGGTAATCCCAGGGTAGTACAAAAAAGATCTGCGGTTGTCGAGACAGGATTTCGTCACCTTTTTCCGCATCATTCTCCAAAGGTGTGCCAGAATAACAATTGACCTCGATATGTTTCCGAAAGCTTGAAATCGGCCATATTTTCACCAACCAGACATTACTTAATGATTGGTTCCCTTAACATTTTACAAAAGTTGTCTATGTTTATTATCTTTTACGCGCCACCTAATAAAGCTTCATTGTCCTGCCTAAAAGTTGATAAAAATAAAAACCAAAGGCTTCCTCGTTAATAGACAAAACAGATGGGCTATCACTATTGAATCGGACACGCCTTTAGTCTGTTTATAAGTGACATTAAAAATATCAAAAGTAATAGGGTTTTTTTTCACTCTTGTGATACATTAGGTTAATTAAACATGATATCCGAATCAACGCCGGGCCAAAACATATCCTAGATGCTCTTAATCCGGCCGCATATGAAGCTTTCCATGCATCGTTGGATCTCGAAGAAGTTGTGCGTCAAAGCCTCGCAGAAGGTTGGTAGTTAAGACCACTGAACATTTTGTTACCTTTTTAGTTGCTTATATAGGCATAAATTTCGGCCGTTATTAACCAAATTAAATCCTTCAATGGTAGTATATCCGGTTGCCACAAAAAAAGTCAGAAACTATGGAGTACCAACTACAAAGTGAAATATCCGTAAGTACTCACCACGCAAGGCACAAAAGTGTACTTTGCATGATTATATAATACATAATAATATATTATTATAAAGTACGGTTAGAAACGTAGACATATATGTATACATATTTGTATGTCCATCAGTATAGTTATATCCGGACCAATAAATACCATTTGTGCCGGTAGTAGTTTTTCGTTACTGCAATTCGTGACGATAAGAGGCGAGCAAATTGTCGAAGGCGAGAGGCTAGACAATTTGAGGAAATGGTCAGCTAAGCTGTAAGGCAAAAAGTGCCTTCGAATGTTGAAAGAGTTAGACCGAGACCACTGTTTCTGACCTCAACACCTATAGAACATGTTTAGGTAGGTGCGCATGTGTATCAGCGGAATCGATCCTAACAGCCGAGGAAAAAATCTCGCTTTAATCATATACAGCAGACGTCGCAGAGTTGAGGATAATCGCGCGATCTCGTTATAGCAAAACCATGGACGACTATAAGTGAAGGGTCACGGCGCGCATAAAGAATCAACCAAAACTAGTAGAAAGTGCAGGTGGCTCTAGGCCGTATGTTGAGATCAGGCACAAATCTTTGCGAGCAGGACAGTAGCAACCGCTTTTTGCTCGGTATTGGACCAGATGTTACTATTTCTCGCCTAACAGCATCGAATTTCGAAATTTCCGCGCTTATTATATAAATAATTTCCATAGGGTACGTAGGAGATAAAAACTTTAAGCGGATATGCTATAGTTACATAGTTACCACATGCACACAATGGTTCTGGCGTAGGTAGACAAAAGGTGTAGAGCACACCGCTAAACCGGGTGTGTCCAAAACACTAAATGTGTCCAGGATTCGTGTGTTTGCGTCACCAGTACGAAGTACTACAGCAAGGGGAAATATAGCAGCACTATGCGTTTTGCAAAGCGGGTTTATGAAAATTGCTCTCCCCGAGCTATGGTTCCTGATGAAAGCGGGAGCGGAAGTTGCTTTGGTGCGTAGAGTTATTGTGCAAATAATAGGACGTCAGTGTGAAATCGCCAGCAAGTCATTAGCCGTACAGGTGCGTTTTGATTGAGGACGATGCCTTTAAGTTCATACATGTCTCGTCAGAGAAACTCTCTAAGACTGATTTTATATTTACAAAGCGCAATCCTTGTGCTTGCTGTTTCTACTTGATACTGATTGGAATTAAATAAACCGTGGAGAACCTTATGGCGGCTATAATAGCACTTTCGGAAGACTTAGCTACTAAAGATTTCTTCGGTGTAATTGCAAACGAGGCGGCAGTGATGTAAAAACTAGGAGAAGCGCTCACTAAAAATAGACAAAAGTTTTCTCTAGTTTTATACATGGCACATGCTGCACATCTTTCAGTGCTGAAAACTATGAGTGAAAGTTTACGGCCTAAATATTAAAAGAAGCAGAACGTGGTAAGGATGACGCCGCAGAATTTAATAGCGGCACTTACCACCAGAAAAAGAGAGACAAATTTTTGTAGTACAATGATGTCTTTATAAAAATGACAGCAGGCTTTGTCGGTGACTATAGTAAGATGCTTCAGCAGTTTTAAGCAAAGTTGCACAATCGAATGCACAACCTCCCCGAAATATTGCCGAAACACTTTTTTAAGCTAATACTATCGAAAGCCAAAGATGTGTTGTTACAACCTTTTGGACGGTCAGCTAATCATTTAGATTGTCACGGTCATAACGCCAATATTATATGACTTTACACATTTAGTGAATAGAAAACATGAGGCAGCAAGAGTAGCAAAATAACTGCAGGCAAAATGAAGTATTTTGTATGCCTCTATGAGTTACATTCTGAACATGACGGGAAGCGCAGGGTCGCAAACATACAAAAGACTGTAATTTTATAATTGGAGCACAACGAAGGGATTCAGGACTCCATGGGTTTTGCCCTTACGTTAAACTCGTAATACAAATAGAAACGGCAGGCAGGCGATGAAAAACCTTGTAAGGACCTTAGACGTTAATGCATAATACTAAATCTCCACAAAACATAGTTGATATGCTGCACTGTGTCACTCCGCCCACTGTGCAGTCTATATAAGGAATCACTTTCGAATGTTTCCTTCATCAAGGTGCGTATGTGTTTAGTTTGGTGTGATACGTAAGAAATACATTGGAACAAAAACAGGATATGCCTAAAAATAACCGAAAATTAAAAGATGCTGTTCGCAGCGTGATAAAAAAGACTAAATAAATATTTGCGATATACGTCGAGTATATCATGAGGTGTGGAAAAGAACTGACTCCTGAGACGCTTTTCCACGTTAGTAAATGCTGAATGGGTAAAGAAAGACAAGTTATTTTGAAAGGCTCTATGTACTTCTGTATTAAATGGGCTAACTTCTCCAAAAATAACACAAAAAAATCTTATTTTCCAAGATACTTTTTGAAGGGCTACAGCATTCTCCAAAAATGGGAATCTCGCTGCAATCTGTTTAGTTTTCAAGAAGGCCCGTCCTGTGTCCTACCATGGTTTACCTAATGTGTAGGAAAGGCTGGAACGCATCATTATCGCTATTGTTTGAACAGAGGTAAATTTTTATTTACACAGCACCTTCTAACTATAGCACCGCACCCCATGTAGAGCTTCCCTGACGATATTTTTACATAGCTGCATTTTACCTTACAAATCGATCCAAATAAAGCATATTTTTACATAAGAGCTGACGACCTTTCGAAGCTGTACTTCTACTGAAAAGTATCGACATAATCATTTACCTTTTTGTGTGAAAGTTGCGTTTGCGACCTCTTTATATGTTACGGACATCAGTAACACGCTGTGAAAACAGGCTCATTCACGGCCTTACTGTCACAGTAACAAATTTAAAAAACGCGATTTTAATAAGTTATTTTTTAGTCCTATTTAAACTATTACGAATGAGATCTAGATAAAATAAAGATTATAAAAAATACGCTAATAGCTTCGGTGTAAGACACCTATATATTATTATATCATTGCCTTATAGGGCTTGGCCTCATCAACTTTTATGGAATCCCCTTGGCCTCATCAACTTTAATGGAATCCCCCCCCCACCCCTCGCCCCACACATTTCACTAATTATGCCACCTGTTGGTTAATTGATTGAGAAAGAATGAATAATCCGTGTAGACAAAGAAAGGCGATAATATTCTGAAAGGGTGAAGCGAATAGTGTGCACCGACCTTTTTCTCACATTTAAAGCCAGACCAGCCGATTGCAATAGGCGCCGATGCAAGTGATTGTGACATAGAAGCCGTAAGTGTTTTCTGCAGTGACTAAGTCAAACCAATTTTTTATGCATCTCGTACACTTACACGGGAAGAATTTTTTTTTAAAATTCTTCCCGTGTAAGTATATATATATATATATATAAGTATATTTTTGTTCCCGTGTAAGTATATATATATATATATATATATATATATATAAGTATATTTTTGTTCTGCTTGCTTAGTAAAAAAGGTAAGCTACCCACGTACAACTGTTCACTTCTACCTAATTTCGGTGCAAAACGAAGCGTCCCAATGTACATGGTAAAGCACTTTTAACGATGATACCATTGAGTACCGTAAAATGTACTCGACAACAGAGCTTTCTAGAACTGGAAGATGTAGGAGTTAGCTGTACTGAAGCAGATTTGAATGACAGGTTTGTTCTCTTGATTTTGGCAGTTGTACTCCAATTTGAGGCACTAAAGGATAACAAAAAAAGCACGAATATTTTTAACAAGGATGCCTTGGGAAAATAAGCACGAAAGACGCTACTTCAACTTCATTAATTCCAAAGATATTCGATTTAAATTGAATTCGTGCTTTCCTAGCTTTCCGTTTGGTCAACCACTTCGTCCATTCCCGAATTGATTAGCTTGTGGGCTTCGACGATAAGCTTTCGCCGCCATAGGCACTAGTATCGGCATAATTGGTTTTTAATTATATATATATATATATGTCTATATAGGTTGGGGAAGAATTTTACGTCGAGTTCAGACTCCAAAGGTGAAGGTTCCAGGTGAGAATATAGTGTGTTTCTACGCTTACTTTCTTTCGCTAGAAACTGCTTGAGCAGCTTGATACAATTGTGGAAGAAAACCATTTTACTGAGAAAGACATTTTTTGACTCGGGGTTACACAGCTACTATATGTATTTATTCTTAAACATGTTCTGATCATAAAGTGTTAATCAGTAACTGGCATCATCTTCGTCAGTCTATTTTCTTTATCAGTCTATAACTTTGCACACAGGCTTGTAAAACATGCAGATTAACTATGTTGAAGGTGATTTCGCATTTTTAGTGCCATGGTGTGCTCTTTTGATTGTTAAACTCAGTACATGGTCAGAAAATGAGTTTTTCCCGCATTAGCTTAAGCTTCATCCCTATAAGCTCGCGATTGTTCTTTACATCAATGACAATGAGAAGTTCGCCAGAGATGAATGAAAGATGATCAATTACTATAGTCTTGAGCGACTTCGAGAGTAAACAAGATCAAGTGAGTTTTTTGGGGTGTCGATCGAATTCGCCTTTCGTAACATCTGAAAGATGCGGCACATCAAAGGCAGGCCTGGCAATCGAGAAGACCACTTTACTGAGCTTTGTTAATCTATACGCTGATTGAAACACACACGTATAGTTGCAGTGAAGTGAAATAGTGCGTTATTCCGCTAAAAGAAAAGCACTATTGTCGTACAATATTTCTGGCAAGACAACCTGATTTTAGGTATAAAGACCCTTTGCAACTTTTTGAAAAAATAATATTTGATTTTTGTTATTGGTAATAGTCAAGGCCTGACCTCAAGAAAAGGTCGTCGGCGTTAACAAGCAAACGGAGTTGCTGGCTATGACAAATACATGTTTATATGTAAAGCGCTACTAGGTAGAGAATAAATGTCAAGTACCTTTCGGTAATATAAAATCTCCGCTTTGAACTTTGCATGCTGTTACATGACAGGCTTTGGTTCCGGTGTAGTAACTGTAGGCATCAAGATATGTACGCCCGTGAAGCCAATGCTAGCTGAACCTTGTCGCTCTGTGGATTTCGCCTTTAAAAGATTTCCTAATGTAAGTGGTTTTAAAGCTTGTATCTGTGGTCAAATTCCGAATCTATTCAATTGTGGTCTTATATATTTAACGTGTTGACGTACGAGGATAGATCAATAAAATTCGGGTAACTTTCGGTTTTAGTAAATTTAATTTTTCTCATAGTTTTCATTTCGCTGCCTGCAGAAATATGATTAAAAAGCTATGACTTACGTATGGCTAGCTGTAAATCAACCGTACTTAAAAAAGCCTAGAAAAATCTCAAATCCTTAGCTAAAAACTTGCTTCAGATTTGTCTTATAGCGGGTTTAATCGTTTAGAAAAACTCATTTTGATTTCGACGTCATACATGTCTCATTTCCTTTGCTACAAGGCCATACTGGAGCTTCTGTAACATTTCATCGTCTTTGAAAAGGATGTCAAGACCTCTCACATGTATCTGTCACATGTAGTGCTAAACGTCGCATTGTGTAGTATGATGTTTGACTAATTTGGGAAATATTGATTTTGATAGCCAAATTAGCGCCCAAAGTAGCGCAGATTAAGGGCTACAGAAGTTTTTTTCCATTGTCGTATTGCTTTATCGTCTCATTGCCTTTATGGGGCACAAGCCCCGTATTATAACGTTAAAACTTACAATATCCGGTCGTAATATTTCCTAGAAACTGGTCCACCACATGGAGGCCAAAGATCGTTCGACAGAATGCAATATTTAATATTATGTTTCACTCGAAACACCACGAAAAAGATTTATTTTTGCTTAGCTTTCCTTCAAACGCATTCAATTGGATATGACGGTGCAGCATGAAAGCGCGACCCAAAATATTTTAGAGAAATCAGTATTGTTTAACAAGTAATATACGCCCGAACAAAATAACAGTACCCACAACCCAAATACTATACTCGTCGGATCAATCTTTAGAACTTGTAAGTCTTACCACAACGTATTCCTAGATAATCTTGCATTATATATAACGTCGGCATTGACGGTTCGCCTAAAAGAGCTGAGCAAAAATATTAGCATTAGTGCAAGAATATTTATTGCGGCTGCTTCGAAGTACTTATATATAATAAAGTACTTATATTATATATAACTTCTGTATCATGTGTACATTGTAATAGTATTTTACAAATATGTGTCCGCTTCGTTAGCGATGTAAAGATTTTTTTGATTGACATTGATAGGTACACAGAGTTGCTCAAAGGATTAGCACGTGATTTTAGCGTGCAGTTACCAACTGGTTATGAGGAATCAATCGTTGGCTGTTAGCATTAAAAAAATTATTTTTCATTTTATCTGGAGTTCGAAGAACAACAAACTTTGTTTGTTGATGTCATATATCATTAGTCTGAGCTTTAAAATGATGCTTGCCCTTGAATGATGATGCCCTTGAACTTCGAAACATTTACGGGAAATGAGAATTATTTTAACTATATTACGGGTTCAAATGTATAAAAGTACTGATTTTACCTACACCCACGTTTACTGCTTTGATAAAGCTTTTTCTATTTCTTTGAAGCTGTTGTCTTTTTGAAGGGAAATTAACACCCGTATAATCTGCTTTTAAAAGGCACTTAGGCATTTTATTAATGACGTAGTGTTTTCTGGTTTCGTAGTATGATTCCATGTATTTCCGATCTAACCTGACTTACTGCAGGGAATGTTTGCTGAAGTTAAATACGACGGAGAGCGGGTGCAGTTACATAAGCGCGGCAACGAGTTTTTTTTCTACTCACGGAGTCTAAAACCCGTTGTTGCTCATAAGGTAAATAGAAATAAACGTAATAACTACGGTTGCTAATTCTTTGAGCGTTCTTTCCGTACTTATCGCAATATGCGAACTTCACTAGGAACATGAACAAGCAAGTTTGAAAAGGATAGGCGGTTCGACTAGTCTGTATCCTGGGCCGTACATCCCTTGTGAAGCATTATACTATAGTCACTTTGTATTTAGGTGTACTTACCCAAAAAAGTTTGGTCCGGATCTCAACACATATATTTTTCGATACGGACACAGTGAGAGACTCTAATGTAAAAACATGCAAATCGTTACCATTCCAGGTAAACCATTTCAGAGAGTATATCCCAAAAGCATTTCCATATTGTGACTCGTTGATAATAGATGGAGAAATCCTTCTTGTTAATACGAAGACTGATGAAATTCTTCCATTCGGTAAGTGTATGTTTGCTATTAAGATATACTGGGTTTACTGCTTTTGCTTTTTTCTACGCAGATAAAAGCCTGTTGAGATTCCAAGGGTTTCCTTGCTTCAGGTTAACAAATGTTAACGGAAAGTGAAACGTACGCAACTGGTGCCTTCTGCTTAATAATTTGATAAACAACTAACTTAACGGAGCACCGTTATATTTTAAGGAACGTTGGGAGTTCACAAGAAGGCTCAATTCCGTGAGGCTGCCGTGTGCTTCTTCGTGTTCGACTGTATGTTCTACAACGGGAAAAGTCTTCTGAGTGAACCACTAAGCAAGCGGAGAGAGGTTCGTAAGAAACACGTGAAATGCGGTTAGGCAAATATTAGAACATTTTTAGATGCGTTTAAAGCGCAAGCCTTATGGGGGGGAGGGGTGGGGGGTAAACGTATGTATATCTACTATTAAGAAAAAGGCTGACTTATGATTTAAGAAAAGTAATTTTGATTTGAGAAAAGCAGCATGACTGATTTACTTAAAACTGTCCTGAATCGTTCATATATGCGAAGTACTTTATCAAGCATCATCCTTCATACGTCTGAACTGCGCCGTAGAATTCCTGTAGGAAGGGTCAGTAGCTACCCCCAGATTTTATTTACCTAAACCATCGTTAGTTCATTACAGAGTGATCGTAGAATTAAAGCAATATTGCTATTATCTTAAAAGCTGAACATGCTAAAAGTAAGCGGCTTGAATGAGCCACTCTCAGAATATTGAAACTACTGAAAATTTACATGCGTTTTTCTATCTCGTTGCCTTCGTGAGGGTAACGATTTCATTGCACCTGTAAGCAGAATGTCTTGTCTTAACGAACTCAGGTCAGTTAAATATGATACCCTAGGATTATATTTAGCATGATGACCAGCAAGAGGTGAATAGGAAATGTTGTTAACGATAAGCAAACATAATGCGGTAACAGTTATGAAATTTAGGTCCTTGGTAGTTTGCTCATCATAAGACACCTACTTCCAGGTGATTATCAAGCCTAAAAAATACCATGCAAATGGCTTTTTAAGTATTCGAAATTATCTAAATTGTGAAATGTCCGTACAATAAGTGGACTGGTATGGTGGATGTGTATGCCCTCTATTGAGAAATAGAAGAAGCCTCGACTCGTGAGAGGATACGCATATAAGTTAACTGAATGTGAGAATGAAAGATGAGGATTGTTGACGAGACTGCTATTTGCTTTTTTTTTTTATCTTTAGAGTCGATGCAAATACTACTTCGATTTGCTCGAGAGTCTGTGCGCCTATTCAGGAATTGGCGAAATATCTGAAACCTACATAAATTCAACGCACCTTTTACTTCAAACATGAAAAGCTGGTTTCCGAATTTCTAGTTGGACAGACGTTTTTGTTTTGTTAGTGCTTGTTATCGGTGTTTTTTTGTTACCGGAATAAATGAATGTTAAAATTTAAGGATTTAAAGAAGCGCAATTCACTTACTAAAGAGATACTGAATTTCTTATATAGTATGAAAATACATCTTAACGTGGAACCTCGTCAGATGGAGAAATCCTATTATAGAATTGCCAAAAATTAAACAAATATGACTTAAAACAATGCATGATGTATATCTCGATAAATTATTATGGAGGATAAGTTGTTTTTAATTAAACGTTGGCAAAACTGAATGGAATTATTGGCTTACTCAATAATAGTTGTGATCATAATTGTAATACTGACGAATAAATTGATATTCACAGATTCTAACGGCTTATATGTCAGTAGTAAAGCACCATGTGCAGTTATCAGAGATGGAGGGAATCCGGAGTCCTGCAAGGCTCAAAGCCAATATCGAAGATGCTATCAACAAAGGCTTGGAGGGTCTCGTTTTGAAGGATCCCGCCAGTCCATACGAGCCTGGTAAATAGTTTTTAGGGGCTTGTATTTGCTAGAGCTCACCAAGACATAACTTGAATGCAGAATTAAGTAAGGGTTATGCAATCGAAAAAGATAAACATTTTTTAGCGTGAACTTTGAACTAGACGCTGTCGCTTGTTATATAACAGTAGTTTACAACAAATGATTAGTTGACTTACTATGTTTCAGCAGTAACAAGTATACATTTGCGATTTACTAACTTAGCTTTATTCACACATGCAGCGTATACGTGGGTGGGCTCGAACCAGCGTTTTTAACGTACTGCTGCCTTTTTTAATAATCTGTTTTCAAACAAAACGTACCGAATCTAGATCAAAAATGTATATATATATATATATATATTACAATAGCGTGAATGCCGTAAGCGATTTTTTGAGCTTGCTCGTTGAAAAATTTACTTTGTTTGAGAGTCTTCTTTAAGTGTTGTTGTTTAAAGCATGAACGCTGATACAGTGTTATCATATCAGATTAAGCAGGTACATTTATTAAAAAAGATGTTATTTGGTTACTAAGTATATTCAGATTTAAGACCTGAGTCGTTCATCTTTTATTTTGTCGTAATAATTTTACATTAGGCAAACGTCACTGGCTGAAGGTAAAGAAGGACTATCTACAAGGTGGAACGATGGCTGATTCCGCAGATCTTGTTGTTCTTGGAGCATACTTCGGTACCGGCAATAAAGGCGGCATTATGTCGATTTTCCTCATGGGCTGCTATAATCCCTCTACTAAACGGTAAGTTAAAAAATTTGACATTGTGTACTTTGTCATTATATTTAAGAATAGAATCTTTTTTTCTAATATTCTTCTGAAAAAGCCCTCAGAGCAGATATGAAATAGAGGTCTCTGTATTAAAAATGTAAGTTATACTGAAAACGATTATACTGCAGGTTGGTTCATTAGTGGAAAGGCTGGTGCTCTGGATACACGGAATAACGCGTTCATGAGTATAAATCTAAAGTGAACACACAATTTGCATTAAGCAAGTTCTTCGTAATTAAATAATTACCATAGTCATAGCTTCATATGTAACGAGGAAAGTAACGTACAAGGCTGTTATAAACGAATCTGACGGATATTAAACTCGAAGAAGCTTTGAACCAGCAGATGAAATTTGGTCGGTAAATACTTGAGTTTTTTGAAGAAACATTTAGTGTCATGAATTAAGGTTCAGATTTCCGTTCTTCGAAAGCCACAGTGCTGCAGAAGTTTATCAAAAATTAATGAATTTGTTTAGCAAGGAGGCTTTGAGTGTAATTACAGTATGCGAACGGTGCACACGTTTCAAGAACACAAATTAGATTGTTGAAGGCCAGTGAGGAAATAACCAGGTGTCGGGTCGCGAAAAGTGAGAACGCATTGCGGCAATCGGCAAGACTTTTCACGAACGCTAGGCCCGAAACCTAAAAATTTTCTCGGCCGAAATTGGCATTTCGCATGTAACGTGCTACAGAATTATGACCCGAATACTAAAAATTTTCTCGGCCGAAATTGGCATTTCGCATGTAACGTGCTACAGAATTATGACCCGAATACTAAAAATTTGGAAAACTGAACAAAAACATGAGTGTCCTATCAGATGATCCCAGAGTAGTTTGAATTGCATATGGTGTACTCCACGTGCAATTTGCGGAACTTCAATCAGCAGAAAAAATCCGTCTTGAGTATACGGTCTCCATAGGCGAGGCAAAGATTAAACCATCTTTATCACCAGTTAGAGAAAGACTAGGCGAGAAAATGGGGTCGCTTTGGGGAGCAATCAAGGTCAGTTCTGAATAAGTTCGGAGGTAAGGTGATGGTAGTACTTGCAACATCAGGATCATCAGGTACCAAAGGTTATTCGCCAAAAGTGATATCATGAATGTCGCATGTTACCTTAAGTACCCCAGAAGACCCATAGACCGTTGCACAACATTCAACAAAGCAGGCAGTATTATTATTTGATGGCAACGACAACCCTCATCGCCAAATCTCAATTATTTGGATTGACCAAAGAAACATCTAACTTCAGCCTCAATTGGCTTTTTTTTCTTGACCTCAGTGGTGTAATTACGGAGCTTTCTAGGTTCTAAAAAAACCGTTAATGTTAAAGCAGATATCACTATCGATTCACTTCAAGAAGCTATGAATAGAGAGATTACATACGGGAAAGCAGATGGTAAGTCTACAACGGTCCAGAAGCTACCAAAACGCTGGGTATACATACATACATATATATATATGCGCAGCTGCGACGTCGTTTTCAGAAGACGAAACTCAACGGATAAATATATATTATAGTACGGCAAATAGACAGACAAATAAAATGAATCTTCTGTGCTGATTCGAAGTATACATACAGGATGTAACAAAAATACATACACAGTTAGAATGGTTAAAATTTCAGTTTTTGTTTACATATAATTAAATTTAAATTCAAACGCACTTATCTAACGTTTCCTTTTACCGCAATTCTATCAATACACTGCTAAAAGGAGTACTTTATTGGCTTTCAAACTTTAACAAAAATTTTATGTGACATTTGTTGCGCGATTGCGGCTTTTAAATCTTATAGCGTCGTCGATTTTCTGGCATCGAGTTGATAGCGACTCTACTCTAGCGAGGGTAGTTATGTCAATTACTTGTACCATTCAATTTATGTGTAGTATCAGGCAGTGTTCCTCGTACAGTCGGTTCATATTTTCCCAACTACCATTCACAAAAATTCATTTCTGCGGTCTCGGATCATCTTCATTGGTAGCACATACAATTGTCAGAATGTATCCATTCCGTTCACGACGTTTTAAAATGCGACTGACTCTTGATCTGCTAATGCTGAGTTTACAGGTTGAACCTCCTAAAGAGTTTTTGAATGTTTCGCTATAGCTTTACAATACCCTTTCGTAATTGGTGAAGCCTTTTGATGTTTTAAGTCTTCCGAAACCCTTGTATATGTCCTGTACAATTCAATTTGTTCCAAATTTATTTTTAATCCATTTAATTGTGAGTCGCGTAAATAAGTCTGATTTAAGCCTCTTGTGATATTTTCTTCGTATTTTTGCTACATTTTTACACTTCTAATACCCTTTAAAGCAGGCTTTCTCTTTTCAAAATTTAATCTTGATCTATTTATTATTTCTGACTAATCACATCCTGAAAGGAAAGAAAAACAGGAACTTATGACCCGCTAAACAGTATATACATTGTTTTGAGATACATTGTATATTGTTTCGTCTTGTAAGCTCGCTGCAACTTTTCAATCGGCTTAGACTTTGATTTTACAGACAAAATTAGCCAAGTGAAAAAAAAACTCTTTACTGTACTTGTAACGTCGTTTTCTTGCTTTTACGGAGCTGTGTTTAATTCAATTGCATGTTTCAGGTAGATTGAACAAACTCACAATGATGGAGATCTTAGAATGTGTTAAAGGTTTGTTTTTAGAAAGGGCTAACAGCTATTAAAATTCGTGAGGATACTTGTGGGGTACATGGATAGAATATTATAATCGATTATTTGGGCGGGAAGTAATCAGCTCATTTTCAAAGTAGTGACTTCAGCATTGAAGTCCTTTAACCATCAGGGTCTACAATTCTCACTATAGTCAATCAGAACCAATATAAGCCTTTACCAGATTATAGAAAATACAGGAATATCTATAATGAAACTATTGCGTTAGTCGAGCAGACACTTGTGTTTCTAATTTTGACCGGTGACTAACTGCAAAAACTAAAAGAAGAGAACGCTATCTTCATGTGGATGGGAATGGGTGGCGAAAGATGAATAATGTCATTCACGGCAGGTCGTGATTAAAGCATGGTAGTCTGCTCCAGGCGAGAGTGGCGTGGCATTTGCTGCTATTGGTGGACGTGTTTCTTATGAGCTTCTGTCAAACAACCGAAGGGTTACCTCAGTTAATTATCGTGAACAGTTTTATTGTTTAAAGCAATGCATCTAAGAAAAATGCCCAGCTATGGCCAACAAGAGAGGAGCCGTGTTACATCATGACAAAGTCGGGCCACATGTGGTAACTTGCCAAAATATATACGAGTTTGATTGGGATGTTCTACCTGGTAGCTCCAGGCTTGTTTTTTTCCGATCTTTGTAGAACTCCCTTAATGTGAAAAGTTATGCATCCCTAAAAAGTACGAAAAACCGCATTGACTAGTCGCAAATAAAGATAATGATTTTTAGGAAAATGTAACTGAAGAACTGCTTGAAAGATGAGCAAAAATTATCGCTAACAATACCTAATATTTAACCGATTGAGACTGATTATGCAAAACGTACCTCAAAAGTATTCTGCTTCTTTTTTGCATCTTCGCTTAGTTTAGGGACGATACACTGATGAGAATGATCCTCCTAAAAAGCTATGTCTTATAATGAAAAACATGTTTATATAAAGCATCCTTATGAACTTCAGCGTCAAGGCAAAGCAATAAAAAAACTAAACTATATGCTTTCTATGTTTTGAAACAGTATTACCAGACGGCAAACTGTGCGATTTTGATCGGCGACATTCTGCCACCTTTCTGGCAGCACCATAATCCTATCTTTGGCTGTGGTTTTCGAGAAAAAAATTGTGTGATTTTCACATCCCTTTATAGAAACTAAATTAACAGCATAAATGGAATTCCGCAAGATCCTCGCTATACGGCGAATGCATTAAATTTTCGGTCGAAATTCTTTCGATATTTGCCACGTAGTTAAAGATATATATGGTCTAGCGTCTCAATGATGGACAGCGACGTCTTTTCCTGTCGATTCTTTCAGTGCGCTTGTTTCACTGGCTTGTATAGTTCATTGTTAGCAGTAGACGTTCAAATCAATCGTATTTATACGAAGCAGCAACTCATCGTGTGTGATTCCTTTGCAGTACCACCAAACACACAGCATATTTGTTGATGTCATTTTTCAGGCAGACCACAGTTTATTTATTGCACTTGCACATGATTATGGTAAGTAGCCCACTTTTTATCACACATGATCAACTGCTTGGTCAAAAGATGGCTTGGTGTCACTGCGTCTATTATTTTCGTTTGACATATAAACGCCGAGCTTTTTTAACCAGCTTTTTTAAATTGTCCAAACTGTTTTGTGGTGGGTGTTTAGTTCTTTGACTACTCACGTTCAGTCTCGGTCAACTTTGCTAATAATCGTACTAAATTTTTTCCTAATTGGTCAACCACTACGAGACAAGCCTTTTACATTGATATTTCCAGAACAAAAGCGATAAACCATTTTTGGGTCATGAACAGCACGAACTTTTTTACCGGGCTGGGCAGCATTTGTGCCTTTATCGAAATATAATTGTATAATATAGCATATTTTTGAAGAAAATTCATTCGTTTTTAAGACACTTGATCTTGAATCTGAATAAACACACTTTAGCACGTCTACAACTGCGGTTTGTAGATGTCGCTTACACGACGCGACACACGTTACCTGAAACACGTGACTTCAAAACAAGTTAGCCAGAAAAACGACAAATCGATATTTGTCATCACACTTTATTACATTACAAACATTACTGATATCATAATTTCTAGGTAAATGCGGCTTAGATCTGTACGTGAAGGGCTGCCATAGGTCAAGTAAGTCGCGGTGCTCCAATAGAGCTTGTCGCTTATTCGCAGAAACCTTAATGGCAACGGCAACGGCAGCGGCAGCGGATCGAATCCCAGCTTACAAGCTAGGTTACAGGGATGACATGTTGGGCGTCGACTACGAACAGGGTTAGAGCGCCGATTGGTTCGCGGCAGGCACCTGGACGCAAACGATAAGAACTCATTGAAGGCATTCCTTGAAGCTTTGATCGCATGCCTGTCACATCATCAAGATTGCTCCACCGCGGTTTTCTCCACCCGATCTGTCGTTGGTAGAGTACACAGCGCCCGGCAGATTGACTGTACAGGTGAAATCCACTGTCTCTGCCTATAGCTGACGTCCATAGCAGTTCGTAAGAATGGCCTTCAGATTGCTGCCGGAAATCGACAAGAGCGTGGCTGGAGCGGTCATGGGGCAGGCAGCGATCGAGGCGACCCCGGCAGCATGGGCACGGTCCAAGGTGAAGCTATTTTAGACATTAGAAGAAATGCTCTCCAGTGCATCGAGAACACTATGGTCGCAGGAAGCGTCAAGGGAATCGCTTCCCAATAAACCGACTTGAGCTACCATACGCCTTCGAGGCCTAAAAGACCTAAAAAATTCGTGCAAGGGTAATAATTTCGCCAACTGCCTTACTGCAAAGTTACGCCAAATTGCTCACCGACTGCTCTGTAATCGACAACGACGCATGAAAGTGCGATTTAGACGAAAAAAATCTATGCCGAGAAAGCTATAGGACGGCACAAAGGGACTGAAAAAGGTTGAAAGTATAACGATGGGCCTTTTACATTGCAACTGCGTTACTACGCACCACCTACTGTTGTATGTCAGGCGGTCCCATACAGCTATTGAGCCGCGACAACCTGCGACCAGCAGCTGACCGTGAACGCGAAGGATATATAGCGGTATGCTAAGAAATATCCCCCGGTAGCGCGGCCGAATGTAGAAATGCGCGTCGCGACTATTTATAATATCATAATTCTTAGGTAAGTTCATATTTGTGTAAAAGGGATTGCTTAACGCTGAATAAATCGTAGTTCGCTTATATCTTGGTTACCAATGTTTATAGATGGGTCACCGTGACCAAGGTGCACGGAGGTCACGATGATGCGACGCTTCAGAGATTGCAGAAGGAGCTTCAGATGAAGAAAATTTCAAAAAATCCAAACCTTGTGCCGTCCTGGATGGACGTAAAACAGCAGTTGGTGCCGGACTTTGTTACAGTAGATCCTCTCACCAGCCAGGTTAGTGCACTAGCACGAGGAATTCATATTGTGCATTAAGGACTTGAAATCAAACTTACGGTGGTTTCTCGAATGGAGTTTTACATCAACATCGATTCTCGTTTGTTGTCAATGGCAAATTATTCTCATTAGTCTTAGTCTCTTAAAAAGCAACTGATAGAGATAATCATGGTCAAGTAGTCAACTTCGTACCCTTTATACGCTGTTATTTCTACCTTTCTTAGGGCTTCCGCATTGGCGTATAAGGAACTTTTCTCAAATATTTCAGAAGCGCACAGTGACTAACAATAACCTAGACCGTCAGTTCCGAGTCACTAATCTAGATGTTCTTAGTTGAGTAGAAACCTATACCCAAAACGCGACGCCTCTGGCTCATTAAAAAAGATCCTACTATCAAGTATGCTTCCTTTAAAATAAATATTATTATACCTATATATCTATATATAGATTTTCAACTGAAATAATTTTAATTTCCATATTCACCGTGTTCTATTAAATATATGGTCTCTTTTTGTCAGGAGAAAAATAGAATAACATGAATTTCACATCAGGGAAACATAGTGTTTGTTTTTTTTTGGCGTGAATGTACACACCAACGTGGATACGTAAATTTGAAACAAACTATTCGGCAGCTGCTCATGTCAAAAGCGAAGGGTTAGAGGGCCTAGCGTGAAGTAAGTAAATTCAAATAGGCGATAGACGCAAGTATTCCACACCTTATACCTCATATAAAAATCATATTCATACGCTGAATGCGGAAGAGCTTTCCTAGAGATGTTCCTAAACGCTTAAATAAAATTTCCGTCAGTTAACGCGAAAGATTCACAATATTAAACGGACCTAAAGGACCAAAAAAGAAATAATGAATAATAGGAAGATAAAAAAAGAAGTAATTTTTGATCATCCCGAAGTCTATCTTGGATAAATCTTAAATCAGAAATTAGTAAGCATTCAAAAATTGAGTTATAGAAGTAAATTCTCGACAAGCATCTAATACCAAATGCAAACTGAAGAAACTATTAAAGAACATTGCACGTCTATCGGTTATAAAACGTTGCACTTTGTTAAACGCGCGTCGTCCAAAATGTCGAAGCAATCATACAACTTCCACAAACCTATGAGCATTTATAAGAATGAACATCTCACTTTTTAAATTTACCTAGTTGCTCTATTCCAGTTAACTAAAGGATGTAGTATATACACATATTTTATTACGTGCTTATATATTCTATATTATGTCAGAGAAAGGGGCAGAATATTAAGGTTTTAGGTTAGCTGTTAGGAGTGAATAATAAGTATCTTTGAACTTTAATAGGCCCCGTTGTATATGAGCCAAACGAAAACGTAACTTTCCTGCGTATTATTGCTTTGAAGCGTGAAGACCATTGACCCCTTAGCTTATTACACTTAATACTGAAGACACGTTCTGGCAGACTGATTTCCTGTAGTGGATACGCGCAGAAACGAGTCTAAACCTATGGATATTTTTCGTTTCAAGCAGGAGTATCATTGAGAAAGGAGTTGCGGTTAGATGCTCATATAATAATCTCCAATAAAGTCTGCCTAAGAATTTTGACCATATATAACTTTTGATGTGTGATTCCCTGCTGGAAGTAACAATGGGATAGTTTTGGCTAGGTAAATTACACGTGAGTGGAAATCGAAGGGAGCGGGTATGTTGACGCCGAGATTCATTGTAACGGTAGATGTGGCAAGTCATTACTCAATTCAAATTATTCTCATTTTTATTTATGCGTTAGGTTTCGTTTCTTGTATGTTGATGCATTAATAGTGACATAATAGCAAGCGAGACCATTGATAGTTTTTTTTTTGGAGAGTTGTGTGAAACCGTAAAGAAAACTAAACCACGTATCTTTTCATTATTTTTCTGCTTAAAATATTTCTATCTATATGTGTCTTTTAAAAACAAGTGTCGTATAATACAGAGGCAGGGCTTCTCTGGGAAGCGCTGGAAATGACAGGTTTTACGCTGATTTCGCTTCGAGTTCAATATGGAAAGTAAAACTTGGTTCAATCCAGTATAAATATCAAAATGACTTATGACTCATTTTGTCAACCAACAATGTGTAATCCATTCTGCTAAAAACACTCTCGTAATGATTGTATATGCTGTGGACGATCTTATACGTTATATGCGTGGCCAATTCTTACATCATCCGCTGTTGGCTCTAGGTTGATCGATGAGTCACAAATTCTTAGCGTTCTCGACAAAGAATACTGTTTTGCGATAACTTTTTCGCTTAACGTTCGGGTTCTACGCGGCTACGCGGCTTTGTTTGAACAGACCAGCTGCAGTTCCCTCATAGTACGATAACTTGAACACAAGTTTGAGGGAGCCAGCGAAAAAAAAGCATACGGCTTTCAATAAAAATCAGTGGTATATTTCTTACGCTATATTTGGATCTTTAATTCGATATGGATTAATAGATTGCTTGCTTTGCGGATCGTGTCACCTTTAGCGAACTGGTCAAAATGAGGAACGAAGAGACAAAAATAATTTTAGCAAGGTGGATTATTAAATCTTCAATGAGCGATCAAGCGATATGCAGTGAGCGTTTCTAGAAGCAGAGACCGGCATCCCTGGAAAGACATTAATATGAACCAATTTTTCCTCTTAAAACATTGTTGGAAAAATTAAGAAATGCTTTGGAGTTCCAGTTCTCGCTTCAGACAAGGGAAACCTAATTTCAGTCTGCTTTACGATTAACGATGCGTGGATATAGTAGGTCAGCAGTAATCGTCCACTTTCGTTAAACAGTCTTGTCACTGATGTTTCGCCTGGTTGTGTGGGTCAAGAATACGAGTAAACGTGTCCGCGTGATATCGGTAGTTTTAAAGGAATCCGTAGATATTTCGCTAAGGTATGGTGGATTAGATATAATTTTTTTTTTTATTTTCAATAATGTCTATATCCGTGCTAAGTCCATAATAAAGTCAGCGATAAACTGAATTATTTTTTGTCTTTGTCCTCGAGACAAATCAAGTCGTCTCCGAGCGCTTGATTGTGAACGAGTTGAATACATAATTAATTAACTCTTTTGCCATTATGTCTTGACGTAGTATCCAAAACGAGGAATATTTAGTGGGGGAATGTTTCACCTAACATGAGCTGTATATACAGTGTTGTAATGCATGTATTTAAATTTACCATGTTTGTCGTTTCAGGTGTGGGAAATCACAGGAGCTGAATTTAGTAAAGCCGAAGCCCACACTGCCAATGGAATATCGATTCGGTATGAATACTGCGATGTATGCGGTATAACAGATCTTTCAAAATTGTCTGTTAGCTGATATAACCTGGTAGTTTGGGATGTAATCAAAGTTCATGAAATAACCTAGCTTTGGAGACAATTTTCGGTTCTTAGTCCATTGCTTGCATTTACAGATTTCCGCGAGTTTCCCGTATTCGAAATGATAAATCCGCGGAAGATGCTACGTCACTGGAAGAACTCATTCGACTTTTCAATCTGTCGAAAAGGCAGGTCCTAAAATTAGATGACGAAGTAGGAAACCATATCACCCGTAGTAATGATGAATTACTACCTGGTGAGACGCGAGACGGAAATAAATTTAACACAAGTACGCCGGAAAAAAACAAGAAAAATGCCAGAGATCGTTTCGATAGTGCTGGTAATGAGTCCTGCGATAAATCACCGAAGAAGGGCAAGAAAGAGTCTATTTCACCTGCGAAGATACTAACGTCATCGCCCTCTAGAAAAGCCAATAGCCGGACAGTAAAGAACAACACTGAAAAAAAAATTACATTTAAAAAAGATGAGAGTTCACTGTTCACTGTCGATTCTTCTGCATGCACAGGTGAAGACGGAGAAAAAGCAGAAGGAGTGAATAGAGCACGTCGTCGACTTCCCGAATGTGATTTACCCAGATTGTTTACTGGTATAGTTGTAGAAACATTACCAACCGATTTTAGATACTATCAAGACCTTTCAAGGTATTTTATTGCTTACGACGGAAAAATAAGTAAGAAGGGTGTCACCCATGAAATCGGTACAAAGAAAGGAACAGTTTGCATTGACTGGATCTGGGAGTCTATAAAAAGGCGGACCAAAGTCGATATTGACAGCTACATAAACTGAGACAGCAACCCGTAAAAACTTAACTAGATTATTATTTATTTGACTGAGGCTTGGATATACTATGTAGTTTAAGGGAATGTCAAAATATTTTCGTACTATTTGGGAAATATGCACGTGGTCGAAAAATTATAAGATAATACCTTACTATGGCGCTATATTTCTCGCTTTGTCAATTGTAATAAAACTATCTGTTTTCTTAGTCACTCCGAAGCAGCGCTGTTCTAAAAATACACTGATTCATTTCAATACAACTTGCTAATGAACGAAATAAATACCCCATTCTGATTGTGTCAGTTTTTTTACGTACTGTTCTTTTATGTGTCTTGTAAATTGACGAAGTATCGTCGAGAAGCGCTGCGTTGTAGGACATATTGATTTTTGAAAGCCGATCAACAAGGAAATGACTAACTACATACAACTGTCGCATTTTGAGGTCACGTTAATATTGTTCTAAATGGTATGTCGGGTTATGAATTTTGATTCTGACGGTGCCAAGTGCAAACCGTATAGGGATACTTCTACACTTGGAAGGTCATAGTTTTGCGAGTATGTCCGAACTGTGTCGAGGGCGGCCATAACTGTTTTTGTGCTTTTTCGCATATAGGTTTGTTTTAATAAGCAAACAGTATCTCTAACGAAAATTGATTCAGTGCTGTAAGCTACACGACTTCCTCACAGATTCCAATAATGAATTGGCAATGTTTTTTGTATGGTTCTCTTAACAACGGTTGAGGATTTATAAATACAGATCTTCCGCAGGTGGTTTTTTTTCTAAGAAATGTTTCTACGATGAAGCACGCTAGCCAAATATCTAATCAGGAGGACCGAAAAATCGAAGCAAGATAACAAAATCTTTGGCACAAACTGTCTAGAATTCTTAAAGCAAAGTGATGGGACGGAACGAGTAGCAGGATTGTTTGAACAACAGTTCCTGAAACCAGATGATGGGGAAGCTATAACTAGAACGATAAGGGAAACCGCGTGGGATAACAGTAATAGTATTTATAATTCTTTTAGCTTTTATAAAGCTTTTAGTATAGGTAAGCCTACCTAAAACCTATGATCTGTCAGCAAATGGTTATATTCCTATTGTAAGACGACTGCAGCACTGACCTTTATGGAATTTCAGATACCAGCTACACATTGATCTCGCAAATCTCGCATATTAAATTTGTTCTTTTAATGAAATATACCATGTTCATCTTAACATTATCCAATCGATAAAACAGCACCACGTTTCCAATCAGATTGTAGTTAACAAATGGCCAGAATTTTATGAGCTAATGTCATAATAAACGTTACTAATTTAGTTGCGTCCGTGCATGCATATGCACAGGTTCAATATTATGCCCCCATCTACCCTTCTAACCTATCTGCTTTTGCAGTCTTCAGTGTCTGGATGTATTTATCGCTTCGAACACCATTTTTGTGCACGCAGTAATTGTATAATTGATCATGTTGAAAATATGTCTTCAACATTTGAAAATCTGCTCGATGGCGTCATGTGATTATAGATGCTTAATGATGGCACTCGGGTTATTATTGCACTTTAAGCCATCTCTGTAGAAATTTTAAATTGTTTCTGGCGACAAAGGATGTCTCACTAGATAAAGACGGCAGATTTCGCAAGGCTTGTGTTTGGGTAAATAACATTGAAGTTATTTAATTAGAAATTGTGTTACATCAAACTAGGATGATTCCAATCGATGCGTGAGTGTGTCGCAGTTGTTTGTTGACTATTGTACTGTAGTTACATGTACGTTTTTACCGTAGTATGTGTACGTCCATAAAGACTAGAACAGAAAGAAGTCACTCACTTCCTAACAGATATAAGCAAAAAAATTACCTTAGCACTATATAGCTATATTGCCAATGGCTTTTTGATGACTAATGCTTATTTCGGACTGAAGTTCCAATCCTAAGATGTAAATCTGTAGCATATGACTTGTACTTTTATTATTTGAAATCCGAGATACAGTTTTTCAAAATTTTCTACTAATAATTCATACGACTCATTTACTTCGAATGGGCATATTCGGCGAGAACGCCTAATTCTTGGTTGTTATAACTGCAATTTATGGAATTGTCTTTTTCCTGATATTCTGCATCGGATTGTATATATAGTTTTCAAAACATTAGCAAAATGGACAAACCCTGAGAATTTTATTGACTTGTGGCAAACACAAAAAATTAAAAGAATCAGCACTGCGATCAAATTATTATGGCAAGCCTCCAAATTTATTTGGTGCAGCTAGCTTGAACGATCCTTTTTATTTGAAAAGCAATGTGCGCACGCAGCAGCATTACCACCAATTTTGGAAAACTTCAATTCTTAAGCTGAAGATGATTCATCTTTGAAAAACGGGTGCACCTCCGGCAGAAGGCTATTACGAATTCGACGGAAATTTCGTTGAAGCTTCTGGTTTAAAGGCCGTGCAAGCAACTCACGCGCCCTTGGATTAAGAGCGATTGTTCCTTCCTCTTCGTCCGTGTTGTTACCTCGGTTTCTGAAAATTCACGACACCTTAGCAATTACTTGACGTTCTTAAAATTCGTACAGACCTATTCAAGAGACTACATATTTTTAGGTAATTATTAGGTTACTACTACTACTACTACTACTACTAATTATAGGACATCCACGCCGACTTCCTCAATCTTGACGTATGCTTTAGTTCCTACTATATACACCAACAATTATCCTGTTATAGGCACTCTGCTCCTACCTCAGCCTCCTTTCCATTCAAATATACCGCCACAGCTATCCAACCACATTTTTTTTTTTTTTTTGTTGAATCTTACCTCGACCTTTACCTGAATGTTACCTCGTTTCTGAAATTTCATGACAATACTACAATTATCGTATTACCCTATCTTCATAGTCCAATCTGGCTCATACGTTCTCTAGGTCACATAGGATTAACCGTACCACTACAACAAGATTTTGATATCTTGTTGCAATGATACGTTGTCTTAAGTTGTAAGAATTCCGTGCTTGTTTTCTAGACCCTAACTCTCCTTAAATTATGAATAGATGTTGGAATCGTTTACGAGGCGTCAACTCCACTTACTCGACTTAATCTTACACTTTACGAGTCATCAAAGAATATGGACTATATTCCTTTTGGACGATTGGTTGCTCTGACGCAGAAGTGATTTTTATGCGTCAACAATTTTTATTTGTTTACAATTAGTTTGACAACCGCCGGGCATGTATAATATACCGGGACGAAACTCATGATATATATACATATCATGAGCTTTTTTTATATATATATATATATATATATATATATATATATGTACCTTAAAATTGAGCTATAATTTAATTATTTTCATTGCTCGTAAGTTTTCTCAAGAAAATTGAACGCTGTGAGTTTCACCCTGTCGTATTTCTGCTTGATGACATTTTTTTCTAATGGCTACGTTGGAGATTAGGTTACTAGTTTTATCCGTACATGAACTCACGTAGGCTCACTGATCCAAATACAAATTCTTATTTTATCTCTCTGGTAAGACTTCCAACGTTATAAACAGCTTCTTCCTGTGAGAAATGTTTTGAAGTTTCGGAATTTCACACGGTAGAGGTGATGGTCATTAAATCGAGGTTCTTAGAGATGAATGAGGACGTCTTCATAATACCAACGCAGCTGTATTCTCACGTCAACTAGATTTTTTCTTTCTGAATGATCAAGAGAATGTACCATTGGTAATTGTTGCGTCAACAAGGTTATTGTCTAAAACTATGTTCATCTTTCGCTTGATGCGAAGTTAACGCTGGGTTAAGAAATAATCTCCAGAAATATTTCCAGATTATCAATTCTATATATGAAACTGCACGGCGTCCTTTGGTAAAGATTTTCAGAGAATCGCTCATTACAAATTTTAATTACATCCAGAATCCGCTTTGCAATTTCACTATTAGCAATTTTTAAATGATTTTCTCAATGTTTTATACAAACTAGGAATAGTAGCCGTGAGTAACTTGTTGGTGGCTGCATTGTATACCTGTGATGCCTCTATCGGGATAACCCTTCGATACAGCTGTGCCTGATATCGGCATCGCTCGCTTAGCTGCGAGTAGAAGTTTATGAAAATTCCTTGAACATACGATTGTAAAGACTGTAGGTCTTTAAAAAAATGTGTAATTTTCCACAGTCTTCTACAAAGCACCTCTGATAGGTACTCTGGGTAATTAATGCCGTCAAGAACTACCGCGTGCGTTTTTGAAATGAAATCAATAGTTTCTTTTTTTCTTAATATTTCTAATATTAATAAATAAAAGACATTTTTATAACGTACCGTGCGATGCGCGAGAAATCTTTACTTATACGGCTCCTAAAATGCGTAAAAAACTCCGCAATTTACAAACGAAGTTTGGCTCTCTAATCTACTTTCCTTCTATGTAAAACAATCCCTTTTTAAAAAGCGTCGTTTCTATCTGTTTATGATATTTACAATGTCTATGCAGCTCGCTAGACATTTTCAGGCCTGTACAATAATTTAAAAAATATGCAGCATACATGTCGATACGCCTTTCCAAGACCACCATTTTATCTACTTTGTAACAGCAAAATTGCAAAAAGCTCTACCTTCCAATTACAATTTTGTTTCTGTTCAATGGAACTTGAGAACCTAACTCTCCAGTAAACGCAGCCTATATACACTGAACTTTCTCGAACGACAGAATTGTTCCAATCCACGTTACGTTGTGTTGGAGAGAATTACTTAATGATGGAATTATCAATACTTGCGTGCAGTGACTACCATTTTGCAAACGTAACATTACTTCCGAGACAATTTTGCGTCACCTATATTAGGCGGACCGGTTGGCTTCGTCCTGCGCCCTACATATTTTCTCTAATATGATTTCTTAATACATTTAACCTAATATAAACTATCAACACACAACGAGGTTCCTATTCGAAATACTTCCGCTTTGACGACTACTCGATTCTTATACTGCAATGCTACTATCCTTATTTTAATAGTCTGTTCTCATATAGGCATATATAATTGTTACCTATGCTGAGAGTTCACTAGGATTTCTGGTTGTAAACTCGTACTTACCAATGTCCCTAACATAGTAACGTAGACGCTAAAATTAGAGAATATTAAATGATGTGGCTGGCTTAGTGTATTTTTGTCTTTAGCAAGTCTTTGGATTGTTTCTATAAGTCCCTTGGGTCAAACGATTTTGATGCCGGCATTTCGGCTACCTCTTAGCGTAGGTAGCTCCATGCTCTTCAACTGAGCTTCGAACGCTGACAACTTTTCAGTTTTCAGTTAGTTACAGCTTCTTTCGAAATGATCTAAGCAGTTGCGCACGAGATCAGCAAACTTGTTAAATCTAAAGTACGTTGTCGAGATCTCAGAAAGCCTCACTGGGATATTCTATATGCACCTGCAGTAGAAGTCAGGCAAAAAGATTCAGTCTTTAGCTTGGGTTACTGTATCACTGAAAACAAACGCGTCATCGTGTCGGGCAAACATTTGGAGTCCATTTTACTGCGCGCGAGCTACGAGAAGAGCGTCAGGGGAATAGCAATGCAGAATCCTTCACTATTGCTTTATAACATATCACATTTTAAATCTGATATGCCGTGCAATTGAATCCAACCAGTAAACCCTGACCAATTGGTTTTCCAGTTAGTATTACAATCCCGACTCGACTTTGGTAGCTGTAATTACTCCTGTTATTCTTCCATGGAGGATATTACAATGCCAAAACGGAAGCAAACAAACTTTTTGGGTGTAGAGTCGATAAGTGGTTCAGTGTATAAATGCCCGAAAACAACAATTCGAAAACTCGAGCGAGAGGGAATAAGACATCACCCTTGCAATGGCTATTTTAATTACTGTAAGCAAAGGCTGTGGTGATAAATATATTAAATGAATTTCTTTGCGCTTGTAGCAAGCGTGAGAAATATTTACTAGAATTAATATCTTGCTATTCTTTGCCGCGCTGAAACTTACGACGCACATGGTTCTACTGTATCTATATACACATACACAGCTCTGCATACATTAGTTTTTTGCCTTTCCGTACCCTACATTCTTTCCGTTGTGTAAATTCAATGATTAGTTTTTTTTGTATCAACTTCAGTTGGCGCCATGTGTTATGAAAGGGGATTGAACTAGTGGATCAATGCAAGAAATCGTCTTACCCTTTTGTTCTATCAAGACCTGACGCAAGCAAAACCATTGCTAGCAAAAGTAATATTGTTCTTAGTTTTCTCATCATATAGTTCACCGTGCAGATCACCTCCTGCTTCGTTCGTATCCAAAAATAGCTAGAAAATCATCTAACTCGTCAAAGAAGTTGAGTTATCATGTTTGATCTCATTGATAAATTTCGCTCAGGAATATTATCAAAGAAGGCGAGTCTCGAACCACATGTAAAACGAGCCCAGAAAAATACGACCGATGCCCACAACATAGAATTCACCCACAGTTATCGCCATGCTCCCTCGTAAAATTCTTTCCTAAACAAGCAGAAATACCTAGTATTTTCGAAATAAATTGTAAAAATCTGTATTCTCCGTATATTGTGACGCTTCCTAAGAGTACACTTTCTGAGGCGTAAGCATTTTCTTTAAGTTTTCGCAAGGTTTCATCTATAATTGATTAAAGCAGGTGTACACTTAGGGGGTGGTACCGGATTTTGAGTAAGGTATTGCACACGCGACTCTGGCTGCAGACGTGGGGTTATACTGTGATGTTTTGCTTATTTTTTTTGTATGATTGATGAGACATTTTGTAATAGCTGAGCTGTTCCGCTATTAACAACTTATGTACGATATAACTTTAACATGAAATTAAGGCCTCGATGGTGTTTAGCAAAGTATTGATTCTTACGGTATGAGTTTACTAGCAAGGATGTCGCAGTGAAATCCGTTCGTGCACATCATGATATTTGCCAAATTATAACGTCTGATAAATACCACCGAAAAAAACCAAATACAAACGGGCGGCGCGTATATATGGTATAGAAACGGAAGAAAATCATGCGTAAATATTGTGTTTATCTGTCGCAAAAATAATGAAAAGTCTTTATAGAAATAATGGCCGAAAAGCTAATACCAGTATGAAGTACCTAGTATGAACACCAATCTAGGTAGAAAGTATTTATTTTGAATGACTCAACACAACGTGAGTCAAAGAGTTTGACATGACGAAAATGAGTTAACTGTTATAATATTTTATGAAGCTTACGTTATCCCATAAATAGTAATTTGGCATTTATAAATAAATGGCTTCATATTATCACCATACTATTTGACTAGTCGTTCAAATTTACATTGGATCCTAGCGTACGGTTATAGATGATATTTACACTTGAAACTGGTTCGTCTAATACTTCATTGGTAAAAGCTCTATGTCATTCACAGGTCAGTAATATTGACATGGGCTTCTCCCCTATTTACACACTGTTGGGATATGGAGAAGGCTCGGCTTTTGGCTAGCTCATCAACGGCAAAAGACGGTGCTTGTGAAAGTACTCAAGATAGCACAAACACGCTAAGGCTCGAATGGGAAAATTAAAGTGGACAGAGTCGGCTTTTGTGCCCATGTCTTTGTAAGCCGTCGCGATGAAGTGAACTGCATTTCGTTCAGTTTCAAGTATGATACAGAGTGCTTCTGGATATTATTATCTAGAATAGTGAATGGTTCCTAACGTGTGCAGCTTCCTACCTTGTGCAACAACCTAGTTCTAAAGTATACTACGGATATAATTATAATGGACCCGTCACTCGAAGACTTCAGCGCCAACCTTTCTACAGAAAATCATGGTCAAATAATTTTACAAAGATTAGAGGAACAGCGAGCGACAAAGCTCTGTGACGTAGTGGTTCTTTCGTCGGATCGTCGCAAATATCCTTGCCATAAAGCTGTATTGGCGGCAAACTCGACGTTGCTCCGTGACAAAGCAATGAAATCAAATAAAATACAAACGGACATAGCAGCCGAGGTACTCGAACTTATCCTTGATTACTTTTACACAGGATCTGTTCGCATCGAGGAAAATAACTGCATTGAACTACTGGATGCATCCGTGTCACTGATGGTAACACCGCTTGAAGGGGCGATCTCTCATTATATCAAGCGAGTGGCCCAGGAGAATACGCGGCCGTTCATCGAGAGCTCGATGCTCCTAAAAGTACCACCAAACCTAATGAAGAATGCCATCGGTGATATACTCATAGCAAACAGTTTTTCTAAGCGTGCCTTGCTTCTGCAAGTCGTCGAAGCACTCGCTGACTGGGCTGCCGTCGATCATGCCACAAGGTGTGTAGATGTTATGTCGTCATTATTTTTCAAAGTTACATATACTAGATAAAGAATCATTACAGAGCAGTACAAATACTGCTAATGGAATGTACAACATTGTGTCTACTGCAAGTTTTCAATGAACATAATTTACATAGCATTTTTTAACTATACATATATATATGTAAAGTACCGTCGTTGACCTACGGGCCCCCCAAAATAATATAAGCATTTAAGAGTTAGCTCTGCCATATCGCATTACACTGTGTCATCCAGGAGCACTCTTATCGTAGGTATGGCGGCAATGAAACTTTTACTTATGCACCCGCTAGCTATTTATCGCTAGTAGTAATCGAAAGCTCCACACACAATTTTCAAAATACAGGTCAACAACACTATCTCACACAACAACAATATCCCGATATCAAAGAGGATATATATGCCTATTTAAAAGCTGCTTGCGCCATATATGTAGCGAATCTTGTTGAGTTTACCAAATTAGTTTGATTTGCCAGATACCTTTAGAAATGGTACCATTGAGCATTTAGCAGCGTGATATCTATTACGATTTCCCTCTGTTGTTTATTGTTGTCACACCAAGTAAAAAAGGATGCGCACCTAAAAAAACTTCGACTTTCTGATTGATTGTGCGTAAAATATTAAAATTCTGTTATCGTATCAAAAACTGACACAGCTAAAGTGTTTCGGCCAAAATAGGTCATCGCAGGTCAATTACTTTATAGACCAACTGTACGTACAGATTTTTTTCTTAATCCAATCACGGAATTCCGCTTACCATTTTTCGACAATCACTTTTGTCAACAACCTTCTGCAAAAAAAATTATAGCCAAAAATATGAATCGATAACTACTTAACACCATCAAGCAATAATACTTGATATTCTTTTTTAGAGAAAATCTTTTAGAGAAAATTTGAGAAATATAATTGCGTATTAGTTGGACACCCGAATCTAATTTTTGATGAGCTAATTGTGAGAGTCTCGGTGCTGAAGATGACGCTTGCTTCTGCCATTTATTGACCTCAATCCTTCTTACTTATTTCACTCTCCCTAGATCTTCATTTAACAGCACCAGACTGATAGGAGGAAATAGCACAGTCCTCTAGCAGTTTGCCTGCTAATCTTAAGAACACGTGAAGGTCTAGGTTTGAATTTAGACACGGACACGCTTCGTTCCGTGCGGGAAGCCAGCGTTTGATGAAACGCTTAACGGCGGTACCGAACGTATAACTCAAAACAGTTAGAGGGAATTATATGGGAATTTAGGAAGAAGAATATATGGGCCATTGGAACAATTGGTGAGGGCCACTTTGATCAGATTCCCCTTTCTCCGTACACTCGAGCTACAAGTTATAACAGCTATTCCTAGATCATTGTCCTTAAAACAGTTGACTACTGTTTTGTTTACTTTGCTGAAGGGTATATTCCTAGTTCAAACGACACATCCTCAAAGCACGCTACTTTCTTAAGGTTGCTCGAGTGACGGCTTGCGTTTACCTTCTTTGGGTCGTAGCGTAACGTTTCGCACTTGTTCTTACCTCAGAGCGTCCGTCGTTAAGCAAACCGGTCAAATCGTTACGATTGCAATGACGAGTTGACAGCTGCAATATGCGATTCTGAATTAGGTCTATCAACGCAGGTATGCGAACTTCGCCCCTTATTGTAGATATTCTTTAGTCAATCTGTATGAGGAATTCCGCTTACGATGATTATATTTCAAACTAACGTTGTCTTTTATTTACCCCTAACCCCCATTCTGTTCTGCATTGTTTCTTGTGCTTGTACACTTTTCGAATGTATATTTCACACCGTCGTGTGCATTTTTGTGAGTATTGCACGCTCTGTAGGACCTGGCGGGTACTAAACAATGGCACCGCATCATATGCACATTTAATCCGTTTGTTCTAGCATCTGGATTTCATCTTAAACAATTTGCGTATCCTTTTTTATATCGTAATCTCTAAATCTAAATTGATCCGTAATGGAGAAGATTGACAAATAGTCTCTACGTGAACCCGTATCTCTTCATATATTTTTAAGCATAATTTCAGCTCATAATGAAATACAGTGAGCTAAATGCTTACATTTTCCACTACATTACATACAGGTGGGAGGTGTACAGGGAGTTGCTAGAACGTGTCAAGAGCGACAAAAATACGAGTCGGCAAACATCCTGTCCAGTCACACCGCTTTCGTATCCTTCATCGATACACTCATCAGAATCAGCAAATCATTCTGCTTCACCGTCGTCACGAAGTACGTCAGTCGATTCTGCTGCAGGTAATTATTGCAACCGATGTATTTAGATTTGCTCTACTTATGCAAAATACAGGGATAGTATTATATAATACTACAAAGAAATTATTGATGTATTATAAAAGAGTGGAAAAGTCGTTACATAGTATTATTATATTGTTATGATAAATATGAAGCAGGTTAATTTATGAAGTTCGTAAATAGTACCGAAAGATGGCATCGAAAATGATAAAACGAGCGAGTTTAAGGCTGTTGTAGAAGGATAGTGAGGCACTTTTTGGGGAAACTAACGATAATAGAAAATAATCAACAAATCGATACTTAATTCAATTATATATGGCATAAGCACTCTGCTAAGCAGTGCCGTTAAGAGGATTTATTCAGTTCTGTAGGCAGTTGAGAGGGGATGACGAGAAGCAAACATTGCATTTTAGTATCGGTCTTCCGGCACACAAGTTATTTTAGAGTCGAAGTTAATTGTTGTGATCACAAATCGAAATATTTGATTATGTGTTGCTAGTTCATAGAGCATGACTGCTTGAAAAAAAACTTAAGTGAATAACTCGTAGAAGTTTTTTTCAGTTTAACTGTGGAAGCTACCGTGCATCTCGGTAAGCGTTCTGCTGTGACAGTTACGTTCATGATACCGAGAAATTGCAAGTTGCACGGGTAGGACGAACTAAGTCTTCCACATAAAGATGTGGTATAGACTGTATAAAAGAACTGCTTAGGCAGATGGGAGGTTTAGTTCTAATGAAAGTTTCGATCACAAACCGCTTATTTGTCTAGACGATTTTTTATTATTGCTTGAAAGTTTTATTAAGAAATAGACCATCTGCATACCTGCCACAGATTGGTGTCCTGTATTTAATAAAATATATTTAAGTTAGCAATGTATTTTTTTTACAACAAAGCATAAAACTGAACTTAAAACAATAAGTTAGTAAGCAATATTCCATCGTAAAACTGTTTATATTTACGCAATCTATGCTCCATCAAAAATTGACTTACTTATAAACGGAAATACAAGTATATTGAAGATAAGCGCATTGCGAATGATGGCAAACTTTAGATACCTTTTATGTTCTCAATTCATCTATTTCAATTTACTATGATAAGAATAATGACGACCGGATATTAACGGCTAGCGTACTCAAAACTACTTGGTTATGCATAGGATATAATGTTTCAACGACACCACTTCTTGATTCTCGAAATATTTGCCTAAAATGTATTTATATACTTGCAGTAATGCAGCATTCTACACCGCTGGGAATATTTCGTAGCAGGAACATGGTCTTGCCGTCAACGTCCGCTGCTGAAGATCAGGGCGATATGTACTTTGAACTTGAACTGTCAAAAGTTGGCCGGAAAGAGGAGAACGGCTGGGATTGCGTGTCGGAATTAGCGACCGCTACGGATAAAAACAGCGAGGCACCGATGGACGCTTCTATGGCGACTGGCGCAAGCGAAACAACATGGTCACAATACGAGCGTGAAATGAGGGAAGTGATTGAAGAATTAAAAGCTAAACAGCTTAGCGATGATGAAGATATCAAGTTATAATTGTTTCATGCATACGAAACAAATAAATTGATCCTTTGCAAATACTAATTTGGCGAATTTCTACATCATGCATCGATAGAAGCGCAAAGTGAGCTCAGTATTAAAAAGGCAACAAAGAATATTCCATCGTGGAGTTGTCTATATTCAAGCAATTTAGGCCCTATAGAGAATTTATTTATAGGCGAGGGCACACGGGTGTCTATGTGCAGTATCAATTAGCAGCAATAATTTGAAGACAAGAATAAAAGCGACTTTTAAAGATCCATTATACATTAGCTTCATTACATATCGCACAAAGCCTCGTGCTCAAGCAGATGATATTCCAGACTGCATAAGTGAGATCTATCATGCTGATGAATAACATGCAGTAAATCTCGAAGGTGCCTGTTTTCTATGACAATGCTGAACGAAAAGGGCGTTTCAACTCGACTATGATTTACTTAGGCGCTTTGGATATGCCTACGTTTAGGACTGATATATAAATGTTAAACTATTCGCCTGGTGCTGAATAGCAGCGTAGCACATGCTTCCGAGATAAAATAAAGGTTTAAGAAATTATGACTTTTTCTTACAAAGCATTAATTAGACCATACCGTATGTGGCTGGGCACAATTGTTTGCAAGTCAAACTTGGATCTGAAACGCATCATGTGCTTTTTGTTGCAGCCGTTAAGAAATGGTCTGCACAAACTGAAACAGACGAGTCTGTTAGTAAGCCAGAGTAAACGCATGGGCTTATGATCGGAGAAAAGAGAGAATGCAATAACAACAATGGAACTAAGCCAAGTCGCCATTCTATTGATGCAGAACAAAGCTGCATGTCATGATACCGCGTGCCGCGAACAAGTATATATTTCAATCTACTTATATTTGTAGCACCATATATACCATGGTATCTATAAAAGGTATTTTTTCCTATCATTTGCTTTGGCTGCAGAGCCGGCCTTTCTAATTTGTACGAGCCATTAGAATTGCGTGAACCTATATCCGTTGAATGTAGAGTTTGAAGTTATCAGTAAATCTATCGTGATTTCTTATTTTGCCCAAAATTTTAGCGGTCTGGCGCGGTCTTCCGACGCTAGCATATAACCACACCGTGTACCGTCAACTGGGATCATATTTTCATACTTTCACCAAACTGAGATATTAAGGAAAATCGGTATTTTTATCATCCAGTTTCCCTTTATTTAAATGCATGTCTGATAAAGGGTAGAATCTTACTAAATAGTGTACAACTATTGTTCAATTACCGCTGCCCATGTCGATTAGTACAGCATATATTTAAGTTGCTACAATTGACTTGCTGTGACACAACATAAGTACGCCCAATAACAAGATAGATTATTTAAATATTTAATAATTTAAATGCTTAAATACACGCGAAAAGAAGATGTGTTATTTTCTGCAGATAGTACTAAAAATTTACAAGATTATTGTGTCGGCCAAATTTACTAATGAAAATGCCAAAGCATTTACCTGATTTGGGGATTTGTTGCATAGTTTAATATGGACCTCATAGAGATTTGGAGAGGAAATTAGACTTATCACTGCACATCCGACTTCGCACCCGCTGGGGGCATCGCGGGGGCTATATTTTTTTAACGGGTTTTCTCATCATACTCGCATAATTTAACAAATAATACATTTGAGGACAATTGAACCTCTACAAAGTGTTACGCAAAATTCCGATGTCTTCACCCCAAGACAACGATCAAACGTATTACAGATTAGCACGACTGACTGAACAACTTGAATTACCTGAAAAAAACGTAGTCAAGTTCCGTTGTTACAATTTCTAGTTAAGTAAGAAAAAAAGTACTCGTAAGAGCTTTCGAGACAAATCATACATAGCATCGTTTAGGAATGCTTATAAGCTTGCTGTTTTCTTTACATCACTTAGAGAGATAGTTTACTGCTTGCTACTCTAGTTACCCTTCTGAAAGGCTGAAAAGTCTGCCTAAAGTTACACTTATTGAATTATGAATTGCCCTAACACATCATATAAATTCAAAACACAGAATAGGATAAACCCTTGAAAAACTACCACGTTATGGAATACCTAAAGAATAACTGCTATACTTGTATTAGAAGCTCAGAAGCTATCATTGATCGTCTAGCACAGACCAGAAGTACTTACACGAATGTCTCGCACTGTAAGTGAATTTGTAGATGGTTCACTTCGAATAAGAATCAAGTAATTTCTTGGTCAGAAGTCTTAAATAGTCAAATAAAACTGTGCTCAAAACTCGTTCGAGTACTTCGCCTTCTGACAATCAGAACTCGAGTTGCCAGTCGCCAATTTGCGTTCTTAAATACTGATCCGCTGCGAGAGCCACCTATTACTGGCGCTGCTTATCTAATTGTGTCATCACTGGACGATAGAGCGAGCCTGTTTTGCCACGGACAACTCGAACTACACACAGTGAGTAGCGTTCATATGAATAGCTCAATCAGAGACCATACCAGTTGTATATAATAGTTAACTTCCTTTTAACAAAGTTATGTTGATCAGTACTCAGTAGTCCTTGAGAACACAAGAAGCCAAAGATGTAATAAGCAAAAAGGCTATAAGCCTCTCGGAAATGATACATGTAGCGTACTGTTTGGCCACTGGTTTACAATTATCTACATTAGACCCTAAAATTCTCAGATATTGCACCGTTCTAAAGGAAATCGGCAGAACGTAATGTTATCGTTTCTATAACATTGTGATAAAACAGAGATATAACTCGATTACAGGATAAGTTGTGTTTTCTAGAGCACTCGTCAATAGCTAGAGTCATATGTGCTACTGTTAATGAGGAAGGCTATTAGGAGCAAAATCAAAATGGCTTTGTTGGTGAATGAAAACATTGGAAAAAAAAAATTTTCAAAGCAAGGAATTCAGGAACATGTGAAAGCCCAGAAAAAATGTCGTTTGTTTGGAAATGTTTAGAGCCCCTCGCTACGTTCTTCTGCAGCTTCTGCCCGAACGGGGGTCAACACATTATTGTTTAAAAGTGTTCCAATTAAACGTAAGGTGATCACGTTTGACACGATCTATAGCATTATTGATAGTGTCACGTAGTAATATGCCTCTTTGCTAGCGGAAGGGATTGTTAAAATCCAAAAATAGCTCTTTTACTAAACCAGAGTAATGGGGCTGTGTGAGGTAGAACGGTATGCTCAACTGAGTCAAAAGTATTTGAACCGCCAGAAGTGGCTAGTAATGATGTTTAGCTATGCGCTACTTCAGACAGGGTTCAAAACGTCTTTAACAAGGACGACGTCGTATCGGCTAAGTACATATTATCTTAATAACTAAATCTGTAAATTCTGCAGAAGAGGCAAAGCCCTATGCGCTCTCAGACGCTATATACGTGAATACATGGCATTTATTCTTTTAATATAAGAAACCAGTCCTGAACGCTGCTGCATGAAGGGCACTCCTTCGTTTCGGCGGAAATGATTGACATTATTAATGTTATTATTACTGCTAGCGGAAATTAATTGGTTTCACAGATTTTGCACTATTGTCGCAAACAGGCGCGTCAAATGCGTTACGCTTCTTTTAATTTTGCTAGGCTTCGGGAAGATATATGCAGAGTTGTAAGTGAAGTCAAGTTATATTGGTAAGCTTATATATAGCGATGGAAGCATAATGAAGACGTTGCTTGAACATGCTTTAAAAGATCCCTCACATGCATAAAAATTCAATATAATAACAATAAATTCAATTATTGTTCCCTTCAGGCTTCAATATATGCTTGATCGTCCGCCTGCTTTTAAAAAACAATATTGAAACTGGATTATAAGTTTATTATAGCAACTCTGAATAATGATACTTACCTAATATGACTACCGCCTACATTACGTCTAGTACAACTTGCAGTAACCACGAAATCGAGCTTTGAATACAGTTGTTTTTTATCCACTGCGTATTGTCAGAAGCTCTTTTTGTAATTCTGGAGCAATGACTTCTATATATCAAATTAGCAGTTTTTGAGAATTAAAAAGGCGGTCACGGTTCTAACAATAACTTTAGAAGGATCACAACTAGGCAATAATAACCTGAGAGGTGAGATTTGAGTTATCCATCACAAAATAGATTTCCTAGTCGGTACATGCCTGTCTACGACATCATAATTTCCAGTGTGCTAAATGCGTCTGAATTATTGAAGTTTTGCGAAGATAGCCGCACAGCCACGCTTATTCGTCTTAATAATTGGAAATCATCAACGCATATTTGTTTAATCCTTTATTGCAAATACCCGATGAAGCTTAACTGTGTGATCGTCAGAGCACGAGGCCAGCAACTCGACCAGACTGTCTTGCTCATCTGCCTGAATACTGGCGGCCTCCTGTGTAGCAGAGTAAACTTTTGGCTGAAAACATAGTTGATTTACTGTAAGGTCGTGAGCGGCTAAGTGAAGGGTACGCACAATCTCAAGGTCGCCGGATATCGTGTTAAATACGAGTTGTCTCAGCTCAATAAACCCATTATCTAGACCAATAGCCAGAAACAGTCTGAAATCACAAAAAAGCATAACTGGTTTTTACTATATTTTTTAACATGGTTTTTAACAGACAATGTTTCCCTAATAATGTCATTTGTTATTAATTAATTAGTCTGTTTTCATCTACACTGTGTAGATGGGCTATATACATGGGCAGCTCGAAGATGTGCCAAACGTTTCATTTGAATTATAGCTAAACAAAGAAAAAGAATACCTGAACTCAACAGAAGCATTAGATATCACCTCCTCATTACAAGCATACATATTATTTAAGTATAATAATACATACGAGCCGACCTTTCCAAGCGCTAGTAAACGATAGTACATTGCTTTTTATAAGGATTGTTCGCTCTAATTGATATTGATGATACAGCAAAGAGCACAATATTATCCGTATCCAAAGAGAATCGCCAACAACATTTCTTTAACAACGGGAACTAAGCTTCCTTGATGAAATTTGGAGACTTCTTTGAATAAGGTTCTCGAATCGAACCCACAAAACGATAAATATGTACCGCACTGCGAGTAGGACCTCCATGTGGAGAAAGCAAGCGCTAATTTGACTCAGGTTTCATTAGCGCCACCGTCACCTCTGTATAGTGGATTGCAGCCCGCGCAATGCAAAAAACAGGTACATGTTTGGCTTGGCTACGAGTGTCTTACCCATGCATTTATCGTCTATGTTTGCCGTCCCAATATGCCCCCCGACTATCGTGCCGGCTAACACTTCTCGTTTGAGTTAGCTCGATTTCGACTGCTGTCATTGATTAACGCGCGCACTAGAAGCAACTTTGGTAGCTAAGAAGGCCAGAGTGGTTAGCGCTGTATTGAGCATAACCGTCACCGGTTTCATGTCCGGTAGCAATTATGTTGTCTCACGTACCCGATGCCGGTCGGCATTGGGAATTTCTGAAGACACCAAGAAGGCTTTAAAGTGCGAAATAACTAAGGTCTGCCGGCCTCCACCTAAATGTTTTGCTATCCGTCGGATCTCGCCATTATCAATTTATTATTTCGAAATAAAATAGACATAGGCACTTGTTCATTCATATGGACTGTAGCAAAATATGTACTTTCGCAGAAAAAATGTCTAGTCAAATCGACGATTAAAGTCGTCAATACGGTTCTTGCACGCTTTATCTTACACGTCCGTACAAATTGCTTGTTTTACTTACTAGTAACTACTGTTCCTCTGCGGGGAGCATTGTTGACGAAGGTATATATATTATTCAGAAAGGGCAAAGACCAAACTTGAATAGCTCTGATTGTTGTGCTATGAGTCAATGGCCAAAAACCACGCTTATTACTTTTCATTTCATACTCAATATTTTGAGCAGTAGATTACCTGTCGTTACCAAAACTATTATGAGCCTTCTTGAACTTATCGATAGTAACTATACAAAGAAAATGACCAGACGAGCACGATTTTTTTAGTTCTTCTTGGTGTATAGCTACGGATAAACTAATTCCCTATGAGTGTTGTATGGTATAATGTTACAACTGTGATATATATTTATTGCTTTTGTGTAAATATAGTCTCATTTTTATTTAATTCAGCTAAAATACCTTAATACCTCGTATAGATTAGCTGAAAATAAGTAGTTCAACTATTAATCGCTAAATCGCTTAAATACTAAAATCTCAATTTGGCTTAGCTCATTTAGGTTTCAGATAATTTATAGTTGTTGCTGAGTTATTCATTGACTAAGTATAGATCAACACTTACGATCTTTTGATGCCGTTGCTTGTAATCGCGGCTGAGGAGAAGGCAAGAGATCGGGCAGAGTCCTCAGCGCAGAAAATGAGGCAAGGCCGCCAACCTCCTGTAAGGTCGGCTAAGCAGTCCTTAATGTCTCCTTTGTCCTTTTGAGCATAGTCACCCGATTCCCGATCGCGTTTCCAAATAACCACTTTTTTATCTCTTGAGCAGGTTCCAAATAGACCCCCCTTGCCGTTTTCAGTACAACTGAACTCTTTGGGAGCAAAAGCGCATGCCCAAATAACACGTTGGTGAATATTGCAGCTTTTATCCACATAGGCAACCTGAAAAAAAACAGTATATTTTCATTGGGGGGCGGGGGGGGGTATGCAAGCTTGGCAGTGTTCTAAAATACTCCTGTATTATTCTAATTCCAGGCTGAGCTGACGATATATAAGGGTTTTATACTGAGTCACAATATAATGGAGTTGAATCAAGGAGTGCTAAGTACTGTTCCGGTTAAGATCAAATAATATTAGCTATCCAACTAATGAGACACCTTTTCAGGTGTCATACGTAGTTACGTCGATGTTACCTTAACATAGTTAATCTCACGATCGGTTCCCTGAAAAGGTTTTTCCCATAAAACCCAAGTGCGATCCCGAGAAACCGTTAGTATTCGTTGGCCATCATCACTAAACGCCACGCAAGTAACAGTAAGCTGGTGGTGTTCTAAACGCTGAATCACCTAAAATGAATTTGTTTGTGAAAATGACTATAAAGGTTACTATAGAACTGACTGGCGTTACATACCTAAGCATCGCATACAAGCATTATTTTATAAAAATCAATGTTAGCATAGCTAATTATCTTGACCATAGCATAAACTTGACCGGGTCTTGATGGCATGTTGTTCCAAATTGTTAAAGATTCAAGTGGCATACTTTAGGGGATACCCGCTAATTAGAGTAATAGACAATGCCAAAGTCAAACAATGTTCTACGATTGATATCAGTTGAAAATCTAGTTTACTCAGATAATTTTCGGGTGAAGTAAATTCGTATAAATCACTCGAAATGCCTAGAAAGTTTATCAGGCGAAACTTGAACAGAATTTTTATCAATTCTTCACAAACAACCATAGTACGATGAGAAATTGTGCATTTCATGAAAGCTACACCCGTCGCAAAGAGGAGACCTTAGTAATCCGACATCGGTAGAGTATGCCGAGTTATTCTAATGACCCTTAGTGTCGATAACATCGAACAAGAATCGATGCGGAAAAACCAACCTTCCATGATCTAGTATCCCAGAGTAGCACAGCAGCATGTTTGACCGACTGAGCTTTACACGACGAAGCCACAAGCAACCCGTCCGCCGATGCTGCACATGTAAAGACTTCGTACCTGTGTGACCGTACAAAAAAATCTGGGCAACTTGTGGCTAACTTTTTTTGCTACTTCTTATAATGCATCTAATAATGTTAGTAAATGACAAAACAATCCGTTTACGCCTAAAAACAAGCGTATAGCGGAACGAGTGCATACCAAAATATTTAAAGCTGGCTTTGATTACCTTTTTGGTCTTCCGTTGTAACAAGTTTCTGATTGGGAAATGTTAATTCTGGTCAATAAAATTTCTCCATCCACACTGCAATTTTCTTCTTCGATTTCAATGCAAAAAACAATGTTCAAAGGTATAGTAGGCCTGTTGTGCATATATCTAAACTGGTACGCTACGCTGGTACATTAAGGTAAGCAACAAAAACTGAGAGTCTGTGAAACATTGTTGACTATTTTGAAAGGCAACATTATTTTAGTTCATCGCTCAAGTGTTCCGGGCGCAAAAGGATACGGAATCAGTCTCAAAACAGCCTTCTGAATTATTTTACTGAACATACTAATAAAAATTAGTAATCAAATTTAACACAAGCGAGTACTTAGTAGAATCAAGTTCACAGGAATTGGTTTGTTAAACCAACTAGTCATCATCTTGAACATACATACGCAACAGCAGCCCTAAACGGCACTGGACTCTACGTAGATTTATCGCCGTTTTAATGTTTGTAAATCCTAACGTTTCAAAAATAGAACAGATAGGGTCTTTTTAGAGTGATGGGATGTGACCAAACTTTGATTGCCTTGGATGCCGTATTTTATCGTATTAATGGTCGCAGACAGTCTATAACACAACAAAGAGCTGGCACAAATGCATAGCATTGTAGAATCATTTGTTGTTGTTCATTTTAATATTGCTTAAGAATCGAGTAATGGCTTACCCATGTCCATAGAGTTTGCGAACCTCATGCCATAGTGTGTTTTGGGCGAGATCTTCTTCGTGCGGCGGTGCGGTTAACTCTATTGTTCGGAAATAAAAATCCTCTTGATTGTATTTAAGATCATCATTTTGGCCCTCGTTAGTGACCTGAAACTGTTTTGGCCATATACATAACTATGCTTAATATTATTTTCGCGAAGCATTTAATATTGGATTTAACAATGAAGCTTTTCTTAGAACACTAAGCAGCATAAAACACTAGATAATTTTTGCACCTACGTCCTCGCACTTTGCTTCATGGGAGATGCATCCAGATTGATAAAAAAAATTAGATAGAGAAACCTTTATTGTTTGTTCAATCAAGAAGGTCAGAATAGTCGAGATAGCATAGTGATACAACTTTGTCAAGATTGATTTATCGGCAGTCAATAAAATATCATACCGCAAAACGCACTGTTGAGCACTGTATTCTAGACAATTGTTTACCACTAGAAGTTTCGGAAAAATCTCTTCGAAACAACCAAGTATGCCTCCCAAGTTTGAGTTTATCAAAAAACCAGGTCAAAATCAATCATCAAATAATAACGTGCTCGCTTACGGTCAATTCTGACTGACGGCAGTTAATCAGTTCCATCGACCTAAGTCGGGAAACTGTAGAGTAGTGATAATAATTAAGAAAAAATACCTTTTTAAAATTATACTCTTGATTCTAGCTGCATGAGAGATCAACTTTGCAATATTATCATTTTTATTGGAGTTTTTGCGTAGACATATGTACGTAGATCTGTAGCTTATGAAAACTTGACGTTTGCTATACAGAACATTCCTGCTAAAACAACAAACTTATAGTTACATGTAATTTTGCACAAAAATAACGCAGTGCGCAACAAAAAGCCGTTTGAGGAAAACCGAAACATGCAGTAAAAGGTAACGAATATCATTTAGATTCGTTACTTTTGTTTGTTTCATGATTTTCTAAATATTTGTATTTTGTTCATTATTTCTTGCACAAGTTTTTTTCTGTTCTTCCAATAAATTTTGTTAGTTTTTCCAAGATTAACTTTTATTGGTTTTCTTATACATTTTTATAACTTCCTACCCTATAGTTTTAATTTGCCACTTGTTTTTCGTTACATTAAGCTTTCAATTGCTTTAAGTATGTGTATCATTTTAGGAAACGGCGAAGTAGTTTTATTTCTAAATTCATATTATGTCCTCTTAATCTGACAACTCGAGAATACATTATAAGGACATGCTTTTAGAGTAAGAAAAAGTTTTACAATGGTACATGGTACTTGGCAATTCAGTGAAAGAAATTAAGAAAACCGGCAAGATTTTTCCAAGAACATTATAATATGAATATAAAATGGGGAAAAAAGCGTATCATTTATATTAGTTTTTTCCTAAATAAGTTGTGGTATCAGAATATTTTTAACAGAAAATGCCAATTAGATACTTAAAATCGGCAAAAACTGTTTGCCTTCAACCACCATTTTAACTCACTAATCATACCTTAATATCCGATTCGTAAAGGGCTTTGTTCGAAAGACCAAGAGCAGCAACAGACGCTCCTTCCGGCAGCAGCTTTACGTCAACATCATTTACCAAAGTCTCACCAGAGATTCTGTTAATATTGGCAACAAAATTTCGGGTTGCGTTGAAAGATCGTAGCACTTTCTCTTCCGCTCCTGAAACCCGTTTTATGCACAAAATCAGTTTCATTCACACTACGTAGCCTATAATACAAATGATTCAGTTAAAAATCAGTAGTCTTACAAGGCAGTGTATATATTGAAGCTTTGTATCTTTTTCTAGCGTTGCTAGGCCCTACGTTAAACTAGAAGGCGATAAGTTGTTGGTAATTGATCAATACATTTGTAGTGGTTTGACGATTCACCACTTCAGCAGGTTAATCTCACAGAATTTAAAAAAAAAACTGTATAGGTCGGGAGACACAAAGCCACATGCAAATCTTCGTATTAATAAATTTGTACATGTGTCGTAAATATCTTTAATGAATTTTCCCATCCGCAATGTAAAAAGGCGGATGGCTAGTTACAGGAAATACAGAAAAATATGGAGACCTCGTTTTGATTGTCACAAAACAAACTACTGTGTAACCGACCGGACACAAAAGCAGTTTCTGAGAGCGCCGCGATACAAAACAGATCATGGCCGTGTACTTGAGGTCTAGCCAATTCGCGCCACACTGTCGTCTTGTCCTCAGGCTTGCGCCACTTTCCATGTACCCTTGTCGTCTGATCAGTTGAGCAGGACAGCAGATATGAACCGCCAGGAGACCACGTGAGCCCTGTTACTGCTCGAAAATGTCCACCCGGGACAACGCATGGTTTCCACTGGTCCTGTGAGGAAGTTAGATGTCAGGTTTAAGTTGATCAAGCCAGTAGAATGCAGTCTATAAACAGTCTCTGTTTTAGGTAGGTTCGTAGCGCAGCTTATTGCTAGCAAGCTGAAGCACTAAAATCAGCCCTGGAACATGGCATCAAATATTACGCGTTCACGTTTCATATCGCACACAACACTTGTCGCCTTAGCTGCATCACGAAGGCAGCGAAAAAGGCAGTGCTCCAGGTATGGGTTTTCAGTCCCCATGATTTTATCACGCACAAAATCATTACTATAGAACAAAGTCAACGTATAAATAAGATAAAAAGACGCGAAATAATCTAATAATTGATTTGATCCCACAAGTTTCCGGTTAAAGAGCGCAAGATCTGCTAAAAATCATGAGGCTATCCAGCATATGATTCAGCATGGTTATTACGTTGCAACTTGTAACCGTCGTTAGATTTCATTTTCCCGAAACATCTTTTTTATCGCAATTAATGTTTTCTGGCACCCACAAAAGTATTTTCACTCGGTAATATTCTAAATAAACTCCATCAAAATCCGATTACAAGTTTAGAAGAACTTATTGTCTTTATAAAGAAATATCGGCTTTGCTTCCTTAGAGCGTCGCTTTAGTTACATTGAGTTGAGAACAGTTCAGAGAAGCAGCGCACCAATTTTTTTCAGACCAGATTTGTAAACAGTACGTGCGTGAGACATGGTAAGCTCATTAATGGCATTAGATTTTTAGGTCGAAATATTCTATTGACTGCTGCTTAGCTCTGATCTAAATCAATGAAGGCACCGAAATAGGACAAACAAGTAAAACCGTAACCACTGTAGGACAACGCTGAAATTTATCAATGATAAATGATGAAATACCTCCGATCGATTAAATATAATTACTCCAGCCTTATAATATTAAACACATGCGTGAAACATAATTTACTTACACGATCCCCAATTTTGTGCCACAAATGCAGGCTTCCATGGAACCCATGCCCAAGGATTCTGTCTCCGGTGTGGTCCCAAACGGCGCCTATAAATCCTAGGTTATTTCCACCTACTCCACCAACTCGCAAGCGTTCTATCCAAACGTCACAGTTTTCTGCTTCAGCCGGAGACCACACTATCAAAGATTTGTCAATGGACGCAGATAGAAGACGCAGGTCTTGGCCAGGTCCCCAACGTACAGAGTATACCCAACCACTGTGACCTTCAAGGACAGTTTCTAATTCCGCTTGCAGACGCACACCTACAAAAACAAAGCAAAACGTATAACTACCGTTCGCCTGCGCAGAATAAGCGATGTGAGTTCTGGATGAGTATTATTATTAATCTAGTTATATAATAAAGGGAACCCCTTTTTTTAGCCGATAAAAGTACACAAGTGTAAACAAATGGTAAGTATTAGAGGTAAGCGTAAGAATTTAATAGAAGATCATAGCTCTCTGCTCAAAAAGATATAAGAAAGATTTTTAAAAGTATCTTGTCTTAACCTTTAAGGCACGAAATTCGTTCGTCAATATACAAATAAGCATCTTTTAGGTAAAGTGAAAAAAAAAAGAGTTTAAAAAAAAAGAGAACAATAATATTGTCTTTGAGGATTTAGAAACCTCTCACTTGTTAGAAACCTCTTTTCATGTGTGTAAGTGTTTTAAAACTTTACCACATTTTACCAAATGCTCTCCTTTACCAATTTGACAGATAAGGTTTATTATTAAGAGATTAGGCAAATACCTACTAGATATAGTTTAACAGCTGAACTTAGTTTCTCATTGCTTTATGGAAATTTTGCACCGGTCAGAGTAGAAGCCTTATGTATCATATATATTTGTGAGTATGGAGCTGTTCCTGAGCTCTTTTGATAGTTTACTATAACAGAAGTAAAAGACGTTTAAAGTGCAGCATGGGCAACTATTGCTGCGTCGTAAATATATGTGTAGTTTCTATTATATTTGAAGAACCACTTATTTAGTTTTTTTTTTTTCATTAAAGGGCAAACTTGACGTGTATCACCAAAGTTTAACAAATTTACAATACAATAGTGCAACTCACTAAGACTGATCTATGACTGGACTCTATATATTAAAAAAAAAAAAAGCTGAGAAAAAATGGGGAGAGACAGAGTTAAGGAACTTTAACTGTATCTAAATTGTTTTCAAGGTGTTTGGCGAGGCAAATTATGTTCTGCTTGTAGGTTAATATATTTGAAAATGGATTATCATGTAGACAACAAGCTACTCGAAGATCAAGTATTGCTGCCTCGAGATTCCGGAAAAATTGTTCGAAACGATGGAAATTTACGAAAATGCCGTTGAAGTGTGCTTGACAAGCAAGTAGAGTAACCCTTGTGAGTCCGATGAGATACGGAAAATCGAGAATCGCTACCCATTAAATAAGTGTATTCGGTTATTTAATTCTCATCAGTGGGGTTTACCGATCAACAATGGTCACCGGTTGGATTTCAACTTTGAGAACCATTATAAAGAATGAGATTGGACATTCTAGCCAACTTGCTTAAATAGCCGTTATTAATAGTATTATTACGTAGAGCAGTTACTACCGTGTCGCTAGAGAAAGCTGTTCCTTTCTCAGAGACAGTTTGAGTTTTATTTATTTCATACTTACATACTTTAGTTAAAAGTTTTATATGCTTTATATCACACGAATAGCAGGCTCTTGTATGGTTCGGGTATTACTATTACATTAATGCATATCACCGTATCGGATTATTAACAATAAGCTGAGAATGCTTCGACACATTAAAGCTTGGTAATTTCTTGAAATTTGTCAAACTTTGGAAGTTAACTGAGCTATTAACAAAGTCACTTTATGCGTCCTCACCATTAGTTTTGAATTCAGCCCTTGGCACGGTCGTTTCTTCGTCTTCAAGATCTCGGAAAGGCCCAAGTCTCCATACTCGAATAAGCGAGTCTTGCCCGCACGAAGCTACGAGAAGTTCGTCTGAAATGCGTTGTTTTTTTACGTTAAATTGCGGGCGGATAAGATACTTGCAGGAAAATGCAGATGATGATATTCTTTGTTGAGGGCTTTCAATGATAGAGACCTAAATTAATGGTTATTTAGAAGACCTGTTGCCCTTTATCTGAAATACATTGTCTTCAAATAAAGCACATTTCGAATCATTATTCAAGTATGGTATTCTTAATCAGTAGCGTAATCAGTAGACCTAGGAGCGAGATATGACCTATTTATGTAGCTTTTTTTTATTGGATATCGCTTATATTTTTCCGTCTAAGCTATCTCCGAGGATAAATTTTCGAAAATATTCAACAGCACCATACAAGGCATACGGTCGGGTCAGACTGATTAAAAAAATGTACGGTGGTAAGATCAGTACCAATAATATTTAAAGCAAATATAAAAATATTTGCATATGCTTATCTTGTGTAATGCTACTTGAACGTTTCGTTTTTAAGAATAAATTTATAAAAATATAATCATTTTAAATTTTGCATTGCTAAGCCATGTTCCAGTGCCTAACTCGGCTCATTAACAACAACGTTTTTTGGTGCGAAGCATAACTTTGCAACCATCAATATAATTCTAAACAACTATAGCAGCAACAAAAAATGGCTGTAATAATTTTTCTTGAAAAGCTTAGATTCTGTATTATCCTAACAACAAGAAACGCTGCCTGTAGTACAGTGAGAACCTATTTAGGGTACATAAAGGCTTGAAAGTATAATCATAACCACGTTGGTCATCCACAATTGCACCCTTAGATATTAACAAAAACTCAAATGAATTTTAAAAAGTACTGGCATTCAACTGAAAACAGAACTCCGCGTCTCATGGCTGCAAGTGTAAAAGACAACATACTGTACCATCGTGACAGAAAACTAGAAATCGACTTGTGGTTACACTTACCAATAGTACTCTGTGTGTGCCGCTCTCGGATAACTGGACGCACATCAATGCCCCGTATCCAGTCCTCGTGCCCAGTAAGGACACACACCTCACTGAAATATTCGCTTTGATCTCCACTTGCTTCCACTAGTTCAAGGACTTGCAACTCACAAGACGTCCATGCTACGAAAAGTAAAAGAGTATCACGAACTGGACCGGCATGAAGGCGAACACAAAGGGGGGTGTCCCGACCACGTCGTACACTGCATATCTGACGAGGAAGTGATCCTGATAATAATTAAAAATAAACACACTATGTAATTATAGAAAAATTTAGCCAACATAAGAAGCATAACTTCACATCACTAATTACAACAGATTTAATGTGAGATATTAAGTTAATACATAAAGTCAGAGCAAAACGTACTTTACTTTGTTTGGCTTACTTTCTATACTATGTTTTTTTAATAGAAACGCCAATATGAGTATGAATGCTACGAGGGTGCGATAACGATAGCTCTGTCTAAAAAACGCACGCCAAAGCTGCTGTTACGGTCCGTTCTCTTCGGATCCGTGCATTCATCTTTAATTCATTTGAAACATCCGTATACCGGGACAATGTTTCGATCGGCACAGACGGAATTCTAGAGATGAGCGATAGATAATTTTCATGATTGTAATAGCAGTCATTATTATTACCAATATCAGGGCCAAATGGCTTCTGTTACTCAACTTTCCGGGTAACAGGCCGAGCTATACTTATATACATCATCCACTCATTCTAACCTATGAGCCTTGAAGTCATGAACCATTCATTTTTGTTTTATACATATACATGCAACCTATTAAGTTACCTTGTCGAACTCGACATGTAGTTTTATCTTTCTACGCTTCTATTGCATCCCCGTTCGAATCCATTCATCTGACCGGCTGATTTGTACATTCCGACCCCGAAATCTCCCTCCCCGAACTGAAATGCCGTTAACGTTGAAAAATAGCAGACACGTTCGGAATCAAAGGATTTGTTTGGTCATTAGTTGATAGCTACTTGTCGGAAGTTATGTCACTAGAACTTCCGGACAAAAAAATCAATCGTCGGCTCGGTTTTTAGATCGTAATTATAGATCACAATCAGCTCAAAAAAGCGAAGCAGTGCAAGACCAAAGTCATGACGCGCCTGAACGTTGTCCTAGGCGTACATCTATCTGGAACAACATATCACAACTCACGAAAAAGAGATTATGATTCCCTATAACTTTTTTAACTCCTTAATTTAATTTGTTTAAGCATATTTGACGTGTTGAATGCGATTGAAAAGAAATTGCTTAAATAACAGAACAAAATCCTTGTCTGCGTCGTCATTTTGAATGTTTAGTAATGAATGAGGCACCAATCCCAGTGTTCGAGAGCTACTCCGCCGAAACTTTAGTGTAATTGTGAGCTTACTTCTTCCCGATATCAAGCGAAATCCACTTTCTCATTACCTCGGACCAGCTTAACCGCAACACAATACACACCACCCCTAATATGTAAAATAGTGCGGTAAAAATGTTTAACTTTAGGGATATTAGTTGTCTGTAGGCTTCGAATTGGATCAGTGTTTTCTGGAGGGCGAATTGAGGCTCATTCTTGTCCTAGAACGTAATAAATATCTTAGGGTTTAGAAGAAGCGTGTTGTAGGGAAAGCCCGTATCCTAAAAAAAGCCCATCGGGGATGGGATTGTACAAATACTACAGATGCTATTTCATAATGGTGTGGTATTCTGCGGCATTCTTTTTGTATTCGAGTTACGTTTATATTTTTTGAAACCGTTCATTCAGATATTCTCGTCCGAGCTTTTAGCACGTGAATCGTAGTGAGTTGCGGAAAATATTTGAATGGCTTATAAATACGGATTCTATCGTAAAACTACATCGGTGGAAACAATCTGCCGTATAAACTTTGTATTCGGAAAAGCTTCTATTGCTAGGAACACCGTGTGCTACTGCTCTCAAAATTCCAGAAGGGAAATTTTTAACCTAAATGTGAATATATAAAAAACGTCTCTGCGAAGGTAGGTAGCGAAAAGTTGAGAGCTAAAGTCCCCGTCTTGAAGTACACAGGTGTTAGCACTGACATTTGGTGCTTGTCACATCTCCTTGTTTCGATCAAATGAATAGCGTGAAAAATTATTAGATGAGTGCCGCAGAATAAGAGCGGCGGTCAAAAACGAAGAGATAGAGAAGCTTGCTTCCCTTTGCTGACCGATTCTTGCACCGAACTGTGCCCATGATCAAAGATGGGTCTTCTAAAGTTATTGCAGACGGGTACATCACAACGTGGATACAACTATAGTGTTTGTTTAGCGGGTTTTATAAGTCCTGGACTGTCGACCGCGACTGAAGTGTACTGTCGATAATTGGAGAGGGTGATGAAAAACCCCGCATTAAGCAGTCGTGCCCTGTGAACTGAGGTAAACCATTCCTACCCCACGACAATGATGGACTCCATACAACAAAAATCCAAAAGTTACAGTTGAAGGCTCTCTGCTATTCGTTATACCTGTCAGACATTGCTCTCATAGATCACCATTTTTTAAAGATCCTACAAACTTTTTAGTAGGAAACTCCCGAAGGCCCGATTATTTGTTAATTAACATATATACAATAAACCTAAAAACTATGAAAATAGTAGGCTCTATATTTTACTGGACACAACTGGTACATTTCAACAATAAGATCCTGCAAAAACTATTATTAATTGCATCGAATCACTGAAAAACTTATTTTGGTTTAAAATTAATGTGCATATTCTTCTGTACCCTTCATATCGGAAGGTACTTAGTGATGAAAAGAGGATTTTAAGTCTTTTATTATTTATTTATTAAGTCTTTCTCTAGCGACAAAATTTCAAGGTTTGATCTTAAGCATCATCCATCAGTTGCAATCTATGCTACGTAAGCATCAAAGGAAACCTTTCCCAAACTTTGAACATCAAGAAATGGGTTAACTTACAGAGATAGGTCTTCCTTTCAAAATAAGGAGAGCTACTTCTATCTAATTTCCATTGGCAAATATTCATTATTAAGCAATTATACCTATTATCATTAATATGACTACTACAACGTTATAAGAAGATCTGAGAATCAATGCAGTTACCTGCCATAAGCCATTGCATTGATAATGTCTGGCCTTGGATTGGTCCAACTTAAATGAACTATTGAAGGGTTACAAAAATACCCTAAACAAGGATTACTGAGAGCACGTACCAGTTCCAATGTTCCAGACACGTACAGTGTCGTCGGTAGAGCCCGCCGCGACCCAATGTGAACCATTCTTTCGGAAAGCGACATCACCACACATAAGTGCCGAGTCCGCTTTCATCTTGGCTACTAACGACCCATGTTTCCACAGTCTACACGATCCATCCCTAGAGGTTAATAATTGAAACAATATAATGCGAAAATTTCCAAATTATGAATTTATTTATGCACATTGTAGGCAAACAAATCGGCCGAAATATCGCTGATCAAGATTTCGAATCTATCCTCATATATGCAGAGGGAGGCCAGGGTTTAATCGGAGTGTTATTTGCAGTTTGTTTCTACGACTGCATCCGAAGAAAATGGATACTTCGTTCTTTCATGTACTGATGTATCAGTCATAATATTCATGTGTATATGATAAAACCTCCGTTCATTTTGATTGCGGCCTTATTTCAGGAACGCTTTTTTAATAAGGGGGTTAGCGTTGTCGTGTCGAGATTCGTCGGACTCTGGCTGAATAACACTTCTTACGTAGTAATTCAGCGGGCTTAAGTCTAAGCTACTTGGAGCCATTTGTGCCTATTCCAAAGTACACTCAGATCTTGAATCAATTAGTCCTGCACTAATCCAGCCTGTCCTGCACCAGAATCATGCATCATCCTGTTCAAACGTGTATGGCCTTCATATCGACGTTTCAGCTGTTAACGATTGCACAACGGTTTGCAGAATATTTAAATAACCTTCTTTAGCAATTCATTCGTGTTTCCTGAAAAAGTATGGTGGCATCACTTCTTTACAGGACCTTAAACTTACGCATGAACATTGGCCGGAATTTTGTCTACAGTAGGCCTATATTGTCGATTCTCTATTAAGGATGCTAGATTGGCAATCATTTCTGCAATCACTTGTTGGATCGATGATAAAGTGCTCGTCAGAGGGCAACCGAATACCCTCTGCTGCTTAATTCTTAAGACTATTAAGAACCAAACAAGATCAAACGAATTTTAAGGTGCTAGCGGTGTCAGAGAGATCTGATTTTTATAATATTTGATGCGCATTTCGAGAACAACTAAATAGTTGATAGCCATACCCGCATAGAATGGTTATCCGGTCACTACGTTTTTTCGATAAAGATGTTATCAGGACATGAAGATTATCAGACACGCACTTTTTGACGTTGACTAGCAATGGATTTTACTTCTACGTCCACGTATTTCCTTGCGACACCGCCCTCTATTTTATCTTTGGTAATTGCAGAGGTGCCCGCGCTGATCTTCAGTCAAATCCCGCTTTCTGATATGGCTATACGTTTGTTTGCATATTTTTTGGAATGAACTCTGATTTAATAGTACAGGTTTTGAATGCCCTCGTAAGCAGCGTGTGGCTATTAAAAAAAAATACAAATTCATTCCAATTACTCTATATATACACGACTTTGTTGATAAAGGTGTGTGTATAACGGAAATGCTTCTATATTTTCGATCACGAAATATTACTGTACACGAGCAAGTATCTATAGTCATATATCGGAGAACTGCTGAAAAAAGTACTCACTATTTTTTAATTAAATGGTTTTAATATTACATAGCTCTAATAACATAAGCCGCGTTGGCGTCGTTTGATAGCTGAGTTTTACGGTAGTAGACATGCTAAAGTTGTTGGAGTGCCCTTTATTCACATCCAAAAAAAAAACAGAGCGCCTTGAAGATAAGTGTATTCGCAATATTTTACAATTTAATTAACACCTACGAACACGAAAAAAATATGTACTATTTATTGCGAAGATATGCAATAAGAAAAAACTGCCCAAACTGAGGGATTTGTTCAGGACATTTTGATACAAACGACGCTTCTTGTGATTATGAAATAGAGAATCGCCGTATAGCCCGAAGCCTGCACGATCAGACTATCACATGTTTCGCTCTCTACAGAACCCTTTTAACGGTTTTAATTTAATTTCAATGAGGGATTCAAAAATCATTTATCAAAATTTTTCAGTTTTCAGTATTATCATTGTATTGTTACCAGAAAAATAACAGTTAATAATGACAGAAAATTATCAATCAAAATAGCGCATATTTAGCTAGAATATAAAACAATATTTGCTTCAGTCTTGGCTTAGAAGCTGTCAAGACAAGCCCTTATTATAACTGTGTGTAGCATATATATTTGGGTTGTGGTAAATTTGTTGCTACTATCAATGATACTTCATTGTATATACAAAACAATTAATTGATGTATCATGAGTGTATCCTTTGTTGATATAAATGTTTACCTACTTTACTACTACGACTAATCATAAATCTATTACCTTGAACATGTAAGAACACAATTATCTGAAGAACAGCTGACGGAGGTGATCTTTCCCGTGTGTCCTGAAATGACACGTTTCGTTGAACCTCGGCCACCTGCAAACTAAAGAATATTCGTACAATGAACAACGATGAATATTACATAAATTGAAAACTTTTCTGAAATTAGAGGAATTCAGTGATTAAGAGCAGGAGATATACTTGTGATAGTAGTAATTATACTCCTTATTTATCACGTATATTAATGTATCATGCATATTCCCAAAATATGACTCCATATTTTTGAGGGTCACATATTTTTGCCAGCTTACACATTTTCGTTCACCGTGACATTCTATCGCATCGCATATGAGTCGTCCTTAAAGTTCAACTCAGAATATTGTATTAATTATTAATTAACAGATATTTTACTATCGCAGCGAACAAGGACTTCGAAATTGTTTATTGCTCTATTGCCAAAAAAATAATGTCGGATGCTTAAGGATTGTATGCAAAATACGGGTAGTTTACTTTGCGTCTGAGCTATCCTATATTTTTTAATTTCAAGCGTGTATTTGTGAAATTCGCAGCCCTTCTGCAGCGTGCCCTCAAAAATCAGCCCCAAGCTAATGTCTGCTTCACTACTGTAGGTGCTGTAAGGTGACACCAGCAGTAATAACGTATCACTGTAAACTTCAAAAAAACGTAAAATAAACGTAACAATGTAAACAATAATACATATATTTCAACAGTTATTATAATTTTATTAATCAACAAACCTTTTCGGGGCTACTATATAGCAACCGATTTTGGAAAGGAATGCTACTGGAGCCTCAACTTCACAAATGATTACGAAGAACGGACCACTGAGCACATCTGTCAACTTGCGTCATTGAATTAATTATATTTAGCATCGACAGGCCCAACAAATACTCGCTAATTTTTGAGAACAAATCCAACCATGACTGTACAGTTTTGTTAAAATATTTTGAGCAAAAAATCAAAGAAGATCCACGATCTCGCGTTTCTACAGGACTGTGATCACAAGTTCAGAGAGCATTGCGGGATATGCATACTGCACTATCGCTTGTATAAAAGATGATCTAGCCTAAGTCATGCTGAATGTCTCTGGCCTCAGTTCAAACAGCATATACTTCTATATAGCAGCGCAACGAACCGTTTTCCAGCTGCATGCTGTGGCTAAATATAAATTCATGCTCTCTGTAAGTCCAGAAATGTGTGCAAGACTTGCTAAAACCACGTATTATTCTGGTAGTAGTCATAATGAGCGGTACATGAGTTCATAAAAACAAAGCACTGGTTTCATATTTTATTGATAGAAGTGGCTCGATGAAATGTTAGAGTCCACCGCAGTTGGTATGGATATGACTTACAGGAACATATGGAGTCTTTAAAAATACTGACCGGACTTCTAGATTACCTAAATCCAAAATCTAGTTATTTAAAAATATTGAAGTATCTTTATGTTTGGAGTTTTACGTTCGGTGTCGCAGTTAGGCATTCGATCAGATGACTTTCTTCCGACGACGACCACAGCAAGAAAAGCTACTGCAAAAGCGTTTGCCAAGGATGTTTTCACAGCTCAAGTTTGAGGTTCGAAGGCGACCAGATATCATCCTGGTTTTAGCTATAAACCGTACCAACTAGCAATTTACTTACGTGTGCCATATGACTAAGTGAAAGGCCACGGAAAACCAATGTAGAGTTATGGGGAGGTATCGTTGCTAGGTTGAAACGTAAATTAATTGACGGAAATGCACTATCAGAAGTGAAGCCTGTGCCTTCATGTGACCCAACACGAGAAAATTTAGCTGGTCCTGACGCCAGAAGGATTGATAGATTTATAGCTCTTTTTTCTTGGTGCATAGCCATTTTTAGTTGCTGAAATGATTTGTCTGGGTAACTCCGAACTTTAGTACGATGTATTACTGACTATATATTAGTGACTATAATAGTATCGTTCGACCATGGTCGTTCCCTAATACTTATTATTTCTGTAAACTATGATAAACAGTTAATCACATATCTAAGGTTGCTCGCCATTCTCGGCCGGTGAACACCATTAACTTGTATGAACATTTACTTTGCCCAACACAATTTTCACTTGAATATTTATCATGTCATTATTGTCTATATAGCGGCAAATATCATCACTGTAATCGTTAACATGGTATACCCAGCTTCGAAGACGTACCATATACAATGTGGTGCGCGTTGCGCAACCCAGTATATTTCATAGAAGCATTTACGTGTTGAAAAAGGAAACTTACAATGAGTATAACTGTTTAAAATTATCAAATGAATACACCCATTTCACCTGCGAGCATAAATTAATACAACCCGATACAGATATTATAACGTCTTCATCGTGCATCACGTAGTACCCATGTTTTCATTTAACATAGGTAAAGCATCTTTTTTTTAATTTTGAGAGATTAGAACCTGTTTCTGCACACATATAGATTTCTTCCATATGAATAGTTATAAGTCCTTTTTCTTCAAACTACAAGCCACAGTTTATAAATATACGTTAAACGTGCATTTGCTTCGTGCCTACACAAACATTCGTTTCTAGGCTCATCTAAGCATACACGAATTTATAATTCGGAAGGGTTACAATTAGCGAAAGATATTATGTTGATCCTATTGCGAGACCCTCTTGTGTATACCATACAATACTTGGGTTTTTTTTATCATATGTCAGATTCCGTAAAGTCGATCTTGTTTTAAAAAAGATGCGCCTTCGTCATCAAACCCCGTGTTCTCACCGCGTGCTTTTATTGCTATCAGTCCTACTGCTTTGTTTAATTCTGAATATTCTCTTACATCATAACATTCCAAACAATAAGATTATTTTTTTTTTACGAAAATACGGAATATATCTACTATTCCACAATACCACCTAGTTATTGGAACCGTTTTTAGTATTGTTGAGCTCTCTAAAAACTAACATGAATATGACGCGAAGGACATGCGGCTTTGTTGGATACATCGGGCTTCCCCAAAAATCCTAAGTTATTAAAAACGTTCATACCAAAAAAGTCAGCCATCTGTCTATCTATGTTTTGGAAAAGTAGAAAACATAAGCATGCTGCTGTAACTCCAACGCCGCGTCACGACTATACCTATCTATCACTATCATATTTATAAGATCACATCTAAACCATAAATAGAAAATGTAGAAGAAAGCTTTCAGAACTGAAACTCTATATTTTTTTTTACAAAAAAAAGTTACCTTAATGATCTTTTGTTAAAGAAAAGATCTATTTAATTCTCACTATTTAATTCTAATGTTAAAAAAAAGTATGTTGTTCAGAAAATAGGCTGTTCAAATGTGGTCGTACAAGAAAAAACATCTTATGAGTTTAAAAAGGCTGCACTCCTTACTATACTATGAGGTTCTTGTAGTGCCTAGTGACCACTGAAGATGACGAATCCAGATTTACTGTATTCTTTACGAGCCAATCTCAGTATGTTTGAAATTACCTTCTCATTATAGTTGCGCTACGGATCACCTTGACATCGGTGAAACTAGATTATCTTATATAAACTTAATAGAGCTTTATGTGTCCAATAAATTTATAGCTAGACGTCTTTTGCAACTTTTGTAAGCTGTCGGCTTTGTGATATACGTTAAATTTTCTAAAATATTATACCCTAACATGTTTTTGTTTACATTGTCGGCCCTCTCTACCATAATTCAACTTTGTGCTAAACAAAGTGAATATTGTAGCCATGATTAATGCTGTTTCAGTTTTGATGAACTAATGATGACCAAAAGATTGTTCACCTCAAAATCATACTCGATAAGAGCGTTACACGCACTGTAGAACACAGTAGCCTCTCCAAAGTCATCCCGTATCCCTGAACTCGGATAGCTCCAACACAGACAACCAGGCGTGTTATTACATGCGACCGAACAGTATTCAAGGGTAGCATTAATAGTATCGTCACTTCTGAATTGTTTTGAAGAAGTCATGTCGAAGTTTTACTACCCAAGCACCAGGAGCAAAGATACCGCTCACAGCGGAACAAAGATAACTGCAAGAGAAATGTAAAAACTCTTGAATGCAAATATATTTTGTTCTAGGTCATTCAATAAGAGTTAAAAAAAATCGATAGAGTTAAGTAACGACATTAATTTGTATATTTTCAAGGTTGCGAGATAAATCTTTGATATGTTTGCTTATTTAAGTAAGGAGTATATATGCATAAGTAATAATCTGAGTCTTCATTTCATATCTATTAAAGTGGTTCATATCTATTAAATGTGAGTTAAATATTTTAGTTAGCAAGTATAGATTTACCCTAATCTGGATGAGATATTGCACTTGTCAATTAAATTTATAAAATATTATTTTCTTTTTTGGGCACTTGAATTTTCGTTCTCCTTGAAGATGGTCAATACACGTCGTATCGAAGCACTGAGGGTAGTGATATAGCATTTCCATAAACACGCTGGATTTGATATTGGGTGCGGAGAACCAAAGATAGATATATTCTGCTTAAATTAGAAAGCTTTCTTTAAATACTCAATTTAGACATAATCTAACAACTAAATATAATTTAAATAGGAAAAATCGATACCTTCAAATGAAGCTTTTCACAGTATTCCTTAACTAAATACTTTAGAATTGTCGTGATTTTCATTCGTAAAGCACATGGACTGATCGTGTAATTCCATTTGTTTGTTTTCAATGAGCGCTGTCCTTTCCTAAAGCAGAGGCCCTCTCCACCATCGGTTTTTGGCGGAGGCCGTAAACACGTTTCTACTCTGCCAGCTCGTAACGGTAACAGTCCTAAAGTCAGGTAACACTTTTCTGCTAGATGAAACTCTGGCTAGTAGTTTGCTTTCATGAAATTAATTCGCCGCCGGCTCAGATAAAGTATAGCGCTCTCAGGATGTTTTCAAGTTTCATTTTTAAATTTTTAAGAATACTAGGAAGGTCTACATGCGACAAACTCCACGCGGAAAAATATATTTGGAGGTATTTTAGTGAAGGCCCGCATGGATTTCTACAGTTCAGGATAGTGTATATATGGAATCGATGATAATCTATACATGAAATTGTTCCCATGTGTAAATAAATCTTTGATTAAAATGTGAGAGTTGGTTACCATTATATGTTTAAAATTAAATTTAGACCGCTCTTGAGTAACACCGTTAGCTACATACTTCATGCGTCATCTTTACGGCCTGCGTATATAAGTTCGACTGCGAATTTTTGATTAGAGTAGATTGTATCGTAGTAGTATGCGTTTTGACAACTTCTGAAATAGCTTTCAAAGTTATTTTAGTCAGTTGTAGTACCGAAATAATTATAAGGATTAAAATATAGTTCTGTGCAAAGGCTTTTCTCGCCTTGGTCTTTTATTAAACATGTCTTTAGACATATATTGCATTCGAACAATAAAAGAAAATCCAGCGAAGAACTTAACTGGAATGAGCTAAATGACAATAAACTAATTTGTAAGACGACATTCAGCCAAATGTGAAAAATTCGAAACTCGGAAAATTCCACTATATTTTACAAAAATAATTATATATTAATATCAAATATCATTGCCGTCGTGTAAATAGTTATGGCTTGAATTATTATAAATATTAATCTGATGTTCTCCTCAAAAATGCGTGGCGTATAAATAAGATTGTACATTTTATTTAAATTATCGCAACTTGTTACATCCTTTTATGCAAGCAATTATTTACTCCAATTTCCCTGATTTTTTCGCAAACTAACGAAGATTATGGTAGTATATTTATATAGCCGTCACCGATTTTTTCAATACGTTGGCAGCGTGTTTTATGGAAGAAAGGTTTACTTCATCACGAAAGCGTTCACTCGATCAATGAGCGCTAATTCAACTATTTTTATTTGGAATAGATGCCACTCGTGTAACTCCTCTTTTAACTGTCGTTACACACAAACCTTTTTGAATAGTTTATAAATTAACGCCTGGAATTACATTAATATCTGCCAAAAACGAAAGGAGATCAATAAAAAAAGCAGCTTTTATGACTGTTTGGCGGACACTCTTTGTACAACCTCATATTTGAGCTTTAAATTATTCTGGTACCTAAATTTACGATATCTGACGAAAGTCCTGAAGATTAGAACAGTTTCTATTTTATAAGGAAGCTAAATGATTCTCGTAAAATCTTCCTGACTATGGATTGGTCATTGGCACTTACAGCCACACATTCGATCTCGCCCTAGTCATCTATGTTTAGGGAAGTCCACGAACTTTCCGTGATAGCTTATTTGCCTGCTAATCTTATGGAGACATTGTAGTCTGGATTCGAACCCGGCCATAGACACACCTCGATTCAACCGAGAGCTAGCCGTCTCTGACGGCATGCCAAAAGGCGATACTGGACATCAAGCTCGAAACATGGGGAGGTAAGTCGAGAAAAACACAAACTTGTTCGCTCGACAATAGGCTGCCAGTACCTTAGGCACGTCTTCACTATTCTCTCAATAGACCACAATTATATTACTATGATTATATTCGATATATTAAAAATTGCTTACAAAAAGTGTGACTACTGCGACAAAGAATATTTTCAGTGCTCTAGTAATGACGAAAAACTCGATTCCTTTACACAGATTATAGTCTCTCATTTTTCTAAGGCACACTTCGAGATGTATTTTTAGCGGTAGAATAAAGCGCGTAAGTAGACGTCGATTTTTCCCAATTTATAAAAGAAGCCGAACTATCTATTAGTTTATCTAGTTTAGCCAAACCAGATGCAATACGTTCAAAAAGCGGCTTTTTTCTATATATCTGATCACCACTGTACAAAATCCAATCATGAACTTATGTGGGTTCTAAAAGCACTATGTGTGCTGAACTGTTTCCCCTTTTCTTGCTTTTTGGCGACATTTCCTGTAAAACGTCACGCTCTGTTAGTAAGTAGGATATATAAAAATAACATGAAGCTCCCGCTCCTTATATACTTTGCTCGTCCAAATTACAAAAGTGCCGTTGAAAGCGAACTCAGATACATAAAAGATACATAAACTTACAGTACGGTTAAACTCTTAATTTGTAAACCATGTGATTTCTATAAGAAGACGTAAAACCACGAGGTTCCTACATGCATAACTAGAGATTCTGGTGCTTTGGGTTATCTAAACGATTATTCTTTCCACCACTGTCTCGATTTCACAATTTTTCATCCCAAAATTGTAGAACTAACACATGTTTATGAAAGAATTGCAGCGAACCATCAGAGTTGTAAGAACGTTCCAGTTAAAAGAAGACGGGTTAGCTAAAGCAGGATAACTGCAACGGAATATCTATCTATCACTCGGTACACCTATATGTAGTTTACACTGGGTTGAGTGTGATAGCAACAAAGATTGAAGCTACGGTAGAATGGTATTCAGTAGGGTCTGAAGTTATTACGGTTAGTTTTTACCACGCGCTCCTGTACTTAAAAATCCCTAGCTGAGGGATATTATTATTATTACATAAGCGAGTCGTGGTTGGATATAGTAGAGATCATGCAATTATACAAGATTGATCGTTTGGTGAATGTATTTTGTATTAAACCTGACGCCTAAGACTGTGCTACTGCGTACCTGTTATGTATGCAAATTTGCGATAGTTTCTTTCTTCTGTAATATTTGTTTATAGTAATTTATATTCTACCTCTAAAAATGTTTTTTTATTTCAATATTTTCTTGATTTGACGCTCAAAATCAAGCATCGGCTCCAATGGTAATTTTTACTAGAATTATTCCATTAGTATTTTAAGCTCATTTAAATCATGTCAATCTTAATTTTAGTATGTATAGTTTTGAGCTAAGTTACCAACAGTGAAAAGCAGCCGTGCCGATACGACATTACTGAAAGTAGCACATAAATCAATAAGTCTAATTATAACTCTTTTATGTCAGCCTATTTCTAAAAAACGAAACTAGGTCAATACGGGGAACAATAGCTGATATATTTTTTAGGTACAAAATTGAATTATAATGTAACAGATTTGGCCGAGATCGCTGTAAGCTATTTTTGCCCTAGTCCAATTAGTGGCTTGTGGAAGCACGTAGCGTCCTTATCTAAGTTTTTAGGCATTCCTCTAGGCATTCGATTGTCCTATCAACTCAGTCAACCCAATCAGTTAAGTGTAATAGCGGCCTAGTAATACTGCTTATTGACTAATAAGTGCTCTAATATAATGAAAATGCAGGTAAGTCGATAGAATCTTTACTAATCTTTAACATTGAATGTGCAACTTAGAATGTTTATTACATACTAGCAACGCAAAAGTTTTTAATTATTAATTTCTACTTATATAT
>NW_019211458.1:5743673-5973555 GCF_002443255.2 Varroa destructor
TGCTGATGCTGATAACTGTCAGTCCTGTGCCAGAAAATAGACAGTGAATGAAGCAGTAGTGACTTGGATATCGGTATCGAGCTCCATATAATAAAAGAAAACATTGCAACCTTTAAAATCTCGTGTTTTAAGTTTGTACCACTTTGGTTTTTTGCTGATGCTCAAATATTGTACACCATTGAAAATCTTTTTCCTTACACGTTTGCTGTTATCGATTTATTCAGCTACCATTTTGTTATCTTGTTACTACCGTGAGTTTGTTCAAAACGATAGAAATAAGCTCGCAGAGCGAAAAATAGCTTTCGATTCATATTAAACACTTGAACATCAAATAACTAAAAATTTACAACAAAAAGTAAAAGGGCGCACCAAACAAAAACGGTAACAACTTACTAGTCAATTTACCAGCTGGATAGTAATATTGATCAAGTTGAGATAAGTTTATCTTATATCTTGTACAATAGAATGTGTTACGTTTGATGAGTGGGGGCTCTAGAATAGAATTGCTTTTGGGTTTACTTAGCAGTTCGTATACATTTCGTATTATAGCTTGTCCGTATGTGAATACTGCAGGAATTCCTGTTTTACTTCACCCTAAGCAATATGCTAAGTGAAACATATTTAAAGTAGAAACAAAGAATATTACTTTAGTTAAACATGTTTTTTCAGTTTTGTCATTTGTGCTACAATTAGAAAAACACCTGCAAGCCTTTTCGCACAACGTTTCATTTCATCTTTATCATAAGCCAATGCCTTTTTATATTGCTTTTATATCATATATTAATTAATTTCTCATTCTATTTTTAAAATCATATCCGCTTTTTTATTACTTTAATCCACAACATCGTTCTTTTGTAGCCATGAGTTTATTTTGCTGTGGCCAATAGACGAAATGATATACACATAACTCACGTCAGGTTGTACTTATCGGGGTGAGCAGCCTTCTGAACAGACGGGGTTTTTCATCTATCCGCATTCGTAACGTGACACAGCAAAGTGACCATGAAACCAGATGGTGACTGAAAGTGACAAAAGGTTTTTATAAGCAGTTTTGAAAATCGACCTGCATCGAATTGCATCGCCAGCGTATCAGGTGCACCAACTAGACTGCACTTCAACAAGTGCCTCATTTGGTACATAATCGAGAAACCTATGCGGACACCTGGAACGCATCTTTTGGCACGAGCCCTCTTGACTGGTGACTAGCTTTCGTTACATACGCACCGTTAGCGGGTTACCCTGGTATAAAGGTCATGCATTGCGAGGAATATACAGGGGATGCTAAACAGGGTTTCGCTTAGTGTCGTTGTAAAAAAAAGTAGTTCGACTTCGTTCTGCGTAAACCATCAAAGATTAAATATGATGTCCAAACAGACTTTTCTTGCCCACCATGAATTAACGCGTTCAGAAGTACTAAATGTAATATTTGGATGCGTGTCGTTTTGTACGCGCATAGACGAGTGAGAGGCGAAGTGCCTTTTGATCGAGGTTAATGTTTGTCGGTCTTTGGGGTTGTAAATAACTAGAGCTGCTGTATTATTGCTTAGTCCTTCGACACCGGGGCGGCACAGAGCATCACAATGTCGACGCTTTGTCGCGACATTTTGAGATCGATGTAGTGATGCTAGGTCATTTGCAGCGCATCAACCGGCGATTTCATGCTGGCTGCCACTATTTTCGCTCCGGAAAGCCGGCAAGGCCGAATCGGTTGAAGCGTAAAAAGATCGCCTAGCTGAAGCTGAACGGGGCCATCCTGCACCATTCTGGTCCACGAAAACTTTCAGCTGTACATCCCACGGCCAATCAGCGTGCTATTTTCCCTTTGTGTTGTGGAAGTTATCTAGGGAGTTGAGCAAAAACCATCCACCAACCGGCATTCCTTTATCTAGTGGCGCGAAAAGTGTGAACATGGGCCCGCAGCTAAGGAGTGTGCAAGACCACGAAGCTGAGCCACGAACGTCGTCCTTCAACACTTTTGGCGCGATAGTACAATATTCGCAATGTGAGGTGAATATCTGGAAAATGAAGCATGTTCTCTCGGAACAGGCCTGGCGGCTTGCGTCCCCGTTTAACTAAGTGGGTAACGTTAAACTTAGGGAGGCGCATAGACACACGGTTCGTTTCGTGCTGGGAGCCAGCCATTTAATAGAATGCTTAAAGGCGATGCCGGACGTGAAACCCGAAACGAAGAATGTGCGTCGATTTTAGTGCATAAAAGATTACATCATTTTTTGGAGGGTACCTTGAGTGTCAGCTTTTATTAGAGCGACGAATGAACGCGTGGTCACCAGTAATGGCCGGCAACATAGGTAAAAGTGGATCTTGCGTTTCCGTAGATCTTGAAAAAAAGGTCTATGGAAATGCGGAGCGAGTCATTTTTCGGCATTCAAAGGTCACCGCCTGAGTGGTTTACGAAACCGCGACCCCCAAATGGGAAGGATCAATTATGGTCGTGCCTAGTCCGAAAAACTTATGTTGAGAGTAGCACCCAATGATGATTTTAGGAAAATGTAGACTCGCTTCAAAACGGCCTTGTGTTCAAAGGTTAGCCAGCAGCGAAAAAGGTTGGAAAAACATGCTTACGAGAACCTAACACATTAGCGGCACTTTTACTAGAGAGTATGCGCATTGAGTGAATTTCTACATTGTGAAAAATTGTACCTTACGTTGCGGCGGTGTAGAGTTTCGACGATTGGAAGGAACTTGCGCCTCAACAAATTCTCTGTTTGAACTCGGTATAATGAAAAACCATTAAACAATAGCTAAACAGCCATGACATTATTACCAAGAAACAGTGTACTCCAAGATCCGTTGCAACAGCACTCTCCGATACGGGACGAAGATTGGACTCATAGCGGTAAGTAATCTCGTAAGTGGGTGCGGCGAACAGTTATTTTGAATCAGAGCTGAAAACCACTCACCGAATTTTTTAAGGGGCTACAGAAAGCACAGTACGCTTCGGTGATGCTTCTTGTGTGAGTTTCAAAAATCACTCTCTTTGTTGAGTGCATCGATGCGCCCGAAGAAAATGTTCGTTCCGTCTTTAACAAATGGGTTCGGCTGATGGTTTGTGTCGGCGGAAGCAGTCAGCGCGCGTAGCAAACGAAACAGATGACGGGTTTGTTATTGGCTTGTGAAGAAGAAGAAGCACTGTATTAGCCGAACGATGCAAGGACAGGCCAGCAAGCGGATGGTTTAGTTGAACAGCAAGCTCTAAATGGGTGTTGAACTCGCAAAAAGGACTAATCGAGTGCGTAGACACAAACCTGCGTTCTTTTCCCCTCTCTCCCTCTCCATATATGTTAATCTTCTCTTTCCTATTCACCCCTCTCTTTTAAGACCTCCCCTTTTCTCTCTAGTTCCCTCTCTATTTCTCGTTAATATCGATTATCATTCTCTCAAAGTCGCGCGCTGTCCTGTATCACCCGCCGAGAAATGAGTAACACATGCCTCTGCGGGTTTCGTCCCGTCGACAAAGATCATCTCTCAAAATCAAAATAAGTATTTGGGATGCCCTTGTAAATAATAGGATGGTCACTCGTGTTATATTCTTAACAAACGTTGTAGCGAGAACTGCTGCTCATCAAATGTAACGCGTTCATATGTGCAAAGCTTTTGAAATGTTATACACCAAATGATGAAAAAGAAAAAGGCTGATCGAGTGTCGAATGCGTATCAAACCTTTGGATGAGGATAGACTGACTTTTAATAGTCAGCTACGCCTTCGGCTTCCTTAATTCGAATGTCATGCCATATATTACAGTCAGAATGTTTATTTTTATTTTGCGCGCAACCTGGAAAGAATTCTTTCAGTATACATTTCATTCAACTACTCACTAAGATAGAAAGTGATATAGATCAATTACAAAATGTACCCCCTATCTTGCAGGTCCCACATGTACTAAACGGAATAGTTTCGAAGATATTTTTTATGCCAGAAACGAAACTTCTTACGCTACGGTGGAGATCTTCCGGACAATCTGCAACGATTGATATAATCGCGATAGTGGTGCCTTTGGATAGAAATCAATGCATTAGAAGTTATCGTAAATATTCTATACGTGTCTGTCAAAAGCGTCGAGATACATGCGTATGCCGAGAGATACAGACAATTCTCGACCGCTTAAGTGCCTCAGGAACCAAACGATAGCCACTTAGAGCAGTATGAATTGACTTGGGATCAAAATGTAGAAAAACGTAGATCACCAACTTTTTTATGTAAGATCAAGATTGGAGTTGGATTCTTTACAAGAGCGTACCCCGGCTATACTTGCTGCGAAAACCGCCAATCAACTACAAAGGTTGGGCCTTAAATGAAAAAGCTCACTGTAGTGCCTGCAGTAAATTGCCCACTGGGCTTCTAGCGAAAATTGTCGGCTCGGAATTACATTTGTGTCATAGCGCGGGAGTTGAGTGAAATCGAAACCTATATCTATGCTTGGTAAATAGACAGACTTATGCATATTATAACAGATAATATTGAATATGTATGTCAATTAGGCGTACACGGGTGGTTCTTAGAGGATAACGGTACGGCTAAAATCCTGTGGTATTGGAATGGACTGGTTTAGTACAATGAGCTCTTTCCGAAAAAAGAGATTATTGTGACTCAAAATTGTAAAGAAATTTGGGTCGATTAAAAACGTTACTCAAAAATGAATAAAAGTGATAAAAAATGGAAGGCTGCCTTTAAAGTATTAGCTTTTTTTATTTTGTATCTGTCTAACTATTTGCTTACTTCCATTTAATTAAACTCCCAACATGTAAGATTTTCGATCAATGATCTTTCTTTCATTCAATGAGCTTTCTGGTTATACTTACATTGAACAGTCCTTTTTCGATTTCAGAATCGTTCCAAGATGCTGACAAGTAATGCTCTTCCCTGTATTGTTTTTTTTACCTTCTTAGTAAGTCCTGTTATTCCGCAAGCCCGAATCATCTGTCAAGGGAATCGACTTATTACAAATATTATGTACCGCGCAAGAGACACCTGGGCACCGCGCATCGCGGCAGAGTTCAACCCACTATATTTGAAGGTATCAACGGCCCCTTCAATTTAGTTTAGATACGCAGCTGTATAGACGATAAGATTGTATGGCCGTACGTATGAGTGAACCCGGTGCTTATATACAAAGCCAATTTTCAGCAATAGTGTTTGCGGAAATCTTGTGAAACATTTTTAACGACTAGGTTTTCTGTACCGATTTAAAATATTTTGTTCGCCACTTACGCCGTCAGGCATTGCAGAAACGGCCGGCTTCCAGCACGGTGCGCCCGGATCCGAAGCTAGATTACGGTGTGTCCTAAAATGTAGTAGGCAAACACATTAGCCCTACACCATCACGAGAACAACAGTTCTTTACTATCCAGATAATAGGTTAATTATATTAATACTAAATATATTGTTTCGCACTGCGTTCCACATATGAAATGATCCCATAACTACAGTCGCGTAATGTCGATTACCCTTTCCCCCTTCTACTGTCCTAATGTCACGTTTCCGGTAAACCAAGTATTGTTATTACGTCGATAAAACGTTTCCTCGTTACATTATAACTTCATCGAAATCCGTTAGCTTGAATAAAAAAAATTATCTTTGTTTGGGCTTTTCAGATAGATATCTCAGGTATAATAACTTTTTTGCCCTTGGCTCAAGTTAAAAACCAGCCAAAGCAGCAAAAAAGCGCTTTCAATTCATATGTGAGTGTGACACTTGGTCTGCAGCAGAACTAAACTGAGAAAAAAATATGAAGTGATGCAGAGAGGGCGAACCTAGTTGACGAGCTCAATTACCGTAGGATCATAGTATCGTATAAATACTTCAGACCACGGTATTCCAGTACTGGCATTTACTATAGTATTAAACCCATTTACATACTAATGAACTATAGCTATTTGCACACTCATAGGGCAGTGAGAAGCATTTGTCTGCTGGTATTGATCTTGTGTAACCTGTACTCGGCCCAACTCATTACTTAACGTAAATGCAAAGACTAGCCCTAATAAAAGAAAAGCTTTTCTAAATATTGCCGATGCGAATCTCAGGGCTGTCGATGATAAGAGTGATATTTTTGTACAAAGTTCTTACCGTTTTTCACCTTTTAATAATTTGTTGGCATATTTGAAAAATCGCATAGCATTCCCGGAACTAAGCCAGATTTCTCTATATACGAATATCTATGTACGTGATCTATTTTATTTTTATACTGACAATACAGATTACAAAATAGGACGCACCGAATACTGGGATTACTGTCTTCAAAAATTCACGGTTCTACAATGCAAGCAACGTGTATCTGCGCGATGAAGTAGGTAAGAGTAGTCTTTCAAATACTGATTCTCAATAGCTATTGAAGACATACAACATATGCGAACTAAGTTCAATAGAATTGACTGATGGCAGTTGAATTTCTTGCTTTCACATAAAGTATATTTTCAAAAGTTCCTCTTGCTGACTGCGTGTTATCTGAGAGTGACAGTCCCTTCTCTGTGCTACAAGTTCCTATATGATTTGGATGCATGGGCATAATTTCGGGCTCAGCAGGAGCATTTACTAGGAATTGGCTTACAAAGATAATATCATCTAAACTATTTTTCGGTGCAGGCAAAGTTAATTGAGGTAACTGAGGTAATGCCTGTGCTCACTGACGTATCAAAAATGCACGTGCAGAATATGGAACAACTTAAGTGGCCAAAGTTGGAACACTTACTGATTTTTCCAATGCATTTTGACCCATGAAAAAGCTAGCATTGAGGTAGCGAATAAAAATATATTCTTATTAATAGCTGGATAAAAATATGCCAATAAAAAGCCACACTGCAAGTGAACACAGGCAAACAGAGTAAAGAACGAAGCTCTTTTATAACGAACAGTTTCAATCTTTTAGCGTGTTTATTTGTCACTTTTTATTTACTAGAAATCGCGTTCTATTGACAACAACATTACAACATCGACATGGCAGAGGTAGGAATACATCGCGTTCTACATACTGCCTCTCTGCTATGAATACAGATACCTACCGCCGGAAACCCTTGCCAAAAAAATCGTACACACGGTTATAAACTTCCACTTCTAATTACTCGAAATTAGAGAACGCCCTGCCATGCTTATGCATTCTGCTTATGACGTTATGCTTTTGTAGCACAATTATCCTAAAGAACGTAGGATAGTGGAATAATAAACATCTGTGCGTTCTTGTCTGTCATTTATTATTGCAGAAGTGAATTGTACAAACAGTTTCTACATTCAGCTTTTATTTCATGTTGGAGCGTTTCACGTTACTCTCCTTTTCGATTGGCATCTTCCACTCTACCCAGGACCCGTAAGATCAATACATTTTTTAGTATATTACCTTCCGGGTACTTCCTGTATGCTTTTTGGAAAATCAGAAAAAGCTTTTACCAAAAAGAAAGGTGAGACGAACTTTGACATGTCGAGCCCTACGGCAGTAGTAGAGTGCCACGGCTGGAACTGGAAAAGCAACCCAAAGCATAGGTGTGAGTAGAATCATCGGCGTCTTTCATTTTCGCTGCTGTAACTGAAAACGCATAATGTTTTTTGAGCGAGGTAAAATCAACTTATGCTTCGGGAAATGTTTATTGCTATTCTAAGTGCTTGTTGATTTTGTTTTTTGGAACTTAGTAATAACTAATATCGATGTATGTACCGTATGGAGCTAATGACGTCTTACATAATTATCGACATGCGAAATATATTTTGCATTACTTCAACGAACTTCTTTATATCCCTTTTAAAAAAAATATTTTAATCTCCAGCAACTTTGCCAATGGAACATTAATATACGGATATATAGTACGATAGTAGTATAATATAGTACGAAAAAATATCTATTGTAAGAAGTACACTTTGTTTATACATCGTCCTGTTTTTCTTCAGGTGGGCAAAATGGTTGCTCAGTTCGACGATATTTTCGGAGATATTCAAATTCAATTTGCGCGTGTTCGTAATGAATCCGTAAAAGCCACTGTAAACCGAGTGAAACTGATCACTGCCTACAACCAAAGGCTTACATTTCGTGGGCTAGGTCCTATTGGAGCAGGTGTGTCTACAGCCCTAAATGTTTTTTATCGTGTACATCCGAGAGTCATATTTATCGTTATGGAAAACTTGATAAGCAACATTATGCGTCATTTCTTCGATAACTATTACTTACCTGTGTAGGAACTGAAGTAAGTTCTAACCGCCTGTCGCTATTCGAGTAAAACAAATCGAACAATTCAGAATTTTTTTCGAAATTCTGAATATTTCAGTAGTGCTGTATATTTTTGAATATTTAGAACTTCGTCGGTGATTTACTGCGAAGTTCGCCGAGATTATTATATTATGCTCGTTTGCCACATATGTAATGATTAAAAATAACAAGCTATAAAAATAATTATCGAAAAACAGGCGGAATAAATAATAAATAAGCTAAGTTTTTGGTATGTTGCTGTATTCTGCTTCACCATAGAGAAAGTTATTCAACGTAGAAAAAAAATATATATATCTAAACAGTAAGCCATAGTGGAAGTTCGACAGTGAAATCAGCTTTAAAAAACGAGAATCGACTACTAGTCAAAAATACTTGGAAGGCTAAACTTAAAAAAGTATCAACTTTAGAAATAAAAAAGATGAAAAATTGTTTCATAACGCTAAGGAATATGTTGACTGAGATGGGCTCTAAACCTTTGCATGAAAAAAATTTCAATATTTCGAACTCATATTGTTCTTAAGAATAATTTAACTGTACTAGTATATCATCATAGGTTCATCGACAGATGATTCTTATCAAAGCTGACCGCTAGTAAGATAAATACGAAAAACCTGTTCTAGAATTATCATCAATAATATAGAGTGTCCTAATGTCGACTTCAACGCTTTAGGTGGTTTACTAAACGAAATACCTCTCTTGGTGGTACCATGCGGAGCTAATACATCATTTTAGCTCTAAAAATTTAAATTTGTGAAATAAATGACGCACTTAGAGAACTATGTAATTATGTCAGACTGGTGCGTCAATCGAAAAATTAAGCTTATATAAGGGAATGTATTTCGTTTAATACTTATCTAAAATCTGGAGATTAAAAAATGATAGCACCATGTAAAATGCGTTTTATTTTTATGCTTTAAAATCATATTGCGCAGAAAGTTTCCGTTGTAATTGAGTACCTAAAAAAATCTCTATGAAGCTAAGGCTTTGTCTGCTTAGTGCCACCCAAACCAAAAAAATTCTGAAACTACTTTGTTCAATTGATTGCTCAATTGAGCTACAGTTTACCATTTTTTAAATATGATCTAGGCAGAATTTATTGGAAGTGACGAACTTTACCATAGGCCCTCATCTCATGTAACAGCAAACGTCCGAAAAGCGGTTGTCAGAAAAACACTTGATACTACAAAAACACGGTGATACGCCATCGTAAAAATATTGGGCACTTTCGAAACTACTCATTCTGCCAAATACAGCGATCAAGACTCAAGGTTCTTTAAGGTCAGTTGATGTAGTACACTTTGCGTTGCGTTCCTTTTGGGACACGAGATTTAGTGTCCATTTGCACAAGCCTAAGGAGGCTGGTTACCTAGTTACCGCAATCGACCAACTCGGCAAGGTTTATTTGATTCAGCAATGAGAGCATATTATAGGCCTTGTTCCTGAAGAGCTTTTTTTAAGAAGACGAGTATAACTTTCGACAACTGGAGCTTCGTTCGGGATTTTGCGAGCACTTTTGCCGACAGGGCAAAGCCTGCTAATTACACTCTAATGCTGTATAGTACTAAATCATATGTTTCCATGTTTGTTACTATTAGAAGATCGTCTTCACAGGTGTTGTTATTTCTTCAAATGAGAAAGAGTTGCCAGAGGGAAAAGCTTGTTAAAGTCGTTATCTGCCGCAGCTATGAAATTCCGTGTCCGTTTAATTGTTGTTACATCTATAAATCAACCACCCAAAAAGAAAGAACGGGCAAAAAGGGAAGTCAGGGGGTTGCGCCCTAGTCGATCGACCTACTTATGCTAGTCAAACTAGATCGCGATTTAACCGGTCTCCCATGGCTTGCATTGCGCTTGAACTAGATTGATGCTTCTTCTTCGGGGGGATTCGAATATATTTATGGACATATAAACAAGGAGGGCGCGAAAACATTATGTTACATTCTGTGTGGTTATGTGCTTATCACTTCCATAGCGTAGCTGACCGTGCGATGTCGAACATGACGTAAGAACTTCCTTTTAAGCTATTAAATCGTAGCACAAGTGAAAACAGTTTTTCGTCTTGCCTTTCCCTTTTATCTTTCCACCGTTCTATTTCCTCTTATATACTACTTGAATGAGCCCTCTCTTTGTTATAAGCTCATTATACTTTACTTACAGAGAACGTAACTTCACAGCAGATTTAGGCCAGATAGGTAGATGCTCCTGGTTAAAAAAAAAGTATATTTTCAGCGTCTTCTCTATTTCGCTTTGTACCGATATCAAACAGCTGCCGAAATGGTCCGAGATATTTAGGTCGTGTACGGTATGGGCTCCATGCGAAAAGGATTGCTTAAAACCATCTAAAAGGTTCAATTTCAGAGTGTCAACCTGGAATTGGAAGATACACCCAGCTCCGATCTACAATTTGAGGTTAATGGGAATCGCTTGGAAGCGCTTTTAAAAGAAGACAGCTCGTAGCTGGAACGATGAAATATAGCCATATGACGATCAATATGCACCTTGAATATATGCAATTCCTTCAAATCGGGGACCTATGTGCCCTATAACCTGAGCGAGCAGCGCAAAAAATACGATTCGGCATTGTTTCAAAACGTCTCGCTTAGCGCCGCGGAACCAAATGGAAGCTTTCTGCACAGAGTTGTTACAAGTAATAAGCAGCGGTATTTCCACTGTTATGATGCGAAGAAGGTATAAGAGTGGTTCGTTTCTAAGGATACGCATAAGCCCACAGTTAAATTAGATCTACATTGGTGGGATTGTAAAGGCCTGACACACTTGGAAATGTCTGAGGAGAAGAAAATGGTCAACGACGACATGTGTATGGCCCAGTTGCATCGGACGAATCAGGTAACCCAACAGAAAAAGATCCGATAAAAGAAGCAATTCTATCTTTCTTCAGGACAACGCTGGGCCGCACACAGTAAAGACTATAAAAGCAGCTTTCAAGACCAAGCTTATTTGTTTCTACCATATCCTCCAGACTTCGTGCCGGCGTATTCCCATATTCTTTGACCACTGACAAATGAAAATAGGATCCGCAAATTCGATAATGAATAGGATCTCATGGGCTGACCACACGGAGTCTTTAACATCAGAGTTCAAAATTTCTAATCGAAAAGAATAAATAAATCGTTCGAGATATGAATTAAAGGGAATGATGGCAAATACAAAATAAATACATTTATTGCTAGAAGTTGATAAAGAGACGCTGCGTTTTTTGCTCTGTAAAAAAACCTTTACTTTAAACCAGCTCAAAAAAACATCGTACCTATTTGGTGGTTGTCGGTAACGGAAAAAAGTTGATACATCAGCTCAAATCAGCTATGCACTTAGATTAGGCGAGAAACAGCAAATTTTCACACGCACTGCATCTGTTATACTTGTCAATGTTAAAGAAACAGGAGTCTTCATATTAAAGAAAGGCTGACCTCTTTTCAAATTGAGATCTAACTATTTACCTATCGCAATTTTTTTTATTTTAGAATGGCTTTTACCATTGTTATATTGCACATTTCTGATGTCATTGACCGTGGTAAGTTGCTGTATGTTGGTAGTACAGCCCTTGTTTTGTCATTCTACTGGACGAAAATATGTTTCAAGAACGCGCACGAATCGGTGCTACTGCTGCTTTATTAGGTCTTGTCCTGTGCATCGTTAGAAACGCTTACAGCTCTAACCAATAACCTGCAACTTATGAGCCCAGCTTCTAGCTGCGTGCGCCCCTTTTTTAAGCTTTGTAGGCATTCAGAGTCCAACGCAAAAAACCGTATAGTCCCCATGTTAATTATCTCTTTGGGTCTAGGTTTTTCTATATCTGACCCACTTAATTAACGTAAAGACAAAACGTACATACTAATTATTACCATGTAACGACATCTGCTAGCCAAATAGATCGAAAAGCTTTTCATAAACATTTTCAGCTGTGTTACTTCGGTACTTTTCCTGCGACAAATTTTGGCACGAACTATCGAATGCGAAGCGAAATCTCAGCAATTCTATATTCATTGTGCCATATCCTAACCATTATGTTTACTTTTCCCTTTTAGCTGTTGATTTGGCTCCCTTGTTTTTGTTTGTATTCCATTATTTCTAATTTCGGAAATTTTAATCTTTGATTAACTTTCAAGTTTACAAACAATTTACATTTAACGTTAACCATAAGCTTCATGCATCGAATCAGTAACACGGCCCGTTAGTTCCATCAAACTCACTTTAAATTCTTAAAATTTAAAACTATATTACGAAATATCGTACTTTTGTAATTCAATTAATATACCTTATATCCTCAGTACATAAAACCATTTCAGTCATTTTCTACATGATCTAATTATGACATTTTTATGCTTATACCAACTGTTTGTTAACCTGCTAAAATTTTGCTAACCTGCTAAAAAGTTTGCTATAAATAGCTGCTGCTAATATATAAGGGCTCCACTTATTTATGACGACCGTGCACAATTTGCTCTGGCATCTTCCTGTTATTCTCACTAATTTACCTTCCATTTTAATCGAACTTCTTTTCACTTACATAATGCGTAGATAAATTAGGGTGCGCAAACACAGTCAAACCAGTTAAATGAGGGGGAGGGGGGAACCTTGTCTTTAGGTTTTCTTTATTGTCGCTTCGTTTGTATTAAAGGTACTGATCCATTGTTTTGCCCCGATATTCTTCTAGATGTGACGCGTATTAGTTTTACCGGCGAATTATAGAAATTTTATGGGGTTTCAAATCATTGAGTACTGTTTTGAAATTTATATATTTATAATTACCTCATTCATTAAATGGGCAGTAGTTTCACTTCCAGTTTTATAGTAGTTTAATTATTTTGAAATACATACCTTGACAAGCAGAGAGGCACTGAGCGCATTTAACAATGTTATCCATTAGGTTTCTTCGACGTATAATGGTAACTATAAGACACTGAAATTAGGGCAAATATTTGGGGCATAGATGCTGTTTGATATCTGATTGTACCAATGCATCTTATGGAATGAGAGTCCAGATCATTGTTTTCAGACACGTGAAGACGCCTTTGAAAAAGTAGGCGTACAATATCAGCCAAGGAATGGGGCTCACTACAACGACGAGGACAACTTTTGCTGGTGAACGAACGACTTGGATAGCTTGACTGATTTGAATCGTATCCAATTAGGAGCTCGGAAAATGACACACACCCAAATATATATATATATATATATATATATAAGGTGAATTTATGTAACATGATAGTAAATTTATAGTAAACTATTTCTATCTACTTATTATTACTGTATCCTGTATGCAGAACGTACGTGTATTAAATTTATGTGGATAGCCAATGTATAACACACCAACTAAAACAAATGCTACCTTAGGTATCTCCCTAAAATAATTAGCTTCTGAATAATATAAAGAAAGCACACGAGGATGAATTACTACTTCTGCTGTCCTATCATATTAGCAATCATATAATGCACGATTTCGTTTACAAAAGAATCGCACGCTTACCGGCTAACACAAATCCTCTCATCAGAAAACAGTTTGGTGCTATCCAAACGACCATACCAATATCCAGAACATCTCGGCTCAGTTTCAAGAGTTGACAATCCTAATAGGAGTGTTGCGTAGTTTTCTTTATATAGCATAGGAGACATTGAAAGTTCTTAGCTTTTCCTGCATGGTAGTCACAATTGCCGTCGCCCTTCGCCCCCTCCCCCCCCTCATTATGCATGAACTCCGCGTACCTCCATTTCGACGGCGTGCTCTCTGCTAAGAGGCTTCTCGCTACTTGATCCAACAATGGGGTTGGCGTGTAGCATACAGCATAGAGCTTTTCGGTAGCAGGGGGCTGTCCCGCAGCAGTTGTCGGCAGCACAACGGCAGCCGCATGGTGGCGGGGAATGGGTGTGGTTGGGTTGACAGGGAGAAGGCAACCGCACTTATGCAGGGACCGCCCTCTCGGTGTTAGCAGTATCTGCTGGCTGCTGCCTTTCTTGCGACGGACCTCTGACACACGTCGAAAGTCGAAGATGTGACGGAATGGTAACAGGAGACTTAGAAGGAACTGGAACGGGATGGTGCCGCCCACTATCGCGACCTCTAGACTCTCCGCCCAACAGCATGAGGGCACGCCCGGGTTCGGCGGTTCGTCACTCGTCTTACCGGGGTTCAGGCCGTCTCGGATCGAAATACCTAGGACCTAGACAGCAAGCAGCGCCACTACCCCCAATTTCCCAGGCCAGCCATCGGTGCCACTGTGACTGCTGCCACTGGTTCAGAGGTGACATCGAGGTCGAATACCAAGCAACTCGACTATTACTCTCAGGTGTTAGTATCATTTTAAGCAAGTGGCTTCCCTAGTGATTGCCTGATACGGAGCTTGAGTCGGATTCAAAAGGCTTGGCCGTAGGTTAACTGAAGTGCGTAGGTGTTCTGTATCGAAGACACTATGAGTTCTCCTGAAGCATCACCAGAACACATTGGACGTAGGAGTCCGGACTCAAGTAAGTGTCAATCAAGTGCGGTTTAATACAACTGATAAAGAGATGAATTTAAAGCTCAAACGCTTGTGACAGAGATTATCGCTTGCCACCATATCATCGAACTGAATGAAGCCTACTCTAAATTCGCAATGTCTTCTATTTACGCCTGCTTCGCTTTGATCCATTCAAATATATAACTGTAACGGAATCGGAATTATTTGATTGATATTAAAATGTTATTACATATTTAATAAAATGCGCTGCTTAGATTAGAGGATGATTGTAGCACTGGAGCTGTTCTTTTCAAGTTCCCACAATTTAAACTTTCGAAACTCGGATACCACACTTCCATTGGCACATACAATTGATTCGGAGTTCTATCGCGTATAGTACGCGCAGATTTTGATTTATAATTGACAAATTAATGACACTCTTTAAGATTAAGTGAGGCTAAAAAGCGGACAACGAAGAGCAGTGAAAAACAATTTACATCGTACAGCCAGCCACTTGTAGGTATATAGCTTACACGTCAAAGGCTCACAGCGGGCTGAAACGAAGCCTAGAATGTTCTGTTACCTAAGATGAATTTCTAGTCTTGCTGACAAGTGAAACGCGAACTATTCCTTGTAGATTCTTGCATCTTTTTTTTTTTTCTAAATCATAGAGTGTACATCTAGGTACTTCCGCTACCTAGTTGTTTACCTTAAGATGTACCCCTGCGTCAGAAAAACACGTTTAGAAAAATTGTTCGTTATTTTGATTTCGAAAAGAAGTCCTACCATTCATACGCTTTAAAAAATGGCCTACATATATATATATATATACCATTGAACTTGTTACTTATCTAATTCATAACTTCTAACAAACGTATCTTTGAGAATATATACATATATGTGTCTGTTCGACAGAACTAGTAATAAGCATTAGCGTGAACAAAAAAATGATAAGTTAGCAATGTGTTTCTCACTAAAACATCCATGAACATAAAAGAAAATTTATTAGTGCGAAGGGCTGACTTTGGATTCATATCAATGTCATCTGAATCATCAAATTGTCTCTTTTTCTATAAGATGACACAATATTATTGGTTGTGATGGTTGCCTATCAACGTCAAAGCGTCCGATAGGCTATATTCAAACATGCTGATGCTTATTTCAGAGATCTTTAACGTGAAAGGAAGTAAATTGCGTAGCACGTACTCCGTTATAACTACTACCTGAATACATCAATCACAGGCGTATGTCCCTCCTGTCGAGATGACTCTCCTGGCCTAACACTATATATTAGCATAGTGATGTGCTTATTTTAGTATATCAATGAATGGTGTAAAATGTTTATGTACGTGCTTCAGTTAGTGATGTGCTGCGGATCCTTAATTCTCCCCTCATCTGCAATAAATATCTGCTGCTAAACAGCATTTCAGAAGTCGGACGTACATGCCAAGCTGATAATTCAACACGTGTACATCACGAGATAGGAAGCTGGGTCTAGATAGTTGAGTAAGTGTCTACAGCAAAAATCACTTGAACGGCATCGTTAACCGTCTTTCAAAAACTGCTACTGATTGAAATATTTACCCGAAGAGTCACCACCGAAGCCCAACTCTTGAAAACAAAGTAGAGTCATCGAATTGGTTAAAATGGTTATTTGGTCTCAGCGATTATTCGGCTAAGCGCAGATTTGTGGCCGTGTCCTGAAACATGCTGAACCTATTATCTAGGTGAAACATTAAGACAGACCCAGCAGCAAACCTGACAACTACATGTTATCTCTTCATTCATGGAACAGTAGCCATATGTGGACGAACATTGTCTAACTGTTAAAGTGAAGGACCCTCTGGGCATATTACAAAAAAACTCATAAACTCGAGGTGTCCCTCGTCGGAAATCTCATATAGTTGTGTACTAGACGCCACAGCACACAAGTTGTACCAGCTCTAGAGTCCAACTGCAAATAAAGAATAGCGTAAATAGTATGCAGGATATATAGTGCAAGAAATCTAGTACTAGCGACTTGTTTTGAACTGGCGATCCTGCGATACCTTGAGCTAGTACCAGGTTTTTCATATTTTCATTCAAAATTAAAAATATTTAGTCCTCAGTTATTACCATTGTCTCTTTATTACTAGCCTCCATAAGTTCTATAGAGAAAAAGAAAAGTATCTTAAAAGATCCTGCGGGTAAAAGGTGTCTTGATAGCCCGAAAACCTGATTATTTTCGAATCCTATAAAAAAATATAGGAAAACAGTAATCCGTGATTAATTCTTTTCTGGCTGCCTGCCTTCACGATGATTTAATTAAGCTCGTTATTTCTAACCTTTGCCGTCCAAGGAGATAGCAAATGTTCACAAAAGTGACAAAATAATGCAGTAATTAACTTCGGAAATAACTAATATAAATAACAGACAAGAAACTTGTTCGAAAGATGTATTGGAAGCATTACAAACGCTATCGTAAAGACTATCGTTGGCTGACTTGGCCCACGTATAACGCTATATACATGCAAAATGGGAACAGATGCTACCTTTCTTTATTGCAACTTCGTTGTTGAAGTCGAGGGTGCTTGTAATAGAAAGCTTACTTTGGCGTGGGTGGCTTGGGGACATCCGTGAATGGAATGGATTGAAGATGCCTAGACTTCACCAGAGGATGTTACGACCAGGCTTAGTCCTGAAAAGACACCTGAGCCCCAAACATCTGAACCGATTTTAGAAGTAGAACAGCCTATTTTGATTAGAGCTTTTTAGAGCCGCAGCTTGTGTTCTGCTTGGGCAATTTCTATCTTGACGTCGGAATTTTCTTCATTAGAGGAAGCATAGTTATATCATTTTATCGGATTTTTATGGCACCTTTGTTCGAACATTACGCTAAAATTACGTTCAGGCCATGCTACGGCGTAAATATGAGCCCACGCTTGAAATGATACGCTTGATTGAGGATCGGAAGTGCTTGTTAGCGGCACTGCAATAAACATGGAACTTGAAATTGTGTTTGCTCTAGTTCGCACAAAAAATTGGGAAACAAGATGTAATATATCTTGTTTCCCAATTTTAAAAATGTAATATATTTTTAGAAAAGCTCAAAAAGCAAACGCAATATTAGAACGCTCGATGCTTTTACGCATCATTTTTACGTACCCTAACAAATCAAAGGTCTATATGGGTCCAATGTAACTCGAAATAGATACACAAAACTCAAAGGTAATGAGGTTTGCTTGAGGTGGGCATCCTACGGTGATGGATGATTTTACGAATGGCGGGCTAAAACCCAACCCTCGTAGACTCGTTTGCTAGCTTTGGACTAATACCGTTATCTGCACCGAAAGGTTGATTCGAAAACACATAACGCAGAATACGTAACAAAGCGTTAGCATATGCAGTATCTGTGCACAAGTTCCCGCTGCTGACTGCGCTCGACTTCGTTGGCCTCTAAACAGTCGACAGTGAACTTAATCAACAGCCGCTTGTGTCGTATGAACCATCGTCAATTCTTGCTAACGTTAATGCTATAAATTTCAAAATTTCCGAAGGAATCTTCACATATTTCACGCTTTTCTTTGCATAATTGTATATATGCCAAACAAAGGCATTTAATAAACAGTGAATATTATTAAATAAAGTGCGCTTAACGCTCAAAGACTGTATATTCCATGAATTACCAATCTATGGAAAAATTGAGAACGCTCTTTCCTTAATAGCGGCGTGTTTGAGTTGCATTACTAGTTAATTGAACAATATTAGATATTACCCTGCTAGAGTTTATTTAACTGTTTATTTAATACACAGCCCAGTTCGAGTTTTTGTTAGTGGGACAGATCTAGACAAAAGAGATAATTATACACATGGATATTTTAGGGAAAGGCCAATAACTAGCAAGTCCCTAGGTTACGTGTTTACAATCGCATGAGTATCTCGCTTGTCAACTAAAAGGTCGCTAACTAACTAAAAGGTACAGCTCGCTACAACTTAATCGAACATGCTGTGTTAGATCCGTAATGGATAGATAGAAATAGAGCTATCTTTGTAAATTTGCAACCAAAGCTTTCCATCAGCAGCGTTGTTACGCAGCATTTATTAACAAATCATCATAACAGATTGATTGTTAGGATGAAAATATTATCTGATTTTTACCTAAGTTCCAAGTGTAGTGTTTAGTGCCATTGATATGTCAAACTGACCTTGTATATTTACCGAGATAGCACTTGCCAAGGAAGCGGGCATTTTAACTTGAAGAAACGACGAGGCAGCACTCCATTTGCCGCAATATGGTCGTCTCAAATGCACTGCTCTGTGTTTAAGAAGATGTTATTTTCACTAACACCTTGCTACAGAGTGCTACGCTTCCTTTTCTGTATATCATGCACGTGCCGTAGCTGAACGCATTGAAGCTTCACACCACCTTATGCATAGGTGATTCTCTCTTGGACCCTTTTCAGTAGTAAATCCACTTAGCTGCTACTTAGGGCCTATAAGCAGCCATGTCCGTTATGCGTACATAAACGTTTTGCAAAATTAATTCAGTCAAAGTCAACTGAAATAGGGAAAAATAAATGTATCGTTTTTAAGTCTTCCAAAATTAAGCTCAATCATGTAGAGCCTTGCATTCTCGAGCCGTAAATTACAAACTGTGATAATCAATACCAGTATGCCTAACATGTGCAATACTAAGGTCGTATTACGAACGATAATAGTTACCGTTGCCTTCTAAATAATTCTCAACTAGGGCAATCGCCGTGATGAAGGCGAAGATTTCTAAAATCTTCGAAAGCTTTTTTATATAAATTTTACAAAAAATTGCCAGAATAATCGAATCAAATACACTTTCTATAATCATGTGTAGAGCCAGTCATGTTGACTTTTCGGCTTTTTGGCGGCACCATCGGACGCATGTTTTGCGGGAAATAGCGTATTCACCTAACATTTCCCTTATTAACTCATGTATTACGAATGCACCGCCTCGCTGAAATCGTATATCGCATAAGGAAAACTCATACAAATTCACAGAATATCTTCTAGGGAGGATCCGATGGCACTACCCTAATTAAACCGTTGATCAACTTTATAAGCCGATTACCCGTAATAGGCTTAAGGGACCTCGTACTTTCATACAGCATAGCTTTGTGTTCTTAATTCAGTTAATAAAGTCAGTCAACTGATTTTATTTATATCGGACTCATGCAGTAAATGTACGACGTTTCATACAGTCTGTAGAATATTCCCCAAAATGTCTAGATAGTATATTCGGCAAACTGCATAGACCATAAGCTATGGTTGCAGAATGGCTTAACAGTAGTAACAAGCCAAGCACTGAATAGAGCCAAAACGATATTTCTATTTCTTTTAGTCGCATTCAATATTGGTAAATATATCGTTTTCATGCTTGAAATGATCACCATCAGATTCACCCCGTCGTCTCTGACGTCAATTTGATCTTGATCGCCTATCAACGCTATGATACCTTCATTATTTTCTCTTAGCATTCTAAGTTATTTTTTCTACGTCAGCAAGATATTGAAATCTCGTCTTAAATTTTTAGCATTAAGGACTAGCCCGCACTAACAATCTAACCCTGGTGGGTCTTGACGAAAATCAACTCTCAATAGCCTCTTGTGTCTTTTTTAAGGTCTTTATTTTTCCTTAACTCCCGATTTTCCTGGTTATTATCTATTTGGTAATCATTTTTGCCAACTTTAAGATTTGAACCAATGTAACAGCATGCTTGACGCACACATATTCGATGACTTTGCGTACCGATATGGAAACAATGTCTTCGCAAACGCCAAAAAATCCTGACCTTATATAGCGGGTTTATACACAGTTTTTTAGCCTAGGTTATCATGCTTTGTTTCCTTTCAGCCCCAAATTCGCGGTGAATTACAGGGGCAAACGAAGAGTGGTATATTGTAATGTTCGTCGTTTCGAAGCTTATTATAGCTATGATAAAGTCTACCGAGTAATCCCCGCTAGACGAAACCTAACTCAGCCTTAGACGTCCGGCATTAGATACTACGTGATTAGTCGGAGCTCATTTCGTACGGCATTTAGTGCGGCAAATAGAAATAGGGCAGCAGAATTCATGACTGAAAAAGTGAAATAAAGATAATAAATTAGCTTTATTTCAATACAGGAACCGTTTCAGTTCGTCATTAGAAAGGCACGAACCTAATAAATGTCTAAGGTGTCCTTATAACCGAAGGAACAACGAAAAATCTTATTTCTTGGCGTTCGACCCGTGCGCAATAAAACAATTTCTAAACAATATTTTTTCCACGTACGAGCCCTGTATATAATTAGTCTCGCTGTTTCTGGAATTTGCATTGTTTTGGTATCTGACTAATAGGTAGAATGATATTTCTGAACGAGTGGTCATTGAGTCAACGAGTAAAGCACTGTAAATATTCACATGAAAAATTATTTGTCCGTTTCATTAATATGTACAAATGAATGAGTTGAGAACAACTATTACACCTCAGCAAACATCTATCATCAGCCATTTGTTTTTCTTCTATGACTAAAATTACTGAGAAGCGATCGCAGGTGTCCAGAATTATACAGGAGCGCAAACGTTCTTTGGTTGTAATGTATGATCTCTTGGACCTTCAAGTATATACCAACCGGTCACGAAAAGCTCATCCATAGGTGCTGGTCTTCAAAATGAGTGCCAACCGTTCTTCTATTATACCAACAATGATTTCATCCGAAAATGACTGCGAGCAACATAATGATGAATATTTAAAGTAACACACGAAGTTTAGAACGATTCCATTTATTAAATTAAAACTTATTATTAAATTTACGGTATATGCATGGTATTTCGCAAATCGGGCAGCCCTGTGCCGTTTTAAACTTGCCGCTATATCGATGCTATGTAAAACGCTCGAAGCTTGTGTGGCCTTCGGAACTCCTTCATCGAACCCTCTAAAGTTGCATTTCTTCTTGGAGCATCTCACATGAAATCGGATGATTTCCCGTTTTTAACCACGTCTCGTGACTTCTCAAATGTTTTCATAATTCGACTTTAGAAAAGGTCACTTAAGCATATACCGGATAAGTACACTGCATTTCAAACGAATGTTGGAACAATCCAATAGTTATTTTATATGAATGTTTCAACCAATATATATGGTACGCTCATCATTGACCTAGTGTATAAGGCTCAAGTAGTAAATCAAGCCAATTTGTTATGCTAAGCATTATATATGCAACGCTGATTAACTAAGCAATATGCAATAGGTAGAAACGTATTTTCTGTTTATAAGTACTAAGAAATTAATTTCGAACAAAAACTGTCGGAACTTCCGCTTGCGGTACCTGACGTGGCGCGATTATTAACCTCTAAAGGTAAAAAAGCAACGCTAGAAACTAAGGTGGTGTTAAATGTCGGGGAATTACAAGGCCCGGAAACACGCGTCGGCCCTGACTAAAAAAACACAATTCAACCATTGTGAAAAGCTAATATCTTTGTATCTGATATTTTCTTTTCTAGTACTAAGAAAAATATTAATTTGGGTTCTATGTAATGGTCTCGTTAGGCACAACGTTGCACTCGTTTTAAACGACGGCAAATTTTATGTAGATCTAACGATGCGTTTCTGCCCAGCATTGCTTCCGGTCGTGCGAATCGCTACTGCCTTCGACTTATGGTCAGATAAAAACACCTCTAAACTTATCGATTCGCAATTGAAAGCTAGAGTATGCTATCTAAGTCGTTGGTTCTATATAATGTGCTTCTACTCTGAACGAACTCGGCTTGCAAGTATTACACCGAGTACTGTAGCATAAAAAGTAAGCTAAAACGCTTTATGTACACTAACTTTTAAACTTAAGGCGACAAGGCTGGACCCGTTTGCCATGCAGATAGCCAAAATAGAACATTAGATAGTGCGTTTTCCTCGAATAATATTATCTAAATACTGATTGATTTTGCAGTTGCTAATTTAAATGACTTGCTTCAATTCTTCGTTACAAGATCATGGGTTACCGAGTGACATGCTTCCAGAAGTTGTCGCCTAGCATAGAGAGAGTGTATTTCTGGGTTAGGCTTAAATCGTTACAGTAGCCCATGTACAATAGGAAACGGACTTCAGTTAAATCCTGTGTTGTTAAATCTTCTTCTATTTTACGTGTGACCAAGGACGCAGCTCTATTTGCGGTGCCGACCTATATCACCAAAACGTGTGACATCACCGCCAAAAACATAGCCGCTTAAAATGTCGGAACTAATTCCGCACATTTGGAATGCACAGAAATTCGCCTTTCCATGCGCGTCCGAAAGCTTGTGCCTGAAAACTTAAGGTTTATAACAAACATTTAAGTTCGATGCTGTTAGTTTGAACAGGCTTCAAAATTAAGTTATGCATTGTTATTAGACTTAAAGATACTATCATCAAACTGTTATTTTATGAACCATCTTTATTGCTGATCTTTGCGAAAGGGGCTATTTTTGCTCGATATAAGCTCAATCAATAATTCACGTACCACTCATGTACGATGTGCAGGATTAAGCGAGAAAACCTCTTAGAAGTTGCTATTCTAGTTGAATAAATGAACTAAATAAAGCGGTTAACAGCACACGATTCTTAAAATAATGTCACGAAAGCATATTGTACTAAAAAATTGATCTCAAAATAGCAACTTATATTTTTTGTGTCGGTTTTACATGTTTTCTTTCATTTTTTCATGTGGTATATATGACAAGAGAAAACCAGTGGCTTATATAAACTGTCCGACATACACAACAAATTTTCCATAGTGAATTGAAAATAAGTTGATCCCTAAAAGCCTAAATGCGTTTTGTAAAAATTTTATAGGATTAGTACCCTGAGAGTTTTAGTTTCAATGTATTTATGTATTCACATGAAGGTCACGGCTAAATTTCCAGGTAGGGCAAGGGTAAGAGGTTTGTCGAATTGGCTCAGTTCTGGATATCATTTTATCATGTGGATGATTTTGCTCAGGGTAAATGTCATTACACAACATTTGCATCCTAACATCTTTAAATTGTTCTCTACCGAGTCTCTAATAATAAGCCTTTTGTTGATACATGTACGCGACTTTCTTAAGCTACCTACGTAAGCTACAAAGGTTCATTTAATGTCGTTTCAGGTGAGTAAATAGGCAAATGAATAAGGTCATCGTGTCAGACTGTTTATAAACTATACTTTTTTTCTGCTGTTATAGTATATGAGAGAAATTGGTTGAGTTTCTGATTCTACAGAAAAAGAAGTCTGATAAGAAATTAGCTAGCACATTATCGTCCGCTTTTTTTTTGCTAATTCGATATTATAAAAACATGTAGGAGATCTTTGGGTTCGGGAAATAGTTGGTCCTCTAGATCGTTGGAGTCGAGCACTTCCTAGCATTATAAAAACCGCGCACTTTGTGTGCGTATCTCACTCGACCATCAGAAATAAAGCAATAACGGGAGGATCATGGTGCTCGATAGAGGGAACAACTGAGAAGAACTCAAGAAACCGTAAGTAAGTATTGAACTGGCTATCTAGTAATTTAAATGTATTATTGAATAGCAGAAACTACCCTGTTCATTGTTACAAAGTACTCCCAAATGCAAAAGTCACTAAAAACCGATTTGTCGAAAGGACATAAAGCGCGGTTCGACTACTTCGATCTGAGTATGACGACAGAAGGCACGATTGCCAGCTCCCAGTTACACATCAACGTAACTATGGAACAGAAGGTGCAAAGCTGTCGCTTGTGTACGCTAGTATTGGCCAATACCGGGCAATTAATCCGAAATTTCCGAGATGATACATGGACACGTTTCTGCTGCCTCATTAGCGCGTCAGACACGTGCTGTTATAGTAAGCAGTGTGTCACGAAGCAATGTGTGCGATTTGTCCATGCTCTGAGAAGTTACAGCACGTGCCTTGCAGCGAAAGCGATGAAACTAAGTTGAGTCGCTCCTTGAAGAATTAGAGGAACAGCCGGTTCGAACTTCCTCCGGTGAGAGGCTGACGGCTCTCGGGCAGAACCTGCTGCTATGTGAAGGGGTCCTGCTGGGCCGTAATGGTTTTTGCCGATAGTGCTGTCGAGTCTGCATGGGCCATCTATGGTACTGCTGGTTCCGCGTTAGTAAATTGGACGATGCTTTGAAAATTGGATCGTACTGTGGTGAATGTCAGTAAACTGACACTTTGAACTGCACCGCAATTTTCGACAAGTTTTGGTATTTCGGTGAGTTTTAATCATCTATGAACGAAACATATTTGCAGGTATGTTGAAGTACAGAATATACGTGAGTTTCTTGGGTGATACAGTGGTGAGTACTTCACGGTCGATATGTTTCGCTGGTCATGAGTGGACGCGTTGACATTTGTCATCACGAAGCTTATTCTACCCCTTGTCATTAAAATGTTTGCAATTTGGCGTCTTCTTCTTCAAAATTCTTTATTACCGATAATTCGGCAGTAAACTTTACTCGATTGTACTTGGAAATGGTCACAAGAGCTAAGTCGTCACCGCCGCTTGAGACTGTTTCTAGAAAAACTCTTATTATTATTGAAACCATCCTGCCTTAACGGCGTCACATTTCCGCAGAGCATCTAAAGTGACATGCCATTTTTGCTAGCTATTCTTGCCTCACAGTTCTCGTTATTAAAGAGCATGAATAGGGACGTTGTGATTCATGTTGTATGGTAGTGGGCCATGCTGAATGCGGGCTGATAGCAACTGCTACGGACATGCGTTTGACTTGTGAAGCAGTTGCTAATACACGCCGACAAGTTAGTACACGGCGGACTGGAAACTGGGAACCCGTTATTTGCATGCAACGTAAAAATATATACGGGCATAATAAGTCTCTAAAAATTACTTCAAAGCATAAATTGAGGAAACTGAGCTAACTATGCGCTTGGGTAGATTCTAATGCTCGTTAAAACGAGATGGCATACTAACTCGTCACCCAAAACTAGTTACTTTTAAACAAAAACACTGAAGTCTTAGATGTTTCGTATATTTTTTTCAAAAGATAATATCAGATGTATGTATCTAAACTATATGAAATGAAGGTTATTTAGGAAATAGCAAGATTGTTTTCCTTTTGAGCACGTTAAATGTGACGTCATAAGGTTATGTAACGGGGATTTACTGCTTTTCTCAGGAACCTCCTGTTGAAGCAATCGGAGGCATAAACAGTTGAATGGACGTTGAGTGTATGAATGGCTTCCATGGATCAGCCTTGTGTGACACATGTCATATAAACAGAGCACGCAAGAAAGCCACGAACAGTCATCTCTTTGAATAATGTTAGGTAATCATACCTAGTTCCCACTGCAAAGCCTGCTCTGTCATAGCTTATCTAACACTTACTCATCGTTAAACCATTGCACGGCTTTTGCAAGACGGTGGGCAGCTTATTATGGCGAAACTAAAATGTTGGACTAACTATACCTATGACCTTCGCCATATCATTTCGCGCGTGCATTTTTGTCGTGCGTAAAAGTAGCTGCAATCATTAAAACATAAACAATTATCACCAGAAATGACGCTGTTTGTTAGAAGTTTGTTTTATGTTTAAAGATACCACCGAAATGCATTATACACCACTAAGAACACTGGTAAATTGTGGTACCAGTAAAAATACACCAGATAAAATAGCTGCATACGGACACAACAAGTATCGACCTTTTATTCTTGATAAAATAGAAAGACAAACCCTTTGTTATTTTAGGCATTAAAGTTGTGTAAAATGTATCTATACTCCGTTGTAATTTAAAATACGGAGATCGGCAGGAGACACACTCGCTGGTAGGAATTTTCGTTTCTCATCGTTTAGTTCAATAAAACGTCTGCTGGGGCCACCTTTCGATACAAGTAAACGTGTACGTATTTTTCATTCCCTATGCTTGTTCAATTGCCAGCCGACGTTCCGACAATTGAGAAGATTAACTAAGGGAAAGAATTTCATTACCGAAGATCTCCGCACTAACAATGCGTTTTCGATGGAAAAAAGTACTAATGTTATAAATACTAGACTTTACTCTTAATGAAACGCACACAACTAATAAAAATTGTGTTTTTTTTTTTTATGTATATCGTTAATTGCGTGCAGGGCACAGAGATGAAGTACCTATTAATATTTTCATTTCAGCATAAAGTTGTCCTTTATAAAAGTATGCATACAAACTAAGCAAGCATTAAATCTCATAAGTTCTGTTCCGTGAAATGAGAGCATAGAAGAAGGTATGGATAAGAAAAGCCATTCTTTTACTAAGGCCGCATCTAATGAACTACGCTTGATCTTTCGGAGACTTTAGCCGACTTTCACTACCAGTTTTCTCGTCAGTATATATAGCTTCGGATTCAATCATACCTTTGTTACAATGGCAATCAAAACATGTCCAGTGTATCAAATCACTCCTCTCTCACGCGCGGTTCGCTGTGTGCGGGGGCTGCAGAAGACCGGATAGAGATACTATGCCATAAAGCAACACATCGTCTTCTCGCCGTCCGCCCGCCAGGAGATATGAGGCGGTTAACCTCATCTATATAAACACCCCCTCCACCTAAAGCTATCTTTCTCCATTTTAACAGGCCCATTCGTATACTGCGTTGCTACCCCGCTGTCTCGACATCCTTTGAGCCTGCTTAGCTGTCGTTTTTGCGGTACTGCACGATATCATGCAAACACTGGATTCTTTTTGTACGGGATGCTTACAGAGACCAAGTCTAACTGGTAGCAAGCGTAAAGTCTGCAAGGGCTTACAACTGGCCCTGCCCTTAACGTGCGCACCCTGTTCTTTGCAAGTGAAGCTGGCCGCTTCTCGGGCACTCACTGATAACATACAGCGGCCTCAAGGGAACCCCGGTGTACTCAGGCAGACAGGCAGACAGGCAGGCAGGCAAGCAGCCAAAGCATGCCGCAGCCCCTACTGCCGCCGCAGTAGTTCGACGAGGGAGAGAGGGAAATAATAAAAATTCAATCAGTCAGAGTGGTCCTCTTCGCGGCACTGCTAGTGGTAGTAGGACCCCTGGCGATGGTGCCGTCTATTCTCATGAGCTGCCTGAGGTGCGAATCTTTTCCTTTACCCACTCTAGCGCTATCCTTCTGCCTTTATCGCCCAATCCTGGATCCATGCTCGACTCAAACATCCAACCTCGTGTCCTGCACTGCATTGCGCTCAAAGGCTGGGCAAAACACAGGGTCGGAACACACATCGAGAAGTCCTTCCCATAGGTCTAACATTTGCTTGAAATACAGAGCTGTCTATGTTTTTCGACCTATCCCTTCAGCTCGATAGAGAAGAAGCTTTCATTCAAGAAGAATTCGCAAGAGGAGCATAACAGCGAGACTCGGTCAAAATCATCAGCAAAGCAGAGATGGGCCGTGGCCACGTGATGGGTTCTCCTAGCTACCTTGGCCTAGGCTTTCTAGTCTCGAGCGCTTTGCGTAGTGGGGATTACCGAAACGATCGTTTAATGCTATCCTAGGATCATGAGCTGAACGGAAAAGAGGGATATTTAGGGATGCGGGTCTCCTTGCCTTTAAATGCCGTTGTCTGAATCAGGTAAGCGAAGCTGGGTCAAGCGATTCGAGTTGAAGGCGACATTCAACGCAATGTTTTCACTGTGATTTGGCCCGCGCGAGAAAGCCTCGGAAAGGAGAGGACGGTCCTTGCAGGCATCTATGCAAAGCAGCTCATCTCCACGGGTATTGGCGTAGTATAATTTCACGATGTTTAGAAACGGCAGATACTGAAGTGCCCGGGAGGGGAAGCGTCTGTCCGGGGGTCGCACCTGCCACAGCAGGTAGTATAGTCTTTGGATGATAAATTCTGGAATGGAACGAGAAGTCATACGAGGTCACCATGATTCTGTTAGTAGTAGTGTCGTATGGAACAATGTAGACCAAAGAACAGAATTGACAAGATGATCCGCAATGATGTATAACAGTCACTGGAGCAGGATCAAAGTATCTTAGCCTTATTCAAGCCCTCTTCTGACACCACCACGGTTTGTATCAGGTGGTTGTATCATTTCACTATCGGCTCAGAAAAGCAAGTAAGTCAGCTTGCGTGGGCCAAGTTACGGTATAAATCTATAGCAAAATGAAACAAGCAATGGTAAGGTTGCGTTATCTAAACGCATCGTAAGGTGGCCCCATTTAATAGTCCTAAAGATGGATGTGATTAATGTCCACGAAGAAGCTGTTGTTACATCGGCTTGCCCAGACGGTTATATATGGTCACACAGACCACGCTACTCTTTCTGAAGGACTTGTCTATTGCGTGCAGCCAATTCCTTAGTATCGCACCTTAGTATAGCGTTCGTTACTATTTTAATATTGCACTTTTTATTAATTCCGATAACGGGTGCGGATCTCGTACACAGCAAAAAAATGCTGTTTTTGAATGTAGGTCTAGTACAGGACGTCACAATATTACCTGTAAAATGCGCACACAATCCGGATATAAGTATTTCCATAAGCGTAAAATATAGACATTTGGAATTGCTCAATAAGCGACTTAATTTAGTTTTTTTTTTTTCTTAATCGGATCTTACAGCTTGTTAAAAAAAAAAAAGAGCATACACAAAGAACACACTGCTTTCCTGACTTAACAAAATCGTCGCCAATAAATACGATTGAGCCCTAGGTTGTTAAACGCGAGATTCGAGAAGCTTCACGCACGTTCAAAAATATACAAATGCCTGATTGTTTGATCTGAATCCTTACATTGTCTTTTTTATTTTAACCGAAACCCCCCAGTCCGAGATGGCGTCTACAAGTGCCAAAGGAATTTATGGTTGCAGGTCTTTCAAAGCTGCTTCGATAACAATGCGAGCAGGCGTGCCCATTAGAATAACAATGTCCATCTTCCCCAATAGGACAGGGTAGTCTGAGCCCCCTCGCCCTATAGTATAGGAGAAATGTCAGAAAGGTAGGAGTACCTACCCCCATCACTACAATTACTTATCCGATTGCCTGTTGTCACAGCGCCCCCGCACAAGGGTTGCTTCGTTGCAAATAATAGTAAATCGGGTTAAAGGGTCACACTTCGTTACCGAAATGAGGTTTGCTTTCTCTGCCCCCCACTACAACCCTCTTGAACAAGGTTTGTGTGTGAAGTTGAAGCAGTGCAAGCAGGTGACGAAAGACATGGACAATTGACAGCAACAACGGCGCCGATAACGACAACAACAAAAACTCACTAAGTACCCCAGCATGTTCTCTACGTGCTCTATTATTCCATACGTCGTTGCACACTTTGTACATCATCAACACAAAGGAGCTTGCAGCTGAGTTAGATTTGCAATATCTGTAATATAATAACTATCGCTCGCCTGATCACAAGATCTGAACTATGGCCAACGACGAACAAGGCTAATTCGCTTCGCCTTCTAAATCCAATAGTTTCACCCCCTAAACAATTGTACTGTATACGCAGCAATAGCCATATGCCCTTATTGACGGGAAAAATTGTTCAGCAACTCCGACTACCAAAGCAGAGGAACTCGACTGCTCGAGCTATAGGTGACACATGACTCAATCGAAAATGACGCGACAAATAATTAAGTGCTAAAAGTGTTCAGTTCTCTAAATGTTATGCCTGTTGCTGATGTACTACGGGCTGATGCAGGCCAATGGTGAGGTAAAAGGCGCGCTCTTCGAGAAATCAATGAATAGGATTCGAAAATCAGTCGATTCGGAAAGAGCACAAAATCGGACGCACTGGTAAAGTAAAAGATTACAGCTACTTCTGTAATCTGCACAGTTCTTATCTATTAGTGAGTTTTGTGAGACGAAACTACTTATGCTTGCTGCTCTGCTGGCAATTATTTAGGCACGCTAGCTTAATCATTTAGTAGCTTATTAATCCGTTGTAATTGTAATCAGTTCAATGGTCTGAGCACACTTTTTCGATATGCAGGCACATTGTTCATTATCAGTCTTCGGTGACTTTACTGCTGAGGTGCGTCGCAGCTCCGTTATTTCTAAGGTATCATGTCGTCACGTATAGTCAACTAGATTAGATCTAATATTTTTGCGTTTTTAATTTCTCTTAGGTTCATAATGACACAACATATAAAATCTAAAACGTATAGCGAGTATACTTCTTATCTGTATTTCTATCGGTGAATTAAGTGGATGGAAAGGTATCAGTTCATACAAACAAGCATGCTTGTTGCGATTTTGCCCAACACCCCAGAGCCTAGTCTTCTTCCCTAACTGGTGCATTGCGAAGCACTTAGATGGTGCTTTATCATACAGTTTCCCGTTGCGGTTGCTTTAACTGGCGAATAGCTTAGTCGTATCTTGACGATTTGTTCTTTATCAATGTGGGATGCTCCTCGGGGCGTACTAAACTTACTTCGGATTATTCGATTCGATGACCAAGTGGAAGCCATCCTCCTGCCTTGGTTTCGCTCGTTCCCTTTCACTAGCTTGATCGACTTACTGCTTTATAAGAGTAGCACTTGACAGGTGGTGGATTCATATACGACAATAGCCATGCACTCGTAGGTATTAGTAGACTTATCTACAGGCAGGGGGGAGACCAGTCATGCAGAGAAAGGCGACTGATAAGATGTTACTGTGGTTTTACTTGGCCTTTCTTGCCCTATTCGAATCTGTAATATTCGCTTTTTACATTTATCCGGCTCGGGTTGTTTTGAAAAATGTTGTGCATCGAAAAACACAGACTGTCTTTTTTGTTAGCGTAATGTTTAGTTTCAACTAGATGTCTTCCTACTGAGCTATAATTAATCTAAATCAACCACCATACCACATGACCTTAAGATGTCTATATCTTCGCGAAATATCACAAACTCACTGCAAGTAAGTTGACCAATAATACATAATTAATATCTAAACTCAAAGGGATCTACAGAAAATGTGTAGCTTTGTCTCCTGCAGCATATGTTCGAAGTGATTGCCGTTCTGATCAATATACTGCCGATACTCCAAACACATTACCAAGCATTCCTTTTGGTGCTGTGGCACATTCTAGCTAGATTGCCTAGAATCTTACGGTTAGAATCTAGTGTTATTGGTTTAGCAAACATTAACTTGAAGATATCCCCCTTAAAAAACAATCCGCTGAAGGTTAAATTTGAAGAGCGGGCGAAGTATTCTATAGGACCTCTTTCATCTGTCTAGAAGACTGGCATTAAAATATGCTTTTACAACGTGGTGATTTTGTATAGGTGCTCTATCCTGTTGCAAATATTAGTCACTTTCACGAAGGTCCTCTTGAATTTGTGCTAAAACAAATTTTAGCTGTAAATTCACTCGACCGCCAGTAAAGAATGGTCCACCTTATACTTTATTTAAATTGCCGCCACACTGTAACCTTTGGTGAACACATATGGTATTCCTACGTAATATGCAGATTCAGAGTTCCCCAATAAGCGCAATTGATCAACTGCCATTTAATTTAAGTATTGCTTGATCGTCTTTTTTGGGCCGAAGAATCTTCACTGGTTACAAGGTCCAAAAGTGTGATAGACCTGATATATTTTTGGGACGCTTCGCTACAGCTTTCAAATACTCTTTCTTAGCTGTTGAATCTCGTTGGTGTTCTCGATTTTCCGGGACATCGCCAATTGACATCCAGGACAGGTCCATCCATTTCAACCTTCCTTCTTTTGTCTGATCCATTGTAGTTGCGTCTTGTCCGTCCGATATTGTCGTTTTTTTCCTGCTACATTTTTTTTAAATCTCAGAATTTTAAAATAATTTTTAAGGTAAAAGTTTATATTGGTCTGTTCGTTCTTTCTAATGAATTCCGCCCTGCAAAAAAGAATACATTTCTTGGGGCACCCTGTGAAAAAGTATCTCTAAAAATACTAATCTCTAAAATGACTAATTTTAGGGTCGAATGGTAAATTCTACGAAACGTGGACGCTCTAGTTTATAGCATATTCGTTATATTATCTTGTCAAATAGTTATGTATTGCTTTCCTTTTCACATAGTAATAATCGCTACTGACTACGTACACCTTATTCAAAAGCGCTTTTTTTTCTGTACCAATTTATTATGATCACGCTCTGTGTATGAACAAAATTTTGCATAGAGTTCAAGCTTCAAGGATTAATGTTCCGGGCAGCGAAAAGATCTCCAGCCGTAGACTGCGAATACTCTAAAGCTCAGTCGAACATTGAGAAGGCGATGCAATAAAAGCGATAATAACTTGGTTAACTATCTTATTTTATATAAAAAAAAAACCTTATGAATCACTCTCACACAGCAATGAAGCACTGATGCTTTCCGGTGCTTCGTACAGATTAAATTTCAGCCACAAACTCTTGGAATCGTAAATGTGCCCACTTGGAAAATCGAGTCGGCAATAGCTAGAGAGTGCAAAAAGATATCTCGTAAACGGCCAAGATTGTTCGTTTAAAATTTCGTAGGAGAAAACCCCGTTCAGTGTCCAAAATCAACGTTTTCTACAATTTTTTCTTTTTCTAGCTTATGAAGGTCAACGACTTCCTATCCGGTAGCATGGTCTTATTTTGGTTGCGGATCTATATCTATTGTCCACGGCTGCATTCTATTGGTAGACTTTTAAAATATTCAGTTACGATATACTGGACGCACCTCTTATGTTAATGATCTCTATCTATCTGTTCTTTAATATGTTGAACTTTAGAATTTACCCACTGTTCCGACGTATGGCGATCTGTTGATAAAAACATTTAGCTACAACTCGTTATACTGTTATCGTACCTGCAGTATACTAAATTAAGCTTTCCGAAACATAAGCGAAACAATTTCTCAGAGACTTCCAGTAATCTAAAATGGGTCAGGAATCGGCAAAAAAATCAGTGAAAAGGTATTCATGGAAAGGAATATTCAATTATTTGCCAAAATCTGATACGCAGCCCGTCTCAAGGTGAAATTTACAAAATCAGATCAAAGCAGCATTTTTACATGGGTCGTCTAGGGAAACAAGTGATTCATTCCATATTATTATATATTATATTATAGTAATGTAGATCGATTTGAAATAATGTGGCATAATGTGGATCATATTGAAGCGGTATATATAAATGCATCTGTTGAGTAGAATAAAGATATATTGACTAGAGTTAACTAGGGCAGCTGGTTTTAAACTCTGTTGATAAATGGTGTAGGTATTAGTTAGCACCACCTATTTTAATGTTCTATGCGGTGCCAGTGTTTTAGGTGGGAAAAGTTTGATACTTAAGAGCGGTTAAGAGGTCGAGCTTCAGGTCCTATAATTGAAAGACGGCATGAGAATAAAATGTTTTTAACTAATAATAATAATAATAACAACTAATACTAATTTATTCAGTGACTGGGTTGAACATTGTTCGAAACACAAATTGGTAGCAGAAAGTAAGTTTTGAGGAAATTTGGTGGAAGTGGCACTCTCCGGGATAGATAACGGTAATTCTAAATCAAGATTGTCGTCTAAATAAAAAAAAATACCCGTCCAACATATTCCTTTACAAGTGGATTAAATGAGGATCAATCTGCGCAAGCCATTTTGATAGCAATCTATACCACTGTGGCTTCAAAACGGTAGAAGCATCGATTTAGTGCAGTGTCAGGCACATATGAAATCGTGAGGTGCATCGTATTGGTAAGATTCGAGTTAACGATCCCTAGCTTTTTTCAGCCAATAAATATCAACATCATATGTACTAACACAAAATTAGTATATATATATATATATATATTCTTGCGTCTGGAAACTTCTAGAACGTAAGGTCTAACCTATAAACATAGAAAGTGCCTATAAGAGACACTAAAAGAATCTCTTTTTCTACCTATTTAGATGACCGAAGGTGCCTGAACATATGTTTTGCTAAAACATAAGTGCAATCAAAGATATTGTTGCTAACAAAGTCACATACATGTATATAGCATAAAAGTCTAAGGACGTTTTATTATGTGTCAATGTACTAGAAATGAGTATTTTCCCACTCTTTACGTAAACACTTTTAGCGCATTTGTATTACGTTTGTCATACCAACTCATTTGACATGGAGGGCAGCGAAGCCCGCGGGGAAGTTCCATAAGGAGAGCACAGAGGGAAAAGGGGAAAAGGGCGGAGCCTTTAGGCAGACCGAGCTAAGGCGGCAGTGGACGTGGGACCTCCGCTCGCAGACTCCGCCCACAGCGATTCGAGCAGTTTTGTCGGTGCTACGCCGCTGGCGAAGCAAAGAGGATACAAAACAAGGCTGAAGTTTGTTCTCTTAGTTAGCATAGCTTTGGCTAAGTCTTACGAAGCTGATTTGAAGATGCGTATATGTCGGTATATATGTATGTATGTATGTATGTATGTGAGCTCTGCTGCGAAAGCCTGACTGATCCAGGTCTAAGACAAACTTCTAGCGGCGGAAAGTGCCGGATCACAGGAAACCGTAGAAAGGCTGCACGATCACACTCAAAGCGCTAGGGCGGTATCTGTTCAGCTACAACTGCATGACAATAGAAAACACCTCACACTGGATAATCTGGTGCCTGTACGGAAGTACTCTCTTATAACCAACGGCTTGAAAAACTTAAGACAACTTATCTAATCTGTAATTGAGGATCAGAAACAGGAAGACAGAGATAGGTCAGCGGCGATAAGTAATGATGGCAAATAAAAGTACTTTGAACAGCGGCTATATAAGCTTTCAGACGGATCTGTTATGCAAGATGCTGTAGCATGATACCATGAAATCGCATACGATTTATTCACTACTGGCAGTTTGGCTGAAAGCCTATTTAAGGCACTGTAAAGGAAAAGTACATGTTCTAATTATTCTATTGTTCTAAGAGTAAAGATTTCCTTTTAAATTTTAGCTAATACTAGCTGGAGTTGTCTGTTGCTCTATTAAGTAATGTCGTTTTTGTCCATACAAATCTGTGTTTCATTATTTTGTTCTATAAGGATCGTTCTTGAGAAAGCTTTATGTCGAGCAGGAATTGCAAATTCTAGGTAAGGCTTTGAGTAACACGGATTTTTAATGCGTTGCAAAACGAAGACTGGGATCACTGTTCAGCAGAATACATGAGTAGCAGGTAATATAATAGAACCACGGGTTAGCAACTATAGGATTTCGTGTGCGTACCACACCCAACCATTGAGGATACTGTATGCCGCCAGTACTGGTGCATCTGCCAGGCGCGTTTAGGAAATACGTTGTCTTATGTTCTCAGTTAACTTATCTAATCTTAAAAACGGTCGTTTGGAATTAACTGAAATTTACACGAAACTAACACGAAAAGTTTCGCTAAAGTATGAACATCGCACATCCCATTGATACCTAGGGAGAACGTTTGTTGTAGATTTCTGAAGTATGTGTAAGTGTTCGGAAGCTCTGTTGTTAAACCTTGGTGTGGAATTATTATCCTTCTATCATTCCGGTCAGGTGACTAGTTATTATCCTACAACCTACCTAATGCCACTATTCTGTATGTGTAATCCTTGGTACTGTCTCCATATTCGAAACATCTTCTTCTCGTAATAATACTAACGAATTGTACTGCAGTGCACTTCATTAAAGTGTGGGCTTCGTAAGCTGTCACCGAAAATGTGGAAGCTGCTAAATTGAAGTTCCTTAAAAAAAACACTGATAGCCTTATATGGTTTTTGAGCCTGCCTCTTGTTGTGGAGTAAGTACACATTGAAGCAGTATCGCGTACATTTTTATAGTAACTACTGTTTTCATACGTATTCCTGCATACCTAGTTCAGTATAATATTACAGGTTTGTAAATTTGAATTAAGTTTATTCTGTTAACAGCACTGCCTATACGATATCTAAACACATAGTAAGCAATTTATACATATCCATAGAGCTAGCTAGTTTCTGTCTTTGTAAAAAGTAGGCTAAGAACGGCTTTTCTTTATTGAAGAGTGGACGTCGACGTATAATCCTCTTGTCAGCGATAACATGAAAGATGTTAATGAAGTGTAGGTCCTACATTGTTTCTAACTATGGTTTTATGCTTCGCCTCTGCGTTCGTTATGGACGATACTGCGACATACTGGCAACCTTAACGGCTTACATGATACATCAAATTAAATAGGTGTTTTGTTGGTAAACATGCTGAAGGACAGGGTTGCATCTAGTCTAGGTCAAGCAGGGTCACGACCCACTTGGATATACAACACACAGCCAGTTGGATAAGTGATCAGACGGTTTAGCGGGGACGCCACGAGCTTCGCATTCTGTAGCCTGTCTAGTAGAATATAAAGTATCTGTCAAATGCCATAAGCATGATATAGTACATAGTTTTAATACCATGATATTTGATTTTAGGGACTCTGACTTCTCTAGTGAGGTATTTCTTTCCGAGACGCATAAAACGAATGGGCTTTTCATTACTAATAGAACACAACACCAATACACATTCACTGTTAGCCAACGAGCGCAGTGAAGCCTCAAAACACGGTACACCTTGTAGGCGGTTAACTTCTATATATGTTATAATCAAGCCATTCTCAATGCTGATGTATCAACTACAAAAAGTCAGATCGGCCGAAAGGTTACTGCATCATATAGATTATTGTTGCAATTGATTCGAGAATATATCCTATATCGCCTATAGTGTATATATATAGCCTATATCGACATGCGTCAGTTATTTCGTATACATAAGTCGGCCATAGACTGAGCCTTGCAGCTCAAAAATGAATAATTTCCTAGGGCGTCCACTTTATTATTGCCTAATGACTAGCAAAACTATAAACCTGCTAAACTATAAAACCCTTGTCGGTTAGCAATAAATATCACCTATATACTGTTATGTTCCACTACATAAACTCGTTACTTATTAAGACTGCGAGATAATCGTGTTAAAGGTTTACTGTCGTTGAAAAATAACTTTTCAGCAGGTGACTATACCTGGATAGAGAAAGGTGACGAAGGGCGGACATTTTTGGACATAGCTTCCCTTCCAACCCCCAAAAGAATCAATTAATCGCTAAGCAATTGACAGACTTACTATGTTTTAGGCTTCTGTCAGTTATTTTTAGGGGAACTTCTTTAGAATACCAAATCTTCGTTGCGAAAGAGGCCGTGTAGTGAACCCTGTGTTTTTGTTATATATATTTGCAGTATCAGTCGATGTACATCTTTGAGTGAATTTCGCTAACTGCTCCTTAGGCAAGCTATGTCCGGAAGGGCATTTTGTTGTCATCTTTTTGTAGCAATAACAAATGGAAATTGTAAAAAGTTCGACATAAAGACTAAGCATGCAGATGCTTCTGTATCACGAAGGCTGTCAGTTCTCGTTCTGTCGTACGACTTTTTTATCGTCACAAGCCGTTCTGCGCTAAAATATGACGCGTACTCGTGCCTTGCTTGATATGAATACGATAATACGAAATATGATTATAGAATTAAAGTATGTATTTGATATGTCATTGCAGAGAACTCAGTGGATATAGAAATGTCTCTTTGCAAGGATGAACCTCGAGAGCCGCCCTCGCCGCTTGAACCAGATCCGTTTGCCGCAGCTCAGCAGTATATATCTGTACAGAGTTATTGCGCTGAACTGTATGATAACCAAAATCTTAAATTAACCAATGATACCCTCAAAAATTTTGAGGGCCGCGGGAGGGGCAAGGATCGACTCAACGGAATGCTTGTCTGCGTCGTCTGTGGTGATACGTCTTCGGGGAAACATTACGGTTAGTTATTCCATATAGCTCCCCTTTTTAAAGGTTTGTAAAAAAACTGGTTTTCTGTGTCCTCGAAAAGTAAACTAATCTACTTCATGTTCGTGATTAACATTTACGCTCGGTAATTTTAGTTAATTTCTTTTACTTGATCAAATAATCGTTGATCTTTACCGGTCACATTGTTATCAATTTTTTCGAGCAGGAATTCTGGCCTGCAACGGTTGTTCGGGCTTCTTCAAACGTTCTGTCAGGCGCAAGCTTATATATCGATGTCAGGCAGGCACTGGGCGTTGTGTGATAGATAAGGCCCATCGCAACCAGTGTCAGGCCTGTCGTCTCAAAAAATGTTTGCAGATGGGAATGAATAAAGACGGTACGTGCATATGTCGTTAAGCAACATCTATTAACGTTTACCGTATAAGCCTAACCACTTACATCAATACCGCGAATTTGCCACTAATTGATATTGCTCTTTTAGCTAGTAAGATGTGAGACAGATTTTTGCTTTGGCAGTGTCAGCTGAAGTATAATATAGCATTTAATTGCTTTGGTGTTCAGAAAGTATTCCAAAATCAAATCACGTAGATGAGCACTTAGTTCCACAAATATCTATCTTTTTTTGTTGCTTTTTTTTGACCTAAAAAAATCAGATACTAAACATAACTCATATTTAATGTAAGTACCTAATAGTATTATAATTTACAACCTGTGCAAAATAAAGCGGTACAAAACGAACGTCAACCTCGAAATACGGCAACCGTCCGCCCGCAAGACGTTCTTAACTCTTCGGCTGTGTCTGTATCTTCATCGGATCAGATCGTCAATCTAAATACTGCAGTTGGTATTTGTTCCCCCGAATTGGCTCACTTTAAATTCTCTTCAAATACATCGGCGAAGAGCCCAACGTCGTTACAACTGTCTCATGGACCCAGAGACCATTCGGCAGCTGCAACCGCATCCATTTCAAACAATAACGTCCACAGTTCTGTTAACAGTAGCAACAGCAGCGCTACTGGAACCGGTAACAACATTTCCTTAAGCAATCACGTCAACGACGACCACAATAGCCAACATAGCAATAATAAAGGCAAGTGGAAGGCATTTGCTAACAGTTTTAATCTATGTGGGTCTATCTTTAATACAGCTTCACCTTAGAACCTAACCGTAGTTATTTTCAAAATATCTCCTCTTTTATCTGGCCAAAACTCTTCACAAACAGCCATGTTTCAAGCTATATTGGTGAACTTAGAGTCTATACAGTGTCGATTAAATACGCTCCATAAAAAAAAAAACGAGTAATATCAAATAGGTACATATCTTAAAAAAAATCAAACTTTCAAAACGGTCCGAAGTTGAAAAATGTGTAAAAAAAATCTGAAAAATTAGTCGTTGTTCGACGACCCAGTTGACAGCCGCTGATTCCTATCAATAATCCGGAATGATCAGAAATGGCTTTTTGCGTCCATCTGATGGATTTCCTTGAAACCTATTAAAGATGTTTGATTCACAGAAAATTTTTCGGCATTGCGGCAGTCGCATAAAACCTGACCGTAATGTAGATTATGGATTTCGGGCAAAAAGTGACGATTTTAATCTTGGTGCGGTTTGGCCAGTGCTAATATTTCCAACAACAGTTAACATTTGGTTATACGACGAAGAACGAATCTGTCACCTTCAGTTATTATTATTATATTATTATTAATTAATTATTTTAGACAGTGTTCCATTACGTCCGTGCTGCCAGCGATTTTTTTCAAATAGTATGTGAGTCGATGGTTTAGATTGTACGGAACGATGTAGAAGAAATAAGACAAGTCGAAACTGTCAACAAGGACACTGCATCATTATTCATTGGATGGGTGCTTTTGGATCCTAATCAGAAAATGCTCAATTATCTATCTATTTATTCTAAAATCGAATAACGAATATATCTAAATGTTTGAAAAAATGATAAGATAAATGTGCGTAAAATCTCACATTTACGTAACTTCTTTCATAGGCAAATATTGTTGCCGGCCAATAGGGCTTTCAATGGTTATAGTGGCATATCTACTAGCTGTAGTTACTGAAACGCATTATTCAATAAGGTAGGGGTCTCGAGCTGCAAGCTGACAGAGGTACGATTCAGATGCTATTGCTTCTGTAGGGAGTGCACAAAGCTGCATCAAAAAAATTCAATTAATAGTTTGTCTGTCTGATAAGTTTCCTTTTTCTGAAAAAATGATCTGGGCCTCGTGAGTAAATTTTAGGCTGAAGAATAACAGAACTCGATAAAAGTGCGCATTATCCAATTCTTTGGCTCCAAATAGAATATTACTTTTCAACATATAATTGCACGTCTTTAGAGATGATTATCCAAAATCAAACAACAATCAAATTGCTTATCGCAGAGGATCCAGATGGTACTGGTTCTGGGTCAAGCGCTTCGTCGAAGGACTGTGGTTCACCGCCACCAGTAACGTCACCTAGTCCTTCTAGACCGACGTCCTCGTCGTCTGGTGGCCATACTGGCCTAACACCTTCGCATCTCTCGAGTCTACCACTTCTGCTAGGAATGGGAGGCTCCATTGGATCGACTCATTCTGTAAGCTCACTAACATCGCCATTTATCTACCCTACTAGTCAAGAAAGTATTTACGAAACATCGGCGCGTCTTCTGTTTATGGCTATTAAATGGGCTAGAAATTTGCCCTCCTTCGCAAACCTGCCGTTTCGCGATCAGGTTAGTGAGTTATCACTAAAACGCAAACAGCTTCGCTTTATCAATTATTCGACCAAGTACTATATAATAAGAACTCTAGATGTAACTTACAGCATCATATATAAGGCTTCCAAAACAACAAACATGAAAATTACTAGATGGCGCTACTGACCAATAATGCTTTAAGTAAATCTTGAGTTATTTAGATGATATCGCTGCGTTGTACCGCGCCGGCGCTGGAACAGACCGAACTGATTATGTGAAAACTAAGTGGGTAATGCTCGGAATCGGAATAGAAATATTACAATTATTACTCTAATACTCGCTAATTAGGTGGAATAAGAGTATTGGATTGCTTTATCACAGATATACATTCGCCACTCCTGAGGCCTTCCTCAATTGGGAATCGTTACTCGGATCTAGCCTCAATATGCCATGTAATAACCTATACATATAGTACAGCTTCTGTAGTATCTTGAGAAAAACGAATATTTCATTTCGTCAAAACGCTTTATATAATTCAACCTTAGTAAACAATCATAGGAACAATCCGGTTTAAACAAATAAAGGGTACTCAGAGGCCGTCATGCGACCCTTGTGGCGTTCCAAGGAGTCTCACGACGCATTATCTAGAAATCACGTAATCTTCGAAGGAAAATGCTACCCCACATCAGTTATAAGTTCCATAAGCATAGCGCAGCTTCCTTGACACCCTGTGTTTCAACATGTCTAATGAGGCAACTTATTGTTTGTTACATTTGATTTTAGGTAATTCTTTTGGAGGAAACGTGGTCCGAACTATTTCTACTTTGTGCTGTGCAGTGGTGTTTGCCTCTGGATGCAACGTCCCCCTCATCTCCATCCGGCGGAGTTCATCCTTTATTTGACGTCAACGAGCACCTTGCGTGCTCTCCAAGCCTTAAGGGTAACCTTCCACTAATTAATGCCGTTCGCCAACTGCAGGAAATCCTATGCAAGTTTCGGTCGGTGTGCGTCGATCCTGCGGAATTTGCTTGCTTAAAAGCGATTATCTTGTTCAGGGCAGAGGCTCGTGGTTTAAAGGTAAATAGCCTCATGTATATACATCTATACTCTCGTCGAATGGAGTTCCCAATTTTTTTAGGCAGCGATAGAAAAGGGTTAAAATATTGGCGCGTTTCTAAATTTATGATTGAGCCAAAAATACATTGTGAAGTTGAGCTAATTAGGGAAATTAGAGATCGAACATTATTACAAAGAGTAGTAACTTTCGCTTTGAGAGAAATGCCGGGGCAGGTGTACAGATGGGGGGTTTTCTATCGTCATATAGTCAAGAACACATCAAACCGCAATACACGTCTTCAAGATCTTTTCATATCGAGTAAAAAAAAGAGCTAGTACGCACATTCTATGTTACATCGGTATCGTCTGACAGTAAGGCTTACGCAGATTCCCAAGGCAGAACGAATCCTATTCGGGCGGCGTCATGTAACATCATGGCGAGGTATATAAAATAGCCGTTGATAAACTCGGCTGTTTTAGATAATTACCTTTAAATAGTTGCTATAGAATCGGGTGAATAGAACGGTGAACTTTCCCAATAGGGTCAGAAGGGTCTACCCTCAGTGCCGTTAAAGCCATTCCATGACTAACAGAAGATTTTGCTTTTCAAGCCTTCTATGAAGGCCATCGGAACGTATAGCGCACGGCTCGTTTATAGGCAGTGGTATTTTGCATATATTCATCGAAAAGTTAAAAAAAACACCTTGATTTTTTGCAATGCACCTCTAAACTGACGTTCTTATTAGCCTAGATAGAAAACTCCTGAAAATCAACTCGGGGCTTCCAAGTTCAGGCGCAATGACCGATGATTCTAAAGCACTTGTCGTAACAGTATTTTCCGTTCGCGTCTATACAAACTGTGCACAACCGCCAGGTACGATAAACCCGCCTTGTCCTGCGCGCACGCCGCAGAATCTTTTGTAAGATATATCATCCGGCTGAATATGCTTATATAATTTGACTGGGCAAAAACAAATCGATATAATACACGCCTAGTGCTTCTAAAAATAATAATTTTTACTCGATATTATGTTTTTTTATATGACATTAGTTAAATAAAATTGATTGGTTAGGATGAATATTTTCCGTCTAAGGTACCTGAGCATGCACTTGTATCCACAGCTACTAGCATTACCATCGAAGAAACATAACCAAAGTCGACCGTTTTAGGCGGCTGTGGACGCGCAAAGCCTTGTCTATTCGATCAAACTAAAGTGAGTTGGAGTGTAGATAGATGGAATGCCTAACGTGAACATAGAAAATCAGCTGGAGAAAAATAGATGGCTTTAGAGGCTAGGCAGCCTGTGAAGACACTGGTCTGATAAAAATAGACAAAGAAACCCGTTTCAGCTGGTGAAAAATGGACCCACGGTGGAACCTGTGAGGCCACAGTTAATGACGAGACGACCCTGAGGATGGGCCTCCTTATAGGCCGCCACTGCAAGCCTAAACAAGGGCGCGAAAGAGCCAAGATAATTTGTGTTAAACAACCGTCAAGTTCAGAAGACCGCAAAAGGAATAGGCAACTAGAAGAGTTATGTCCGTCCCTTAAAGGTCATTTGGAAACAAGGAGACTCACAGCGACGATTTTGTCGAAGGATTTGAATTTCCAATAACTACACACCGATCAATAATCGGCTTGAGACAATTTTAACGTACTTAAAAACGAGGTGTATTTCTAACGCGTCATAAAAACTGGTGGAATTTAGATGTCGGACACGCCATGGAGACAAGATCGAATCTTGCTTGGCAGCCGAGCCGGGGCCAAAAAATTTAGGCTAACACCAAGCATTTATTTTTCCATATTTCCATTCTTATTATTCTTTTGCAAGTAATGCGTAATATGAATTTGTGCTGGGTGATTCTACTGTCGCTGACAAGGATAATCAAGAAGTTTAAGGATGTGTAGCACTGTCCTCCAAAGTAGCCCTCAACTTGGAGATAAGACGTCGTGGTTTCTTCATTACGATAGTGCGCCGCTTGCACATAGTTCCATACGTTTATTGTATTTTCTGGCAAAAAACTCGATAGGTGTGCTACCTCCTCAATTTCTGTATTCATCCAGATAGAAATGCCTGGCACTGGGAGAAAAGTTAATAACAATAAAGAAAAAAGTTTCCTTGTATGTCCTAACTCAAAAACCATTTCAAGAATAGAGACGCGCTTTGTGAGGGTGCAGTGTTCGTGGATAAAAAATCTATATAATTAAAATTCTATTGCTCGCTACACTGTGGCATAACAGAAAGGTCTTTATGGGTTCTGCCCCTAATTGGGATACTTGATTGGAAGTGTCCTGTCGCCTTTTTCAAGGATGTGAAATCATATATTGATCATCGTATAATAACTACTTTTTTTACACAATTCTACAGCTACTTTATTATAAATTTACTAACACTTTGCTAGTGGTGCTAAGTGTATTAACAAATAGGTTACAGTTTTCGTTTAATTAGCATCGTTCAAAATTGAAGATAAGATTTCCAAGTTCGAATTTTTTTGGTACCCCTTTTGCAATATTGAATGTTTTCATGCATCGTCTTGCAGACGGCTTCTAGTAACAACAAGACTAAGGATAGACATTTGACCATTGGAGCATTGATCAGTTTGCTTAAACATACCGCCATTTCTTCTATGATTCTTTCGACAACGTTTAAAAATAAAATGCTAGAAGATACTTCAAAAATATCCTTGGACTGGCAGGACATGGTAATGACATCACTTAACTAACGGCCAGAAAAAAAAATGCGCTTGCGATGCTACTTGAGCGACAATAAGGACGAAAGTACACCGCCATAACCTAAATGAAACAAAGGCACGATATCACTCAAACATTAGAGGAACAAACCATCTGCCATATCAAAAAAGGGCAAACTAAGAAAAATGGTTAACAATTGGTGAGGGATATTTTGCTACTTGACTTTTTCTATAAATCCAAAAGGTTCAAATGTACTACGTTCAGGGATGTGCAACTTTCCAATGGCCAAAATGTAAGTGTTTACTTGGTGAAAAAGCCTTACCGAATTCTAATGGTAATCTATCTGCGAAAGGAAAGCACGCGTTATTGTTTCAATTTCTGCATGAAAATGACATTTCGATACATACAGGCTATGGTAGTGGCTACCCAGAAAGTAGTTTACTCATCAATTAGCCAGACCTTTGAGAGCTACCTTTTCAGAGAAAGAAGACATTTGATAGAAGATCAGTAAAAAAAACTTGTCTGCTCTTTTGTCGAATGCTCCATAATATTGCAATAATATTTCTTTGATATATTATTTCTATTGCCATTGAAAATCTAATAAAAAACCATAGAGAATCTCATAGAATACCCATTATATCCTCGTTCTGCCAGAATGACCACGTCGTCGGTATCAGGCGTAATTATGCTACATCGTGGTTCAATCTCGTTCTGTTGTGCACTATTTATCATCATAACCTAGACGTTGAAATCTTCTGTTAAACTAAAAGTGTACACATTGCCTCTCCTACACCTTTTCTTCGTTTTAGTTGGACACTTACAGTTAAATTTCTTCCGCTAACTACGAGCTTACTTCTTCTGACTCGTCACTTTCTATTGGTTCTTTCTGTACTACGTTATGTATTGCCACGCCATTGCTTTCATTCGTATGCGTGTTTTTCTGTTAGTTCGTCTACATGTGTACGTTGTCTCTTTGTATGTTTTTTTTCAATGTCATTGCCCAAGGCTTCCTTCTAAAGCATCTAATAACTACTGTCTACCTCGCTATTTTTGTTAGGTATGTATGTCTTCATTTTTATTTTGTCGTATATGGGCCTTTCATAAACGCTGTCTATATTCTAGCTCGTCAAATGAATTCTTGCTGTTGGCTTGTTCTTCCTAATCATGTTATGCCGCTGTACCTAAATCTCTAGTGAAAACCATGTCTTACATTGTAGCCTTTAAACAAAGATGATTCCCCGCTATTACAATCGCTACGGCTATCTCTATTTTAGATAAACTTATCGTCCACCATTTGTATGCAACTCATGAGTATATTTCGGTCAATGATGATATGGTCAATAACAATACGCAGTAATCGCAGAATAAGACAAATTTTGCGTTCATAGCGCAGGATCATCAATGTAAGATATGTAATTACTCCGAAAATCGTTATGACGGTTATCAACTTAGTACCATTAGTGTTAAGCCATAACATAGATACTCTACTCGGCCCCGTACAAGGCCATTTAAGCGAGTGAAACACTGGGACAAGACTTCTAATGTAGAGGTAAGGCTACATTTCTATTTTTAGACGACGGACTTTGGGATACTATCAATCCTTTGATTCGGCTACCTGAAAATATCATACCAAATTCTTGAATGTAGCGATTATCAACTAGAATGTAAGGCCAAGAGGAGAGTTATATGCTTTTAATGTATCTGGCATACACTAGCGGTCAGGTTTATAGCGTAAGCCATAAGGCTGACTAACTAGGGCACTAGTCAACTCTGCTATGCGTGCCTGATATTGGTTGATTAGCTTTGGATCTCGGAGTGTGTTCGTTGCTTGACAGGCGGAGGGCCCAAGCTGTCCAGTTTAGATTTTTACGAGTAAAAATGCATAAAAAGCCTCATTCACGAGAGCCGTTCATTACTATTTACCTTCGGTCAGCTACCTGAAAATCGACATTAAAAGAATGATGTACCTTTTTAGGTGTGTCTCTTCTTTTTCAATTGAAAATTAAATCTCGCACGATCACATATGCGTCAGCTGGTGTATGTCGTTCAATGTTCACCCAAACACTCGCGTTTAACAATAAAGAAGCTTCTGTGCTTTTGCCCAATAAGCAAATTCATTAACTTGTTATTAATACTGTATTTTGAAAAAGCTCACTTATCTAAGCTAAACGGTTTTATAAATCATAGGACAAAAATGAGATGGTAGCCGAGCATACTGGTTTCACATCGACCCCGGGCCAAACAGGATTCAAACTAACACACGCAGTATGTTTTTGGATCGAGAATGCGCACTTGAAGTGTCAAAGACTATGGCTTTGACGTATTGCACTTTGCCGTCGGTCGGGCAAATAAATTAGACGCGAAGTTTCCCGCCCATATTTGATGTATAGTATATTATATTCTATGTATAGTAAATTGTCTTTTATGGTAACGAGTAGGGGAAGCAGAAAGACATTGATGCGCACATAAAATGACTACATCGAAAAATTAAGGGCGCAACCAAAGCAACCAGATCCTGTTTACGTACTTCAACAAGCTTGTTTGGAAAATATCACTTCGACTAAATCTAGATGAAAGCCGACGTCTATGATCTTTGACCGAACGCTGTCTACAAAACGATAAGCGACATGGAATTGAAGAAGGGCATGTCTCCTAAACTCCATTAGACAAGGCTTAGGCTTGCGGTCTCAGGACCGTCGTGTTGCTCATTTTCAGCTTTAGGTCTCTGCAAGACGACCGAGTTTTCGACGCCCCCAGAAAAACATGGGTCGTGGCAGTTTGCAAGTCAGATCATTACAGGAATACTAAGAGGTCTGCGTTACACATGCATTGATTAGTTGTAAAATATTAAAAAATATAATGCGATTATCTCCAATACAGACATTCAGTTTTTTATTTGTTCGCTCAAATAAACACATAGAAAAAGTTGAAGTCAAAATCGATTGCCTAACGTATTTTATCAATAAAACTGCACCACAGACTGCGTTGAACAAAGAACGTGAAGCTGATTTAGTTTCGAATAACTTCCAGCGCTTTCCGGCACAACGGCATACAGACTGCTGCTTTCGAAAGGCCTTGGGCCCGAGCCGACTACGGCAGAGAAGGTTTAGGGCGAAGCTTTACGACTCTATCCTATGAACGTTCTGTGGATGGACCATGCTACGACGATGTGTCCTCGCAGAACCATGAGAGTCTACGTTTCATGCTATCTTCAGCTGAAATATTTCCTTCTGCTAATTCCCAGTATACTGCATAATGTACGCCTGCGGCATAAAATAACTTGCCCAATTTGAAATAACGGAAACCAACAACATATGCAGGAAGCAGAACTTCTGCGATAAAACAAACGAGATGATGCTCAGACCTGTAGTTTACAAGTGATGCTTTCTTTATCTTAATGTAAAGTGTACAGCTACGCGCTGGACGCCATTATATTCATTGTACCTGAGATGAAAAAAAGGCAGACCAGATTGTTGCCGTACGTGGGCCGGGTAGTTTCCAAATGTTTCATGGTTTGTCACTGGGCACAACAGTTCGGTAAGATGTTTAGTCGTTTATATAAAGCCGCACCAGCTTCATGCTATTAGAGTCTTAACTTGTACATGCCAGCAGTACTAGCAGGGTTAAATTTAATTAGGAAAAAGCAAATAAAATTTTTCTATTATGCCAACATAGAACCCGACCGCTTCTACCTTCCGTAGGGGGTTCTGCTCTTATATGCTGACTTTACATTGCTTAGGCGAATTATAAGAGATGATGACCCGTTTAATGAGATTAATCGTTTCTTTGAAACACACGGATGAATTGTTAGAGCTAACTGAATCGTTTGTAGGGATAATAACAACTGAATACGTGTGCCGAATCGCCTGTCAAGCGCATAATATCAGAATACGATAAAATTAAAGATTTTACGTTTACGTAGTATAATTAGATATAGAGAAGGTGTCACTGCTATCAGCGAAAACGTTTGTGATGCGTTACTAAGTAACATTGAACTACGCAATCTAATAGTATCCTATTATCTAATAGTAGTATTGGAGAATCATTTAAAAAATCGTGCAAAGAAAAAGCAATGCGTTATCCTGCGAAAACATGGTACAATCAATTACTCTGTAGTGAACTGCAGGCAACGTTTCCTGCAAATACTATTTGACTAGAAAAAAAAGTGCCACCGAACAATGATCTCACATCTATACCGTTTACTAGTTTTTAGTTCAAAATGCGTGTTGCTCTATACTCATCATTCACAAACTAGTCAGACTTTTGACACAGTGAGACGCGTTAACAATTAACTACTGTTTTACTGAATATGTACCATTGTCTTTGAAATACGATGTTTTCAGGATTGTCACCACGTGGAGGCACTGCAGGACCAAGCTCAATTAATGCTACAACAGCATGTCAGGGCGCAGCACTCCGCACACCCAGTTCGCTTTGGTCGCTTACTTTTAATGTTGCCATCGCTGAGGGTGGTGGCTTCTGATAAGATCGAGTCACTATTTTTCCACAAGATTATTGGATCCACACCCATGGAAAAGCTCCTGTGTGATATGTTCAAATGCTAGAAGATATCCGAGTAGCACATGACCAATTAGGAGTTTAATTGTCGTCAGATGATTCAGACCGTTCATGAAAAGAGACACCAATCAGATGTATAACGAATATCAAAGGTTTGGACGTTTGGTAGATGTGAGTCGCACTCACATCTCTCGTAGTAGATACTCAAGTGACTCAGAGTAGATTATTTCATCGATGTGTTCGATACCAAAGCACGCTCAAGCGTATAGATCCAAGTTTCAGCTATATTTAATTATAAGCTCGTAGTTGACGAACGAACATAGCATACCTGACTCTTCGAAATTTCACTTGACGTCTAACCAACTACACCCAAGGGCCTAAACAAAACAGTATACTGTGAAGATAATTATGTACGTATACATCACCGGTGCAGATAACGATCAGTAGCAACCAACAATTTAGCACAATGTAGGGAACATACAGCTCGGTCAAAAGTAGGCATACGGTTGGGCAAGACGCAAGTCCAAAGTAAAAAAGAAAAAGGAAAGGCTTCTAAAGAGTTAAAATACAGCGAGCTTATATCTAGAGCAGACGGTTCTTCTCTGTAAGCCAAGTGCTTTCCCAGCCGCAAACCTGTGACTAACTGTTAACGTCTCACCCAAACGTAAGCCTACCTTTGCCCCTCCGGTTGATCACTGCAAGCGTCACGGTTCCACAAACTGTACAACGTTTTTTTTGATTTCCATCGTTATGCCCCCTTTTCAAATATCTGTCTCAACAGCTAATAAAAAGCAACTGACAGCGAACTTACGGCAATTTTTTTATTAACTTTTCATCCCACGTACGAATAACAGTCGTCGACGACAATTTGGGGGGTATTTAGTGTATGAAATGTGTGCCAGTAACTTTATTCGATATTGATGAAAGTTTCCGCTATAACTTACGTAAGAATTTAAGAAGTGTATGCTTTTCTTTATTGCTAAGTATTGTTACAGATAGAGCCCAGGGCTGTGGTATCACACTAGAAGGATTCGCTTCCTTCAGAGAAGGGACAAATAATTTACGTCGTAATTATGCATAGTGCAATTATACTCTTCTAGCCACCATATCTAGATGCAGTGCATCTTGACGTCGTGTCACTTACGTGGTACCGAAGGACAATGAGCTAAGAAAAGGGCAATTCGGTAACCCGGTGGGTTGGATCGTGTTTCAGCGGGTGGGCATTTTCAGTAAATACACATGATGACATTCTTATGGAGCAGGCCATGTTTACGATCAAGCGGGCGGAAAAGTTTAGTTGATATATCAACATTTTGCAGGCAGCAGCAGCAGCAGCGGCAGCAGCAGCAGTGGCGACGGTAACAACATATACTCGCAATACAATGCACGAACACAATAATCATGAAGACTATGATGATAATAATGGATATTATTGTATTACAATGATGACCCAGCTAATATACGTATATGGCAAGTGTATAATGACGACGACGACGACGACGATGATGATGATGATGATTATACCTATATGAATCATGATAATTATGGGAATTATCTATCCTCAGTGATCCAACACCCTTACTGAAAGCTCATTGCCACCAGATAAATAAAGAAGTACACGTACTGACTTTACGAGTTATTTCAGAATATGCGTTTCTTTTAAACGTAAAACATGTAATTAAAGAAGTTGCAAAATCAAAATGCACTTACCCATATGTAAATATGCTCACGTAAAATGCGTATATGGGCTAACAATATATATTAGGGTACTAGAGAAGACCTAAGGCGTGAATAAGTATTTTATTCTAGTTTTTAAATTTTTTAATTCAAAAAAACTTGGTCTGTTTGTAAATGAGCTCTACTTGCGGTTGAATTATTATTTCTTTACCCAAATAGATGTGCTATGACGCATCGCTTCTCGTAACCAGAACGTTTGCTTTGTTACTGTGAAATATGTATGAGCGCATAGCGGGTTCCAACTTGATAGACTCTATGTCCATGCACTGCCAAATTTCAGTCACAATACAACCCTAGCCCCGAGAAATACTACACACTTTGCTTTTTGATAAAAATGATATAGGAACTGATAAAAAGAGAGCATCGTAATACACTAGACAAAACATCGACTCTAATACTTATATATCAACTGTAATCTACGCTCAGAATTGTGATGCGTATAGCGTGAGGCGTAACGAGGGTCACAATAAATAATTGCTCCAAAGGGTAAGGAAACCTACGAAATTTTCGACGCCCAGTCGAACGCACTATATCCACGCATATACTTGTTGTCGTCTTTACTGTTCACAAGTAGTGCAGAAATCCTTCAGAGACAGATGTCCTAGGCCGTACAAAAATGCACTTTGGACACCTTCTTTACAACGCTGCCTCCTGGGATTCAAACGTTGTTATAACGAACCGAAACGTCTATGCTGTGTGTACAGAAAACGCTGTCAAAGTTGTAAGCAAACAATTCGAGAGTGGCCCTAAAGATTCAAAAATAATGCTACATATCTAATCAGTGCACGCCATCCTGGCAAGCCACGACGAAGACGAATAGCTATCGCAAGGACAGCTAGTAAAATGTACCTATATTCATCAGATAGATCACAAAAAATACTGCACAGTAATGTTTTGTATAAAAAAAACATTGTTCTCGTAAACAATTCCAGAAGGATCAGGAACCATAGGCTCCATTAATTAGCACGGTAATTAACGAGCTTCGTTCCTTAGCAGGATCGCATGCTTCGATTACGGATCGTGGTGTTATCACTCTCTGCTCTCTGCATCGCACATATAGAAATTATTTAGTTGCTTTATTCTAATTTTTAGTGACATCCATGTATGGAGGAACGTATTTCTAGACCTGTATAACTCTGCGTCTATTTCGACGAAGTCCTTTTCCCAAGTCGTATTCATTCGAGTGAGAAGTGAATATACGCTACATCGAAATGCTTCACCATCATCACTTTTGTCAGACTCAGTTAACCCGAGCTCTATTGAGATCACATGCGATCTAGTTAACGCATGCTAATTTTAGACACACTTACCTCTATCAACGTTCAAAATGACCTTTACAAAATTTCTGGACTCTCAGATTTCGCTGTTTTCAGACGCTTCAGAAGTGTCAAGTACAATACGAGCAGAAATGATCTCCCTGCCCGAGGCTTGTGGTCTAAGAAGAGGGAAGTTCTTGCCATGCTATCGATCCCTATCTCATTTTCCTCGGAGTTGCTATTATAAGCTTCAGAATTTTTATGTAGACACCTTCCTTTGCCAGAAACTGCTTAAAAGAGAAAGGTGCGGAATCGAGATGAGGGGCGGCGCGTTATGGAAAGTGGCGGGGCTCACATAGAGAACTAATCATGATTTTTTCAGCCAAAACATACTTTGCTTATTTTTAACAAAAGCGTAAGAACATTTTTTTGATTCAGTAGTTCGATAAGCGCGTCTCACGGTGCCGTATAATCACTGATAAATTTAAACAGAGGGCGGCCTTAAGAGAAGCTGATGCTTATATGTGTACATTAGATCACGGAGTGGTACGCTTCCTCTAGTTCACACTATATCTATACAAAGGCATTACGGATTTTCGTGCACAGCGCTTTTATTGGTTGCCAACGTTTATCCAGTTTTTGATATATGTTGGTATTTTTTTTGTTCACACGCATCACGCGATGGCTAAGATGTTGCTATTCAGCAACTACAGTAACTACCTGAGGATTGTTGGCGACTATCCGCAATCTTTTGTCTCGTACTATAAGAACACGAGTCGAGCAAAACTAAGGCCGATGTTTAGAGGTTTCCGCCGTCCTTTCGAGTGATCGACTATATCGTCTGAAGTACTGATCTGACATCGTATCGCCATTACCTTCGTGGTACAGCCGTCATATAAACTCCTTAGAGCCTAAATGATTTCACTGCCGAGCTATTTTGCACTGTAACCCATGAGGGGTATTACACTATCGAAGGAGAAAACGATAGTATAGAACAAAATTTCTTCTATATTTGCCAAAGTGCTTTTATATTTGTAGCATATTTATGTGAGGTTAATATTACTTGTTAATTACTGTGTGTGTTTGTTGAACTTACTCTGACCCTGTTTGGACAAGTGTTTTGCGCTTGTTGAAAATGTTCAGGATTAATGCGCAATGATTAGCTGATTAAAAAAATGTACTAACTTCCTTCAACTATGGTTATATTTACTTTCATGCACAACACTTTGCCGCAGACGGCCGTTATAAATGGCTCCATGATGAAGTTACTCTATGTAAAATTAACGCGACAAATTTTTGGCACTGTATTAAAGTGCACAAAAAATCTTTCTAGTAGTCCAAGTTTGTTTTTTTTTACAAACAAATTTAAATTTGTATGCTGTATTATGTTGGCTTACAATGGCGCCTATCTGCTACAAGTTGAGAAACACATTTTCGCAAGAAACAGTTGACGTTAAGGACAGCAATGTCAGTTTAAAACATTAGTAAATGATTGACAATTAGGAACAACGGTTGCCATAACGTTATCCTGTAGTAAGTATTCTCATGGTGAAGCGTATCGTTGTGATGCTGCTAGCTTTTCCATTCGATCGCGACCTTTTTTTACTTAATGTAAAATGATTTTATGTGACGGTTATTTAACTTACACTAGGGAAATGACGAAATAACAATGGTGCTTAGATAGTTGTACAATTCTTGGTAAATATTTGGAGCAGGCATTGTTCCAAGGTTTTTGGAGCCGCCGTTGGCCACTGTCCGATAGCAGGCAACACATTTTGGCTCCTTTTATTTTGCCGGTTTTTTACACAAAACAGAATTCGTTTTTATAATCAGTGAAAATGCAAATTGCTTAGAAACTGGGTTTACTACGGACTGAGTACCAACTGTCAGATAATACGATACCCTTGTACCTGAAAGTGATTTCGTAGGCTCGTCTGTTTCTTTGTGGAACGCTGAAACTGCTACTTTACAACTTAAATAGAAACTATGGCCTTGAGGAACAATGGAGTCGTTATTGAAATCTGACTCAATCCAACTCGTTCCGTACGCGTGTTTGAATTTGAGAAGAAAAAAAAAAATAATAATAATAAGTGCTTGGAATAATGTGAACGCGTAGAACGTGGCTCACTTAACGCTAAGCAAAAGACTTTCGCAGCTTCTACATTAGGAATCGCTCAGTATACGATCCGTATACGTGCGACGCTGGTGCATTAGCGAAACGATTGTTTCTGTATTAAATCGATGAACAATGTGGCCATATTCAGTTAATCTGCTTAACTGTCTGAACAGAACAAGCCAAGTTTCAGATAAGTACCACTTTGTTCTTACATGTACGTAAATATAAATGTATTCGTATTCTCAAGCAAGCACACGTCCTTATCGAAACGTCATAAGAATGTCGATGTTGCAAGGAATCTGCCCTGACGTAGAACATAGACCTACACTGATCACCTGTAGAGGAAAGTATCGCGTGGCTAGATTTATTGTTTTTTTTTTTTTATTTCATGGTTAATGTAAGCTATATTGTTGACGTAAACCGCCCAAGACGGAAAATAAAATTTAAAGATGGAACATTGTTCGGGTCGGGCGGGCACCGTTCACACCCTGAACGCCTAGCAACAGCTGTCGTTACTATTTTAAAGCCCCAGATGGCAAAAACACTGGGTGCAATATTGACATTGTTTGCCACCTGGTGTCGAATCTTCTAGCAGAAATTGAGAGACCAATTGCGTACTATAAAACACCAGAGATGCAGTCTCAGATCGTACATTACATTTAGAAATCAAATAATTTCTGTGTGTGTTATGTTAGAAATACATTTTTATCGGTGTTTCAGTGGAACAATTTTTTAAGGATCTCTCCAATTTTAACACAAGAGTTAAAAGCCGATAGCAATAAAATTGCGCGCCTATTGCATAGAGCTTTGAACCATTAAACGATTTCTAGATTTTTAATAGTTTTCGGGAAAACTACCTGCCAAGGGGCTGACTCTTTGCCGCCTTATGTCCGAATCTAGATATTCGCCAATTCGCTATGATATTAGATGGCCCTCGTTGGTGGCAGTATCTGAGCAAGGTACACTTGTGTGGCCTGTAATACGCGACGTCCGGGGCTACAGCCGTTTATAGAAACAAAGCAACAACACATGGTAACGAGTACCACTACTACGATCGTCGTCATCAGTCACTTGACAATCGGTGGTGCTTGCAAAAAACAATAGTTTTGGAGGATTTGATAAGATTAATCGGTTCTGCATCAATACAGCTTTTACACATCACAAACTAATTTCTTATTTGTATGCCGGGAACTGTAATTGGTCGTTGCTTTTTGTTTGCCACCCTCAGGGGCTCGGCTATATACATTTTCGTTATCGAAAAAATCCATGTTCTTTATGGGGCTTCGTTGCACCCAGATGCACAAGAATGATGAGGCATACTTGATTTAACTGGAACTGGATTAATCATCTCGCGTCGCCCAGAAATTTATTGGTATGGCTATCGAGGCTGCAGTGCGCGGTGAGCATCGTCTGAGGCAAATGTTTCACACATCTTTACTTCAAATGTTGCTACCCTAAGGCCACAGCTCGAGTAGGCTCTGATTTTGGACAACCGTCTCAGGACGGCGGCTTGTTGAAGCGCAGTCGGTTCGATTCAGTAAAAGTGCCTATTATATACAATTTGAAACGGTTGTCCTCTATTTGAAAATTATTTAGCTGATGGCTTGAAATAATTTTATCGGGTGTGATCTGCCGGCAGGTAATTGTCATTTGATTAAATATTTTTGCGTGAAATCGGATTGGGCAAGAGGAGAGTCTGGTAGAACCTACATTTGGATGGAAACGTTTGTTTCGATCTAAACGACAATCTACTGATATTGTAATAGAAAATATTGTTTATTGCGGAGAATATCCGAGGGGTTATTGTAAAGTTGTGCGTGTTCTTGAGTATCAAAAGAAGATATGTTGTCGGACCAACATATATTTAGATTAAAAACTAAGGTTTTGGCTAAAAACGATTTATGTCACGATCCAAGATATTGTACGACAAGTTAGGGGGGCGAGTACGTTTCTTTCACAATACTATAGACAGTCCTATTTTTTTTTATACAAGCAACCGATAGGTAAGGATATGATCGTTAAGTAGTCAAATGTAAGCGGGCATAGGTACAGGGGCGACACCCTCGATCCATATGCAAAAGTTTCATCTTAATGATTGTCTCACACCTCAGGGAGTGCAAAATTGTTCACTCGGAGAATTTTACAATGTCCCAGCAAGTGTCGACTTCCAAATAACGATGTGACCGAAACTTGGGCTACATCGAACGTTTTTTTAGCCGACGATAAATAACTGAAATTTTTCTTTTTGGCAGTAGTGAATAATGTATTATGCCTTATGGGTTTATGCAGCACATTACATTTAACAGTATTGTAGTTGAAAAACTTGTTAATTTTAACTGATGATAAGATTAATGGAGGTCTAGAAATCAGAAGGCTGTACGCTATACTAATAGACCGCTTTGCATGCGCTATCCGTTAACTTTATTACGTATTCAGGTTCGCAGCATGACCGTTTGCTGACTGCTGCGGCCTAACGACAGTGGGTTAACTTCGGGAAGGTTCCAAAGTTAAGCTTGTTTACAAGATTAATTAAGACCTAATATTTATCTTGTTAGAAAAACGGTGTGCGCATTTGACTCTGTTATAAAGGGTGCCAAGAAGTTCAGACAGATAAATGAGCAATTATACAGTATTGCATTTGTGATTTATGAAAGTTCATGGGATTACACCTATTCAAATAAGTTCTTTTGTATGGGATAGTGACGAAGCGGTTCACACTATTACCGCACACATAAGCGGTTATTATACTATCATAGATGTACAAACGACGCCCACTTTCGTTCCTAGCGGTCCGTTCCAAAACAGTTGCCACCCTAATCTCCGCGACAATGTTGTGTCAGGGGGAAAGTATAGATAAAATTGTTTAAAATGAAAACGTTAATTAAGCTCATTAAGTTGGCCAGGAAGTAAATTAAGCAACCTTTAGACGTGTACACTTCACTTACGCGCATTATTGTACTTGGAACGCCCCGTTTCTGAACCATCTATCCAGCGTTTGCTGTACTGTTTGCACCTGGTCCGGTTTCTTTAATAGTAGTTTTCTGTACGATTAAATCATAAACCAACAGCTAATAATTTTCAGCACTTCTTCGTTAAAAAAAAAAATAGACAATGAGAATTGTCTGTTGGATTGGAAACACGATTGGTATTTAAGAGGGTTTTCCAAACCGTTGTTGAACGCCATACAGGTAGGAATTTATAGACTTAAAGCACAGATAGCCGCCATGAAGGCAGATCGCGTAAGATAACAATAATGTACTATTTACGATTGCCTGCTTACAGGCAAGTCTCATGTAGATCCAGTGGCAGTGTTATACCAATAGCTTGGGCATGCAATTTTTCACGCGGTAGAAAAATAAGAAAACGAATATTCAACAACGACAATAATACACAGCATTATAAAGTATAGTAAGATTCCAGATCAAATCTTACATCGACAACTCAAAGATTCTGATGGGATTTTAGGGGGATGCTCTGCTATGTGTTTCTGAACAGCAGTGAAATGATGATGAAACCAGACTGCGATTTGACTCGAAATGTCAAACTGAATAGAAAAGGCGACAATATGAAAGCCCTAGAAAAGCAGAAAAACCACAGAAGACGATCATGTCGTACCACGATATTTGACCTCATGTGGCCTTGTCAACTGAACAAATTCTGACAGGCCTTAGACAAGAAATCCTTTGAGCCCAGATTATAGCCGAGGCCACGCTCTACATAGCTGTATGACCGCTGGGATCCATATTGCATAGCCTTCAGAATCAGCTATTCAAACTGGAAGCAGCAATCTGAAAATCGGTCGATGAATGAAACTTCTGTCATTCATAAGCCGAGTGGAAGTGATTACGATAAGCAAAAGATGCCGGCTTCACGGACGCCTCTTTCGGCCATTGTTGCCAACCCGTCTATTTTCCGCATTATCAAAAAAGGTCATAGGAAACTAAAAAAATGACTTTTGTAGGGAAGCATTTGATCTGAGGCATCAAGTGGAATTACATCCTGAGCGAGGTCCTAACTATCCGAACGAAAAGTATTCGCTTGCAGTAAACATAATGTCGTTTTCGTTATGCGTTCAAGGTATTTAAACACGCCTTCAGACAACTTGAAAAGTAGCAAAAGAAAATTAAGATTAGCTCAATTTAGAAAGCTTAATCATCCAAATCCGGCCTATACACTAACGTTAGTGTACTTCGACTATATGCAATAAACTTCGTCTGAACGTTTAAACTTTGCACTGCATGCTGTGTCTCAAGTTGAGCACTACTCAGCTGAGGTCTATGCCCTTTTAACATTTCGAAGCGAGTCTGAAATTATTAGAAATACGAAAACCTATTTGTCAATACCAAATATTACGCAAGTGTCTTTGACTTATCAATACTATCAGAAGTTTCACAGACAGAACGAAGTAAATTTTAGTTAGAAGTTCACTTCGAACTATCATACTATTACTAATCGGTGTCCGAGCAGTTAATTAGGCAAGACCTTGTCGTGTTTATACTGATGAAGCAGCAGGTCGTCATGTTAGTGAGTGAAGCCCATGGAAACGACCGTTTTTTGCATGGCGCAAAAAACAGCGACGAGAATAGGCCTCATACTTACTTAATTAGAATTTCGAAATATTATTACCATTGTTATTGCTATCGAAGCCATTCTCGCCATCACGATTGTTCTTCATATCGTTCTTCTTCGAAGAACGAAATCTTCTTGTGCGAAGATAACCACAATAATAAGTGACGAAATTCACTGACGAGCAGAACCTTTTTGCTCTCCCTTCTGATCCTAAGCACAGCATCGGTAGTCAGGCTAACGAGAAAGAATACTTAACTAACGGGATACCGTCAGTTAGCGTTCAGCTGTTTCTGCAATATCGATTTTTTTTCTCTGGTATCCGCAGACATTACCAGATACCCCAAGCCAAAAGAGCCCCGCAGCGGAAACACTGTGGCGATGCCGCAGTGTCGCTTGTTTTTCGTACTCTCTGCTTCTTCGTAGTTTTTGACATTGTCGTCTTCTCCGTCACAGATATTTCCAAACCCCATTTCCGTCTTTTTTTTTTTTCCCTCTTTCTATATACTTCCTCAAATAAAACTACCGTTGATGCAGCAACAGCGTGACGGTGAAAATGCTACCATTGCAATCTGTGACGGCGTAGTCTTTGTTGTTGTCGCTGGCTAGCTGTCATTGGCGTCATTACTTTTGTTATTCTACAGGTACTTAACAGGATATGATACAGCCATGCAGCGTCAACTAACGCTCTTAAATAGGTTTACTAGCGGCCAGGAGTAGTGGCCTATCTCGCAGCTAGAAAAATATTTTCTAGTAACAATACCAACGACACAGTAGAGCTATGGGACTGTCTGCGTAATTCACTAAACAGCTGATGCCATCACCGACGGCTCGAGTCTTTTCCTAGGTAATACACACTAGTGCTATCAACGGCCTCACTGCAAGAACAACTAACATCAGACTCAACTACTACCAGTATCGCCGAGCCCAACGAATGATGACGCAATAGTATCTCTATTGGCATAATTGTAGATGTAAACTTAGAACCACGGCAGTGGCAATGTGAATCCAGAATGCTCGCTTATTCTGGCCAATGCCGGATTGGGTGGAGCAGTGCACAAGTAATCTTCAATTCAAATCATAATAAAACCACCGTGTTTCACCTGTTACCATTCGCCGGATTACAAATAACTGATTTAAGGATTGATTGTTTAGAGGTGCACAATCTAACAACCGTAAGTGAGCTTAGAAGACTTATCAAGAAATTAACGCTTCGTTGCGTTGAATGTCTACGCAGTAAATGTACCAGCTTTCGTGAATCGGCCATCATTCATGCATTCATTTATAGATTGTAGCAGACATTGTTGCTTAGATGTAACCCTTCCCTTATTTTGACCTTTTACTCGATGTTGTTTATTCATTTCAAGAGAGAAGACCGTGCAGCACTCGACAAGAATACTGTTTGGGTCATGGACTTTTAAAATAATCATTTTCACTGGTTTGCTTTTGGGTTTTAGAGAAATTGTAGTGATCCTTGTTTATAGAAACGTTTGTATCGCTTGTGATGCTATTTTCGCAGAGATCTAATATACAGGTGTGTACCTTTGAATGTAGTCACCCGCTTTTCTCGTTTTAAATATGCATTGTGTTCGGGTGTGCGTTTCGTCCACGCGAAAAAAATCGTTACGCTGATTTTCTTGTTGATGTGCTAATGTCCACTTAACTATAAACTTTTACCAAGTTTTTTTGACAAAACGATATTTAAACTATTCAGAAATGCAAGATATTTCATAAGAGAATCCTTTTTGATTGGTCATAATACCACCAGTCTATCAGGATTTTCTTTTGGGTCCCTACAATAGGGGAGATGATAGATTTGAAACACTATGATCTGAAAGGAGTGGGTTGATTGAAGTGCTTATGACACGCTCTTCCGCTTTAGGTACCTTGAACATCAGACGCACGTATTTTGAAAACGACTGTAGTGAGACACACACACACACACACACACACACACACAGACACACTTGAATATTATCGTAATTTGTCACAACATTGCTGAATCTTTATAAAAATTATTGTAACTCTTCACCCTGTGCAACAAAAGGGCGACAAAAGACCGCAAACGGTGAAATTAGATACGAGAGCAGCCGGCGGGGGCATGAAGGTTCTTGCCCTTCTTAAGTGGTGTTTGGCATAATGGTGATGATATTACTTCAAAATGGAACTCACTCATAGCAATAAACTTTGATAGTAGGGTAGTAGTAGTAGTAATCTATTTCACGGTAGTTGGTGAATTTTTTTTTGTAAACGGGCACCCTGATGTTTTTTTCGTGGGACGTGATTTATCCAGCCTTTCCATTCCGGAAGCGATTTCACGCCTAATTTTAGGACCTCCTGGAGGCGAAAATAGGATCTATATTTGATAGACAACCCTGTAATAGTATTTTCGATCAGTATCTAGCAGTGGGAGCTGAATTAAGGGGCGTACAGGCTTTATTCGAAGATGTAAGGAAGGCGTGGAAAGCAGTAAATTTGTTATCTGTACCTTTCACGTTATAAACGCAGGAGGAGAAAGCTGCTGCTAACGGATAGGTTCGCATCGATGAAAAACTATGAGGGTTGATCTCCAATAGTCTCAAAGTCGGTCTGTGTGTATACATTGCACTTTTAGAGGGACATGTAAGCATTCGCTAATTCGAGGGATCTGAAAGACTGTTTGATTATATTAAGCTTGTCTATATACATATTTTAAGAAAATTCCGTTCATTTTTGTAAGCCTTGAGGGCACTTAACGTGCTTAACTCTAAGTGAAAATACATTTAGATAGTTCAACATTGTGTGCATTGTTATTATTTATTTGTTAATATCACGCCCATGAATTAAAAGTTCGGCGAAGCCAAATCTTCCATCGCGGGACTCGAACCAGTCGCCTCCGGCCATGTAATTGAGTATATTTACAAATAACACAAAGGTATTTACAGACAGGTATTAAGAGCTTAGACAAGTCGTTATTTTAAGGTGCGCTAATTAGCAATAATCTCGCTTTAGCGAGAGCTCAAATCTTACAAGATTCTAAGTTCATCGTGCAATGCCTCACATACGTCCTTAATAGTGCTATTCATCGGTACAATAACAAAAAAACGATACCTCATTCTAGAGGCAAAAATAATTAAAGTAAGCCAAGGTAGGTCAGGCCTCAATGCAAACAGTGCACGTATCCAGTTGATATTGTCTTGAGCGTTTTCCAGGTTTGTCTTTCATCCGTGATATGTTAACTTAGTTTGTAACCGATATTATCAATTGAATCAGAGATCTACGCGTACAACCATACTGATTCATCCCATATAGGTATAGTTAGAGAAATCAATATACATTTTAATATGAATATAATCGTTCACATGTTATAGCTATAATCCTAGATTTGCAGCAAATCGACTACTGGAAAAATGTAAAATTATCTGAACGCTGAGATGAGTCAAGGCTTTACGCATGGTTCACAACTCCGTAATGGCCTACGTGATGTATAGGGCAACACGCTGCTCTACCAGTCAGCTGGGAAGCTGAAGTCATCGTATTCGCTGCGCTTGTGGTGAGAAGTCATTTTACCCACATATTGGTCGATTGAACGATGCATAGAACTCTCTACAGCATGTCCTCCATTATCTATCGTTCGCACCTGATGGAAACTTTGAATCGTGCCTTGAAGCTTCTTTATCGGGCCGTCGTAGCCGCCTATTACCACCTATAATGAATGCCGAAAATTACAATCACCATCACCATCTAATATAAAATCTTGAATATAATAAATCTTTTCTTACGTGTACACTTCTCTAAATACACCCGATTCTTATATATTGTGGTTATTCGAAGCACTAGAGAATGCTACCGCTGATCGCATGCAAAGTTTTTATAGTTATGTCTACAGTAGAGTGTATCCCTTGCCGGAAATTAGGTTTTCAGTACGCGATCGTTTGAGTAACAATCGAACATAACAACAACACTGTATCAAAGCCCACAAAGCAAAATATAAAAAAAAACAAGGTAATATATGTGTCTTCAAAGGTTATGAAGGAAAATGATTAAGGCTGAACGCTATCTAACCTAAGCAGGCAACATTTAAGAATGTTGAAGTCTAAAACAATGGACTCGCTTGACAGAGTAAGCACTACGATATCGACACTTGTACTCTGTAGAATAATTATATGTGTTTTATTATGTATCGAAATAGATTAAACTACCAAGATATCTAGAATTGTTTTTAACCTAACTAAAACGTTTATTTCTATGGGCAGATACAACAATTTCGGTTTGTTATTGATATTAATTTTCTTGTAGATCTTCACCCGTCGTTTAGCTTTACATTCCATTCGAAAGTACTTTCCTGTTCCTCTTACGTCCGTTGTAATTGCGTTTTGCAAAGAATCGAATTTTCGTTAAGGTCAAGTTGAGGTAAAGATAAATTTTCCAGGTATAATAAATGCACTTTTGCAAGCTAATTACGCTTTTGACACTAGCGACTATAATCTGCTAATGTGGCCTGTGTACAGCGTGGGTTCTATAACTGCGGGAACTAAAAGGGGTTTGCTACTTCCAAAACTTTAATCTTACACCTGGAGGGTGTACCCAATCGTAGTCAGCCACTTGCGACAGATGAGGACAATGTACGGCAAACAGCTAATTAATTGGCTAAAAAAATAAGCTGTCAACTACAGACTAATTGTCAAAAACCTTGAATGGAGAGTTTTATCAGAAATTAAGACCCTGGTTGTGCTGTCAGCTGCTCAATTAATCTTGTTCGGCCTCGGAAACGCACAGTCACAATGGCAGATTTAATAATTATAACAAGAAGTGGTACGTTTACTTCGTCGGCATTAAAAAAGGGAATGAGAGATTCACTAACAGAGGTACACGCTAAAGCCCGAATTTGAACCTGGTGGCAGCATTCAAAAACATGATGTTTTGTGGGACAAGAAGGCTCGTTAGCAGACATGAATGTTCGAGAAGAACAAGACTGTTAACAAAGATCTATACATAGCCTCGCTGGACTGAATGAATGCGGCTATACAAAAAGACTCAATAGATAGGGCAAAACATCCTTCTCCACGATAATGCCGCGCCGCATATGGCAGAGGCTGTGAAGTCGGCCTGTAAAAGCTTGGGTCCGATGTTTTTTGCATTCAGATTCACGATAGATTATTACCTTTTTGGATTATTGGCCAATTAGCTTTTTAAGAAATTTATGCAATCTCTAAACCTAAGACGAGACCTGAAAATGTTTGGCAAAGAAGAGTGAATAGCTGGTTGGGAGACTGAAAACGATTGTGGCGAGTAACAACGAACACATAAGTTAGCTTGTTACTCAACTTACCAGTTAAACCTTCAAAGTCAGAGTATTAGACTGTTACGAGCACATCTGATAGACTTTGATAACTTTTAAGCTACCTGGGCTAGAATTATGACTATAGATCAGAGAAAAAAATCAAGGAGATTTCTCTGACGCTTGCTCCAGTGCTCTGCCAGCTTCTGGACGGATCTGCAATTATAAGCATCCCCACTGGCAATTTCCCTATCTATTACTTCTCAACGTAAATCGAATATATCTATCTTTCAGAAGCCTTTTTTAGAACATATCATTAGTCACGTGGATTTGAATCGATAGAATAAACTGGTTCAAGCCAACGTTGAATATTGTGATAATATTAATAATATCGCAATAATGCTTGGCATAGTCACCAAGCAACCAGATTGTTGTGCTAACTAATCATGAATCTCTTGAGAAACTTTAGATGGCAGGCTGCATTGAGTGTTTTATTTTCAGCGAGTAAACGATAGAAGCAAATGCATATGGTGCCATTTGAATTACTGCCATCGCCCTACGTCCGACCCTACTCGATATTGCCACCGAACACGATTCCTTTCGAGAGCGACGCTATTTCCTCGTTTAGCGTCCCGCCGGCTAGCGGTAGAGATTGAATCATGCTTTGTCTATGGTAATAGTACGTTCGAGGCGGGTTTATTGTTGATTCCAGTAATTCCGCAAATTTCACGTGGAATACACAACACGAATTTCCAACTAGTCTAGAATTCGTTCACGGAAGACCCATTCCCGCATTTTCAGTATTTGGGTTATACCTTTACAACATATTAAATGCGAAATGCGGTTTTTGAACGACAGAGTTCCTACAATCCAAGCCTCGCTTTCGGAAAAAAGCATCCTTGACTATGGCAATCCGTTTTTGTCCTTCGGGCTTAGAGAAAGCGAGAGCACTTACAAGCCACATTTTATCTGCTAGCGGCACATAATTTAAAGTCCTCATGTCTGAGGAAGATCATTGTCACGTTTAAATATCAAAAATGATCAGTGACCATTGATCCTGCTTTATGATGCCTGTGGTACTGGTTGCATTGAGCACCAATAAGTGCTATTTATAGCCATTAGAAGGAAAGCGTGCGTTTAGCAATCCGTATATGTCATTAAAGTCGCCTCGTTGAAATCCTAGGGTGGGCTAAATTCTTGCGTTCCGTTTTGTTTCTCTCATCTTTGCGTTTGTAAACAGGAGCTCACAGACTGTCGAATTTTTAGTATGGCAGTGTTTACGGTTCACGACCACAAAAAGTTATCGATTTGGAACAGCATTTTTGTTTGTAAAAACCTGTCATAATAGGGTAGGCCCACTTGTTGCAATGAAGAGCTTCAAGGAGACTGGTTCATTTGGGGATAGAGTGAGGGTAGGGAGACCAAGAGCCTGACAAACAAGCTCTAACACTGTTGTAGTACGAAACATCTTGTATGACGATCCGGCAGTCTCGACGCGACATCGTGCTTCAACAACTAGGCCTATCGAGGAATACGGCGGCGCACTTCAAATCATAAGCTGCATCTTTAATCTTACATTTGATTGGGCAGCTACAGGGCCCTACAATTTTCCTTTGTTCGTTGATCGCATATTGAAAAGCAAAGCATATACTAGCAATTTTCCTTGTGACATTCACGCTGTATGTATCACACAGTCACACAAATGAATTAGCCGTCTAGCTATATGGAAAAAAATCATTCGACCCGCGGTCTGGAGAACCCAACGGCGAGTATCGAGCAACATGGGGCTTGTGAAGCGTAGGTTTATTTAAATTTTTTCTTCGCACAAGGCGATGGAACGGCAGCAACGTCACTGGTGAATTCTATCAAACGTGTCGCAAACTTTCTGTAGACCAATATGAGGACATTGGGTGTAAACAGTCTTTAGCTTCTGTAAAAGACGGCAATTAGTGATATCCAAGAAAAATCATCTACTTAAAGCCATGTTTCCGAGCCAGCTGACCCCGTTGCGTGGCAGTGACATCTAGTGTCCACTTTGGTCCTGTAGTTTTACTCCTCTCAATTTTCCTGTCAGACTATGTGAAGGACAATGTATACCAAGCACTGCCAAAAAAAACACAATTTAACCCAAGCGTATGGCTAATGTAACTGGTACGATTAAGTCTAAACCAAATAAGACCACATATATATCCAAAATGAGTTGAGTTACGCGAGCAGTACCTAAAAAGACATGTAGCTCACATCGTTTTTATGTGTACTTCCAATTAAACTGCCTGCCTCTATTTTCCATTACGGGAGCGTTGACATTAGCCCACCCTTTACAAGGAAAAGTAGTACGCAGAGTAGGTTGTCTTCGAAAATATTAGGACACGAAGGCAATTGCAAAACTTCGTAAAGAATAAGTTGCTGACAATAACTGCAAACGAAAACGGCCAGAGCAGACGAAGCAGCTCGGTAAAGACAAAATAATGTGGGGAAATAAGCAGCACGCGGACGTAAAAAAATATGCAAAAAAGATAGGATTATAAGAATGAATTGGTTATTGTTATCATATCAGCTCGATCTATTCAAATACCTTCGTTGCGTTGCTCCGGTTAAATTCAGGTGATGCCAGGTCAGCAGCTGCACTGAGTGTGCATGGATACTCGGTACACTATTCGGCATTAATAGCTCATATGCCCGCTACTATATTTTAATTGCTCTGTTTTTTGTCTACCTGCTGAGGTTCCTCATTAATGGTACCGCACGCCTTCGCAAACCGTGTTTTGAGAACTGTCATTTATTGTCGATTGTAGGTTCTGTACGACCTCATCCCAAGTTGTAATGGCTTGAGAAAAGACTTCCTTGAGATTTTAGGCTAGGTCAATACCGTAATATATTACGACCTATATACTCCTACAACTATCTGCTAGAAAGCATTCGTACAATTACCACTTCCCTGTATGTACACAAACAATCATCTCGTATAACTCTATAAGCAGATTCACTATGCTATATAACAAAGCTTTATTGCAATTATTGATTGAAAGCTCTCTAGTTAATAATAATTTTAAATGAAAATGGTTGCTAGTAGATCGTATAGTACAAAAGCTATATAAAGAAAAAGCAATTTTCTGTAGAGATCTCAATCTCTTTAGGGGAGATATGACTAATGAACGGTTACAGTTATATCTCTTTTCTGATAGCTTGCATCTGTTGTGATCAAACCTATTAAACCATTTGCTGAATCAGCTAGCCGTCCCTGGTTGGAAGACCTGTTAAATGAGCTATTTGCAGGAATGGCATATGTTAACTTGGCTCACATTGTCACAATATTCTACTTGACCAATAATATAACGATATTTCATTTATATTGTAATCGAACTAAACCGTATTGACTTCCGGCTCCCAGCCTATTGACTTGCTCAGATCAAAGGAGTGAGTAACGTGCATGGAATACGTGCATCGTACAGAACGTGCGAAATAAGTTATTAATTGCTCATTAGGAACCACAATTTAGCGTGTCTCACATGCTAAATCGTATTCTATCGCCTGCCATATTATATTGTATCCGTCTTATGGCTAGGTCAGCTCACAAAGCTCGGGTCTGCTATGGTCTTAACGCGTGATAGCCAACGCCAGACAACTCCTTATTACACAAATAGACTACATTAGGATACTAGATATAAAAAAATGTAAGAATGAACTTTCCCAAATATGTTTTGCCTCTCTACGTTCTACGTACAAAAAGAAAAAAGCTAGTCATAGAACATCCGATTTTGTTTATGATTTTGTGGGCAAAGTATACCATCTGCCTCCTCGGCACAATTGTTCAAATATTGTGTTCTTAAACTGCGCGTTCTCTGGTTAGGCAATCATAACATGTTTTTTTGTGTCAGACTAGAAGCAGAGAATAAAACTCGAAAAATGTTCGTTAATATATTGTTGAAAAAAAAAAGGAAGTTCTCGAAAGGAAAAGTTTTCGTAATATATTGCCTGATATTGAAAGCATATTGCAGGCTTCGACTTGTGTTGCTACCAGGTCAGACGTCCTTCGAGATATTTGAAAGGTAATGGTAGCATGCTACATGTGAGCTGCACAACTTAATATACCTTAATTTAGGAATAAGTAAACAATAAAAGATACGTTACAAATTGAAACGTCGCGCTCCATCTAACATTCTGATTTCCAATATTAAACACCTTTCAGTAAATATAATTCGCACGTCTGCAACTAGGCAACGCCACCGCAATGATACTATCTTAATAGCTCAGTTTTTGAAATCTGACGTTTTGACATTCGGTAGTACACACGGTGCGGGTTCTAAACCTCGACTACCCAACGAATTCGCCGGCTACCAGTAAAACTAAATACACGGCCACCATATAAGATGTCGATTTACCTTGCTTGGAGATCCGTAGACGTGTTCGGATACCGCAGGAATATCATACACCTCAGGTTCACCAAAAGAACTTAAAAGATTTTGAAGTTGGCTAGGATCTAGGCCCATGCCAATGCCAGGGACAACAGGCAAAAACGGCCCTGATTCGAAATTTTCAAATTCTTCATCCTCATATCCATCCTGATTACCATACGAAGAGCCATCTGAATTAAACACTCCACCTTGACAAATCTCGGCATACAAAATTATCATCACCAAAGTCGCCAAAGCAAAAGAGGGATTCGCTACTGCGGTACGTCCCATTATCCTGTGTGAAGCGTAGTTGGCGTCTGCGGGGCCCGAACTAAATCCCCTCGTCACAACGCGCAAAGCTGTTGCTGATGTGAATGAAGGATACAATGATAGCGCGAGTCGAATTTTAGGCGAGGGAAACACCAGTACCGACCGTAGCGTAGCTCCGATGTTTTGTCTCGCCACATTAGACAGTACCGTTATATGTTGCCGAAGAGAAAAATATCTGGAGTCATTTATTCTGGAGGGACTCGTTCTTGTTGTAAAAAAATATTTCGAAACGAGAGAATTTAAGTTTGCACTCGATACATTCCTTCCTTTCTGAAGCTTCCGTCGTGTCTACCCATTACGTTGATTCAATCCTCCAAGAAATATTATGCAAATATCAGGCAAAATGAATACAAGTCTTTTGTATGCGGAGTTGCTCCGTAATGGTCGAACCTTGCTCATGTGGTTGATTGGTCTATTGATTTTAGAGCATAATATATCTATACCCCGCATGGCAGAGCTGCAGTGTGTCTTTAGGTGGGGCTTAAGCTTTAAATAAAATTATCGCATAACATGAAATTACTGCACACATTTCACCTCCGCCAGCTGCATTCGTAAGAAGATTGAACACCAACTGCACTGCAATGGACACTGCAAAAATCATTGAGCAGTCTCCTTTCTTAAGGGAGATTTAAACAGCGGATCTTAAGTGTTACTCTGTAGTCCCTTGTTCTCAGGGCTGTTCTCCTTTTACGTTCTTGCTTACAGAGCTGAGAATCCAACGAAATGAATGAATGAGACATTGATGCCAAGCGCAAGGTGGGTTATTGCGAATCTATTGTGACAGGGTTTCGCGTTAGCTAATACTGATTACTCAGGACCAACTGACCCTAAGGTAAGGACAGACCTGGCGCCTAGAAGTTGTGATATCGATGTCCTGCCTGCTTCGTGCCCACGACACCCCGAAATAATAGTTCTTGTATCAGTGGACAAATATGCATTCAGTTTTTTTAAATTTTAAAAATGGGCATTTCACTTCTTCTGAATCTGCTACTTCCTGTAGAAACGCAGATTCAGCCTTTTGTTTTTTTGGCCCTCAGCTCCTATTGGAACTGACAGCCCTACAGACGCGTCTTTCATTAAGACAGAGCTATATTTAACACTTTTTTTTTTCCAAAGCAAAAATCAATTTTGTTTATTCTTCAATCTACTAGCTTACGAACGTTATCTACATTTGATATCCCTTTTTAAATTTATGCATTTGTAACTTACATGGTGAATTGTGAGGCGTCCTATCGACTTGGGAGCCATAGGGGTAGGTAGCCCCCAGAAACTCGCGTTGCGACCACCTCTTCAACGTGACGTATTACTGTAGGCAATAAAATCCATTAAATTTCCAAAAAGCTTTTAAAAAAGACCTACTCCTATTTTGTATTTAAGCGAATATGGCACAGTACCACGAAACGTTACCACTAACCTGGAACCAAGTGTTAATAACAAAATATGTGTGGGGCTCTAGAGCTTGAATCGTAGGCAGTTGCTTTGTAACTAAAGTACTGGCAGTAAAGCGTAACCACGGTCAAGTGATTTCCCACGAAAATGTTACGCTCATGTTGCTGCAAATGCGTTGTAAAACTTACTTAGCTTCATAGAAACAAAAACATAAAAAAAAGTCATAAGAATCTTTTTACATTTTAAAGCTAATCAGCCAGGTGAATGGACAAATTAAAAACAAGGATAAGCAAACATGATTTTCCATTGAAGATACACTATTGTCGCTTTTTCTAGTGAAGTTTGTTGACACGCGCAGATCACGTGCTGCGCGGTGCAGCGAAAAAGGCACCTCGTCAAGGACCACACGTATCCGAAATGTACACATTTAAATAGTAGAATTGAAGGAGCTTTCTAGTATCATTATTACATGGGTTAATTTGTGAACAATTTTTTAAAAGATCCATAGTGTTATAGGAAGCAGTGTCATTCCGATACATCGCAATGGTTCTCACGGACTTGCTTAGGTTTGAGAATATCGACTGAAGCGAAAGTCTATATTTGATAAGCGTTGAAATATTGGGAAGGGGATACTTTATCAAAAATTGTGCATCTACAGAAAGTGGTCTTTAGAATTTGCGCACTCCTTATGGGGTTGCATGCTTTTTTAGCAAAGCAGCTTGTTTTACTACAATCGCAAACATTTCTTGGGGTGTTACTCATTCTGAAGCTAAAATGCAGATTATTTGCCGAGTAGACGGTGCACACTTATGATGGGTAATATATATATATTATATATCTACAATATTTTCAGGTCTCAATTGAACTTATATGCACCTTTATTAAACCAAGGCAAGCTGCTGTACATAATCAATGTAACAAACCTGCTAATGATGCTCGGCTCTGCTGTCCGATAGATGCTAACACCTTTGGCATGCCTCTGCATTGAGCTTCCTCTGGAGATGATGATAAAAATGGTGGTCTGCTTGTTTATCCAAGATCACCATCTGCATCAGTGTGGGCACACACAGGTGCACAGACGCACACAAAAACACATTAGTTGTCGCTGAAGACATTTTTGATGTGGACCATACAACGATCAGCTAACCTACTTGCATTACTAGATACGAAAAGTTGTCTTTGCTTCACGGTTTCGTCGACGAACGCAAAAAACGCTGGATTAATGCTGGCTTGGGACTTGAAACGCTTTACACAAGCAAACAGTCGTTAGTGTTATGGCCTAATGCTCGATCATTCCGGTCTGTGAAACCCCACTCTGACCGCTGCTGGAGCAATAGCTGGATCGAGCTTCCCAGAGGTTAAATATCTCTACCAGGCCTTTTAATAACGTTTTCTCTTAGTCTGCGGTCTATGCGCCAGTGTCTTAAAAGCATTAGTAAACAACACTCCTGACATGTTGATGACTTGGTTCAAACTGACGTTTGAGAATCTGGTGTTTTGTTACCAATGGATACTTCAGTGTCATTGTTTACCTTTAGAGAAATAAATGAGCAAACAGAAATGGCCTGCGAACCCTTCCGAGTTCGCAGGCCATTTCTCTAAAGGAAAGCACCCGTTATCCGACACAACCTTTGGAGGATTTTTTTGGCGCCAGTGCAGTTCGCATAAGACGCCATGTCATCCATGTAAACCAAGTCCATGATTTAATTTTTAAAACTTTATTTTTGCAGATTTTTTTAACTTCACTCTCAAGACGGTACTTTATACGTTGACAATGGACACATGAGCTATACATGAAATTGAAACCTAGGGTCGAAGCATTAATATTATGTACATTCTACGGAACCTAATTGAAATTCGTGGAAAGCTTTTTGAATATTTGCTATAATTACAAAGTCTTTTATCCCAAAGTAAAAAAAAAAATGATATTACGCAGAAGGTTAAATCCTTGCGTAGCACGTTATTTAATGCCGCTGTATTACCGGCTTGAGTGCTTGCGTCTTCGCATAGTCTTACCTAAGTGGTTTGTTTGCCCATCATTAACACCGGAAAGTAATACCGGACTTGGTAATAGAGGTGACGGTTCTTCCACATACCCGTTCTCATCCGATTTAGCTACCTCATCAAAAAACTCTAATTCTTTTGATAAAAAGGATTAAACGTTAAAAGAAATCGTCGATTTCTTATTGTATCCAAAACATAAATGGTTGTCCTTGAATGGTAGCGCGATGATATATCTACCGTCTGCAATCCTTTGCACTGTATCGTAAAATAAGTATTATGATTTTACTAAACAAGTAAGTCTGCTTTTGTCTTGATTACTTTAATCAATGGGATCGAGAGGATATTTGGTTGAGGGTTAGATAGCATTTATTAGCGAGATGGGTGCATGGCATGTTAAGATCAGCGTTACATGCAGTGCTGTTTCTACCTAAAAAAATCAACCAAATATTGTCGTAGAAGACCTTTGAATTTTTTTTTAAATCAAGCAGAACACCTATGCCTATTAACAAGTCAATACCAACAGCCCTCTGGTCATTGATCACGAGATCTGGTCCTTGATCTGCTACCAACGAGAGCTCGCGAGTATTTTTAGTTACCGGTTAGCTGTCTCTTTGTTATGCATTCGACGCAGATGTCTGGACCACTATCATCTTGTATAATGTCAAATATTCATTGCAGTAGAAAACAGCTCTTCACTGTTGCCTTAGACCTAAGCGGTGCTAGTGCCTCATGTGATACGACGGAGCACTGAGCACCCTGACCCTGCAAGGTCCTAACAAGAATTTTCTGCCGTTCACTAACAACCAGGCCCAACCAAGAAAGAGTTAACGTGAGTTGAGTGGTTACTGCACGCCGTATTTGTATGCTGCTCCGTTTAATAATCTTTTAAGATTTAATTACTGGGCCTTGTTGAATTTACTCATTTCGCAAATTCGACATTGTACCTCGTTGTCTCGCCATTGAACTACAGCAGAAGTCTGGATCAGTCTTTCTCAGATAGAGTAGTTGGCGCGTAGCTGAATGGTTCTTGAGCCAAATTGATGCTTTGCCCACTCAACAGTTTTTCTACTACGCTCATGTGGGTGAGCGGCGTTTGAATACAACAAGCGAGGGGCTATTTGTATTTTCGATAAAATCAAACTTAGCGTTTGCCCTTCTGAGCTATAACGTACTAACGTCGCTTTTATACTTCACCCTTTCCCCTAAACGAGCTTTGCAAAATTATTAATCTAAGACAACCCTCTCTTCACACCAAATCGCAAATAAATCTAGGTATTGTTTTTCAGCTTCCAGTGTTTCCCGATGTTTGTAAGATCCTGACGGTTCCGGATCGCTGCTTTAAGTAGTTGCCATTGTTCTTAGAAACGCTTGATGTCTCCAGCAAACTTCGGCAGTTGTTTATAATTGAAGGTTTGAACGGTTAGAGTGTTCCGAGACACGGATAAGTGCCCCGGTCATAGCTTAGTGGATAGTGTATTTTCCTAAAAATCTTAGGGACACATTGTGGTCGAGGTTTGAACGCAGACGTAGACAGATTAGACCTCGTTTCGTGCTTGGAGCCAGCCGTCAGTTTGACGGAATGCGTAGCAGCGATACCGGCTGTAAAACTCGAACCATATATATTACATAGACATATGCGTCGTTTTTGCTAAATTATGATCTTGTCTATCGGTGGTCCTAGTAGCTTACGGCCTAGTATCCGACGAAGTAGCGAAATTTAGCCTTGCGACCTCACAGGCTTTGATCGAGCTTCTCGCGCATTTTTTCCGCTTAGGCGAGTGCTGGTAATCTTATTTGTATACTCGTCTTCACGATGCTGCTTGAGCGATGACGGGCTAATGAAGTCACAATCATTACCCTAAAATATTTTACGATGACGATGTTAAGAGCGACTTTCCAGTCTCTGCTGCCGCACCTCCGAAAACTACAGGAACGTCCAACGTTCACTCGATTCGAAATGCGATATCGCCGGTGACTACCATATATAGATGACTGCAGTATCGCGTCAAAATTAGCTTGCCAGTCTCCTCCCTGCCAACACGGCGATTGCAACAGTAGGCCGAGTAACTTAGCGTGTGCGGCCACCTATATTAACGTAAACATAGGAACGCCAACACTTCTGACATCAACTGTAACAATTCTACCAGCATGTGGTCTTCGACTGTGGTATCTTATGGATAATGAAAGTTCTCTCGATAAACTCGAGAACCTCGCCGTGGCCTAGAGACATTATTCTGACGAACCTTCCATCAATAATTTAGCTTTATACCAGATGACTGACCTGTTCAAGTTCCGATTGTTGCCGTCAAAATAATCTCTACCGGGTTCAATGCGGTGCTGAGAATCTGCCTATTCTCAAAATTGTTTTAATACCATTAAATAGGTTCATAATTTTTATTTGGGTGCGTATTGGGATTTTCACTAATTGTTATTTTTGGATGCACTTGTGATGAGGGAATATATAAAGGATGTCGGCGCGGAGGTAAGGCAAGCGATTAATTAAGATAGATGGACTAGCCCAATGCACCTATCCTGTTTCGCCATCGACATTAGTAAAGCACTGTAAAGCGCGATAGGTAATAGTCATAGCCGGTTACGTCAGTAGGTTAAAGTTTCAGGCTGGGGCATATAGATGAAATAAAATCTCTTTGGATTTATATTATGGTAAGAAGCAGTTAACGCTTCAAATAGCAGCAAACATATAGTGTAAAAACGAATTAGTGGCAGTAAAAAAGCGGGGCAACTGGGAGAGGTATAAAATAAACTAACTGAAATATACAAAAAAGAACAACTGCGATAGGGTCACTATAATGGAGCAGTTGTTACCAATCGTTCAGAATTAGCGAAGTAAAATAATAAATCTAGTGAATCGGGGAAACAGGGTCATTCAAGTTGGTGCTGCTAAGAGGAATCGCGATTGCAAAAGCGTATGTGTGCGTATTGCGTAAAACCAAAACTAAGCCGAGTCACGGGTCTTCCCTATCGTTCCATCTATTGCTTTCTCAATTGAGTTTTAGGAGAAAAGCCGCCCATATAAGTTATTTGACGTTTCTAGTGATAGTGGGCTTATGGTAGTAACGGGAATTTTCGCTGCAGAATTAGACGTTCTTATTGTTCTCAGTGTCAATTGATGCTCTGGCATAACATATGCCAGAGCGTCAATTGACGTAGGCGCATATGTATAAGATGCATTACAAAATGATATTAGGAACATTTTGTGTTATGTGTGTGATTACGTTCCGGTTGTTATCTGTGGTGCAAAGGAACGGCAACGAATTTTCTACTAGTACGCATGGTATTTAGTCGCGAACATGTATGTTACTCCAATTTTTGTGCAGTCGCGAAACGAGATACGTAAGACGCAATCGTAGCTGGATGTGGAAACGATAATTTGAAGTTAACTTTACGTTCTAGCAAAATTGTATTACTTTAGTATGTCACTGCTTTATGATCTTCAATAGCTGAGTAGTATGTACGACAAGACGGTTTAGGTTTTTATAGGACAGTATTCAGTTATCACTAGAGTTGGCCTGGTGTTTCGTGTGTGACTGCTCAGTTCCTCTTTCTTTGTGACACAGTTGGGCAAAATAACTATTTCATGAGACGTTCAAATGTATTCCCTCTATTCAACTATATAACAACATTAGGTGACCATGTTTAAACATTACACAATGCGACTCATTCCTTAACCTATTTATTCATATTATTTATACAGCGACCTACGAAACGGCATCCTTGGCATTTTCGAAATTCTCAATTGCCAGTCTAGGTTTCTCATACCTTTCATACCAGAAGCCTTTCGTTTTGCGCGGTTAAACCTAAAAGTGGCCTTTTTTTCGCACCCTAAGGTTTTTTTGTCATAAACAGTTGCGTGGCTCGCCACGATCGTGCCACATTTAGCTCTGTTGGCGTTATATGTTAAAATATTAACTGACTGCATGCTCCATTCCAATTAATACTGCGTACCACACTAAACAAAATAAAATATACGCACAATGAGTAACTAGCTGAGAATTCTTGTTAGGGATACCGCATACAGGTGATAGGGCACATAATCCACCCGATAAATAGAACACGAACTGCTGCACCGCGCCATTTGGAAAAGAGCTGCATTTTAATATAGTACCGCAAGTATTGTTCAGGCTCGAAACTACGTTTCAGTATTTTTAGATCGAATTTTATTTCAGTCACGTGAATATAGATAGCTCTTAAAAATTGTATCAACAACGTTTCTATATGTCTTTTAGTTTGCTAGTAAAATTCAAGAGGATCTCAGAGTGAGCTTGGTACTTTGGTTCCATTTCGTACAACAAAAATAGCGCTAGATGTATAACACATAAATGCGCACAAAAAAAAACTACACAAAAACATACGTTGCGTCGTGCGTATGTTGAGACTTAAGTGTAATTAAGTGCAAAGAATTGGTCGTTAACTTCCGTCCGGGAATAGTTAATAAAGTATGACTATATAATGAAACGAAAAATACCCACGTAACACTAAAACTTTACTTGTGTCCTGGTAATCATCTTTGGTCCTCTAGGACCTCTGAGTCGTTTTCTTAAAGTACAGTGAACACTGGCTTTCTATCGCTCTAGTTTCGTCACAGATTGGTAAGAGTAGTAGATTTGGAGCTAATTATATCTTTAGGATGACAAAACTTAATGATATCAGCCGACATAATGCATACGATCAATTAAGTTTGTGCTCTTAACGGCCATTTGTCAGAGGAGCCAGCAGCTTGTGGTGCGTTGACCTATTTTTGTTTGTCTCAAAATTCTGACAGAAGTTTTATCAGTGAGACTTGAGCAAGATCTTCTGCCGTGACCGGTTCAATAAAAAATACGGAGCCGTATACATTTTGGTTCGTAGTCATGTTATTAACATTCAAATTGCAACGAAAAGAGTATATTGGTCTCGGCTGCGCTCTCGCCAGTCGTCTCGTATGATTTAACCATAACTTTAAAATCGTACACCTAAATCCTGGCTCCAAATGGCCTCTGCGGGTTTACTACTACAAAACTGACTTTGACTGATAAGAGCGAGTCCAATTGGCATAGACTCTGGCGTCCTCTTTGAGTCAAGCATAAAAGTAGAGGATCAATACCAGAAACTCATCCATAAATTTCGATTGTCTAATACACACCGGAACAATTAGTGCACGAATCGCAGTAAATCAGCTGTATTAACCGGATCAGTGCTTTATCGGGTCACTTGTCTTCCGCAGACACATCCCACAGAAGGCTCTTTTAAGAGATTGCAGAGTACGAGAACCCGCTTACGACGCCTCACTGAACTAAAACATGATAAAATATTTGAATGTTCCTTCGATACGTAAATGTGGTAACCAACCATTAACAGGGTATTGACAATATTCAAAAAGAAATGATAATTTTAAAATGCTTCGTATCAGAATACGTTGTTTTTGATTAGCGTTACTTGTTACCTTCAGTCATCCTTAAGCTGATGGCCGATGTATCTGCCGAGAAGCTCATCTATCACCGTTACGAGGTGGTTCGAAAAAGGGATCTTAGCTTTGCTCTTGCAAGAAGCCTCAGTCCACGAAAAAAAAGAATGTGTTTGTGATCGGCACGGCGGTTCAGTTAACTGCGTACTGGCCAAACGCGAGATGATGTTATCTAAAAAAAAATCATATTATCTAGAGCAAAATACCCTGTTATCGTTATTGTCAGGGCGGCACCGTACTTCACGTGGGTCCATCATATGAATATGTAGGCGTTGCTTTGGAGGCCGACTTTCAATTTACAATTTATGTCGTTGAACGCTCAAAAGCAACATTTTATGCCACCTTTGTACAGACCTAATTGTTCCTAGATAGCTCACGGGCATTATTATTCGCGTTCCATTATAACAACATAAATACGTTCCTTCTAAACCACTTTCAAATCGCATAGCATGGCAATGTAGCGCCCTCAGAGATTCAATATAGCTTTTGAGTATTGACCATGTTTTCATTGCGTATAGCGACACTCTTCTCTGAAGGCCACATCCTATGCAATTGTATTGTGACCGGCTGGCGAGCTTGTCCTATAGAGGACATTCTTTCTTGTATTGCGTTTAGATGAATTCTCTAAGGTTTATAATCGGCGCTTGCATCTAGTGGTTATCATTGATAAAATCTTACATGAAATACTGCTAAATTGACGGTCTGCTCTGATTATAAATGTATAAAGATTTTTAGAGGCAATTAGGCATTTGAATGTTTCATGTCGTACAAATCGTCCTTTAGAAGTGATTGAATCAGATCTAACGCGTAATAATGATATCTGAATCTGAAAATCCAGTTCATGTATCCATAAATCAAGATACATTTCTATTCCATGCCGAAGCACCACTAGCAGGTTTCAGGCCTTATATATATGCTATTGACAGCACAACTAACTTTGCGATCTGCCCATGCGGAAGCTCCATCCATGCAGGATACATAGGGGCAAACAATGCCCGTCTGTGCAGAAAAATAGAAAAAAATACGGAGAAAAACCAAGTAGTTAAAATTATGGTTATTAAATTAGCTCAAGTTTTTTGTAGCGATTAGAGGGTACTTCGCATAATCTTCACATTGCAACTACGGACTTCGACACGACGTATTTCAAAATAAATGCCGTAATGACAATTAATCATGTTGATAAAACAAACACGGATCACGAAACGATGGCGCGAAACATCCATACAGCTTCGAATTCTGTACAAATGATTTGTTTCCTGATGGAAGCCAGCCACCTAACGGCGACGCCCGAAAATGTAGGATTTTGTTGCCAACAATTGTTGTATAGACGATAAACTATTGGTATCGCGAGTGCGATTGAGTCGTAACCTTAACGTACACTATACTAAGCATATACAATATAATAACCGACGGACTTCAACATTGAATAACCTTTGAAGTCGTTGGGCTAACATGGTGATTTTCTCATGTTTACTAGACGTGCCCTATGTTATTGATTCAGATCTTTCCCAGCGTTCTGGCATCTTTCGAAGGCTGTGTTGCGCATTCCGTCCAGGATCGACGTTAGTCGTTCCATCATACGGCTGGCTCCCAGCACGAAATAAAGTGTGTCACTGGCCGGGTTTGAACTTGGGTCACGTCGTACCCTAGGATTAACAGTTAAATATGTTACCCACTAAGCTATCACGGAGACAGCCATAGCACTGCTGTTCGCGTTACCATATATAATTTTTCTATCTATGGCAAGTACCCAGACTGCGTGCCTTCGAATGCCGTCCTAGCGGTCTATTAGTCTCTTGAAGACCTTGAGATATCGGATTGCATTCATTATTTTATCTCCGGTTATTATCTCAGGATAGTAAATGCCTCTAACGTCTACTGTAAATACCACCGTCACTTTAGGTCTAAACCTATCTGATCATACTCTTTGCTAGACTTTAACACCCCAATATCCGTTCTTGAAGCGTTTGCATATACTTTCGCACATAGATATATGTTTTCGTATCCTTATCTAGCCCCTTCACCAAGCTTCAATGAATTCGAGGAACAGGAACTTGATAGTTAAGCGTTTATTTTTGAGACCGAAATATGTTTTTTCATCTGATTTCCCCTAAAGTAATTCCAACTTTTACTCACATCTTTCCAGAGATCTAAAGTATTTAGCAGCCAAATTTAATCTCCTAGCGGCACATGGTTCAAAAGTTATTCAGTGTCAATACCTGCAGGATCATCTAATACATCCGTTCGCCTCTTTTAATTAAAGTGCAATTGAAATTACGGCTTCTCCATTTGTTGCGATTCAGGTCTTTTGTAAAAAGTACCATATCGTTGGCAAAAACGTACTAGGTCGTAGTTCTATTTTTCGTTCCGAGTATTTTTCTACCATCTACAAATTTAAACTGATTTCAAATATTCTCTCTCTCTCTCTGTTTATATATATATATATATATATATAAAAAATTAGACCATAAAATTAAGAAAATATATATATATATATATATTAGTCTCGTGCTTGTCAACCGCCATAATCTGTAGAATTCTGTGCTCTTTAATACCAATCAGACGGCTTTTCTTAATTTTATGATCTAATTTCCTGATTCGGTAATATAAATAAAGCATCTTCTATTCGTCGCCCAGCTTTAAATTAACTTTGCCAGATTCTTCTCTTTGTAGGATTTTCTGCAATATAACAGTAGTTATTTCATATAAAAGTATTATAGATATCTTCAGTAGTCGATTGCTTTCCAGCCGTTAGATATCAGCTTCCAGCTTAAGTATGAATGACACATCGTCAATAGTTTACCCTTTATTTATATACATTTTTCAACTAAAGGTTTTAAAGATAATCCGACACATGCACTCTCTACGTTTGTTTCTCCATAAGAATATATGGGCAAAATTTATAAATAAAAAACTACTTTTAAAGTGCATTTTAGTTATAAATAGTTATAAATTTGCGTGTAGAAGATTCCATACGTTTGTATATGCCCTGCGGAGCGTCAGATGCGGGGGACCTTCGTCAAGAGTTTTAGGTTCCCGGCGTTACTGCCTGCCTGCCTGCATCACTGGGCTACTGAGGCGTTTTTATTCTTTTGATTTTTACTGTTTCCTTTCTTCATGTCATTTTATACTTTATGCCGGTTTTCATATATTTTAATATAATACTTTTTTCGATTTTCTTAAACACATTATTCTAATGTTGTTTGAGAAAAATATACATATAACCATTTTTCTGTTCTGTAGTTTAATTTAATTCTGTAGTAAAAAATGTGCCTATGTTATATATATATATGGCTTTTGTATACTTACTAGCGATTTTGCAGGATTTGTACATTAAGCATATTTTTTTTTCTTTTGGCTTGTTTTGGCATTGCCTCTTTTTTTGATTTTTCTTTACTTCTGTATATCGCTCGAAAGTGTTTTCTCTATCCTTCATAAGTCGGTTGCAACTTCATTGTGCCGGTGCAGTTTCTAGGCGAAAAAAAGCAATATTTCTAACATGTTTTACGGATGCGATACTTGTGCCATGTACAGAAAGGACTCTGCAACTAAGAGGATTGCTCAAAATCACTTTGTGAACTTTAAGAATCGCATCTCGAAACTAACAAATGCACCCCGCCCCGCTAGGCTATCTGAGGTCGCTGAGGATTAACTGAAGACACTTTGAAAAAAACGGCCAGTAAACAATTCATGAACTGGGCGAGAAAATTACCTACAGTTATATGATCGTCAACAGGCATCTTTGACGTATGAGATTTATTAAATCCAACATTGGCCCAGTTGCATTCCGACGCTACCCAACAGGAAAAAAAGCTCGATAAACTTCTTTTTGAAGTATAAAACGACCTGTACATACAATTCGTACAATTTAAAGATTTGCTAGCATGTATTATGTTTTATGGGACCGCTATGAGCTTAATCCTTCCGTGTCACCATTCTTAGACCCAACGTATGGTTGCTTTAAGCCTTACAAATAGTCTGGAAAAATTTGTGATTTTTAATAATATTCGAATTCTTTGGTTGCTACACCTGTTCCATGTGGTTCAACGAGAAAAATACAAAGTAAAATAACAACTGCCCAAAAACGTGAAACCTATTACTTTGTGATATCTAATAATTATGATTAATATTATTGTTTATTATTTATTTATTTTGATAGCTGTTCATTATAAGGTGGCATTTACAGCCCTCTAACATAGGCGGTTTACATTTATTCCTAAAAATTAAGTTTGAATGATGTTGCCCTTCTGTGTCTTTTATTATATCAAACAGCGTGTCCCGACGTTAGCTGTCATTCCGACAAGGCTGTCTATGGCAGTAACTATGAAGCCTTTTGTAGCTACGGCTTTACGCAGACAACGTTCGAGCAGGATGATTCAGTGCGTATAGTGCGCGTATATGTACGTACGTAGTACATCAATATTTTGATGGATTTTTAGGTAAAGTAGTTAAACGTAATTAAACGTCTTTTCTAGTTGTTTAAGATGCTTTATATTCATAATTCATAGGTACATAAGTGTTGAATATACTACATAATTCACGTAATGTCTCATTTGAGAGATGCGTTAGATTCAGTCAACATTTGTTCCAGTTTCCCGACCCAATAATCGTATAGTATCTCATTCTCAATGATATATCGATATATATATATATATATATATATATATATATCGGTATACCAGCCATATTGGGAATACCGCCATATATACATACAGTCGTTTTTGGTCATTAAACCGAGTTAAGTAACCAAAATCTGATTGATATACAACGATGCAAAGAACACTTTGCATTAACAGGATAATGATTGCTAGATAAATACTTGAAGTTTTTTAAATGTGATAAATTCATTGCCTAATCTGACCCTCAAATAGCAGCCCTACAAGGCCTGAAAAACACGCAAAAACTGCACTACAATTACGTTGAATGCGGTATTTATTGTTGATGTAGTTACAGCATTGATGGACCTGTTTTCGCGTTGTAGATCACGGTATTTTCTGTGTAGGCGGTAGTGATCGGATAGTGGGACAATATGAGGTTCGTGGTTCACTATGGGCCCGATAGGCGGTGCCTGTTAGCACTATCTGTTAACAGGTAACTAACTTTATTTATCGTTGCAGACGTGTGCTGGCAGAGACTAGTTCGCATCAGTGGTACCTCCACTTACCCAGCAGCGCCCTTCCCCAATTCAAAACGATGTTATTGCCCATGTTGTACCAGCAGTTAGAATAACTCGTGCGGTCAATAGCTGTCCAGGTGACATCGATGAAATTTCGTGGACACTTCAGTTTTCACCTGCAACATAATATGAGGCGGTTCATCTTATACTTTCTATTACCAGTAACTTGGACGGTCGTGCACACGGATGAAAATCAGAATCAGCATGCTGTTTCCTATAGCAAGAATCATCATCCCCAGCCTTTTCCTCTAAGCTATCGAAAAACGGGCGTCTCGGTGAGATCTATGCACAGGACAAGCGAAGTTGCTCCTTACTATGATCCCACATCACATTTACCTTATGCTGCAGTGGTGCCTCAAGCATCTTACCAGAAACCCATTGAATACAGCGCGGAAGACTATGGCGAATACGGTTATGGAATAAGGCAAATGCATCCGACTGTACTCGGCGGTCACCAAAGGTCGGAACTCACCGACTTCATCGAGCGTCTACTAAACTTTGATAATGAGCATGCCACTGCGTTTGACGTAGATTTTGGTGTTTATGATACACGAGATCTATACGACGGTCATCAAGCAGAAGTGCAGGTGAAGGTAACCCACAGAGGGCAAGACCACCAGAATTATGCGGACGTGAACATTTTGAGCGGTGAGAGCATAGATTCGATAAACCTGCGCTCAGTTCTTGCTCATCTTGGTCTAGGCAGCCTTGACAGTATACATCAGATACGGGCCATAGCTGACCACATCTATGCCCAACCACAAAAGGTTTGTTGTGACTTGGCAGTTTTTCAAAGTATATGGCATGTGGGTCTTCTAGTAGATACTGTTCTATTACATTCATTATTAACTTAAGGCCATAATAAGTGTGTATGAGTATGTTAAGTATTGCTTGGCGCTCTGTTATCAGTTAGAGCCGACAAACTCAACTGATAATGCTTTTTCCAAAAATCTCGCTTGCGTGTATTATTTGTGAAGTCTCCGACTGCGAAAGCTGTCAGGCCTGATTAAAGCTTCGCTATCTGGCACAAGTGTCTAGTTCATACTAAATAAGGGAACAAACACTTGTTCAAATTTCATAACCATGCAATTCGAAGAGACTGAACCTACTAAAATAAAGCAGATAAATATAATAAATAAATAAATAAAATAAAATAATAGAATAGAATATATAAGGTTATGGGGAGTGCCTCTTAAGGCCCTGCTAAGTTCCTGAAACGTCGAACCTACAATGACTTCTTGCTTCGCTATTTGAGATAGCACGCTTGACGTTTTTTGATGATATCATGTTTACCTATCCATATGTATTAGCGGTAAGCAGTCCTCATTTGGCTTCAAAAAACATAATATATTCAGTAAATCTTATAGTGGCCTTCTTTATTCACACAAGATATCTAGTACTGAATAAATATAATCTTACATGTGGTCTTCAATACAATGTTTTGCTAGTGAAAATACGAGTTTTTTTTATATATTAGTTTGCGTCAGATTTCCATTCGTTAGCCGGACAAAAAAGAATGAAGTGCCAAAAAGATTCACGCCATTTTTTAGCTCCCTAATTAAGGTCGGTTATTGTCTAAGAAGCATGTCTAAAACGTACTGTCGTCGTGTCTACTGGTTTAAGGTACCAAAAAAAAGCGCCATAAGGGAGGAATTGAAATAAGGCTGCATTAGTTCGAGAAGTATGTGACCTAATTTTATTAAGTTGAAAATTATCTATCTTAGTTTGAATAATATAGAACTAATCGTAGTTTAAGTATATAAAAACAACTAACTTAAACACTGATATTATTTGAGTTCTCAATATTAGACATGAGTGTAGTTATGCAATGCAATGCTGGACTAAGTTATTGTGGGCAAGTTCTTTTTTATTTCGTTTGCTTTCGTTGCGCAGAATTGGATTAGATGTAAGTTAAATGTCTGATACGTACATTATACTAGCCGATAATGGTTTGATACTCCTAAAATTTCGCTGCCATATTTTGCTTCAAGGTGCCTAATACTGAAACTCGTAGAAGTTATTAAGCTATAATAAACGGACGACCGTTTTGAGCTTACCGACCCGGCAGCAACGTCGGAAATCAAAAAAATATCTACGGCATTTAAGCGCCAGAAAGACATTTTTGTATATCTGGCTAGTCCAACACAGACAGACAGACAGAACACCACACAAATCAATCACAACTACCAAAAACGTCAGTGAAAAATATTCCAAATACCTTTTCACCTGGGTTATTTAATCGATTGTCTTTAGAAGCGGAATAAAGGCGAAATATACACTTTACGAGTGGATCCACGGAAGAAAATGGTCGTGTTTATAAAGAACTACAATGGGTCAAGAACAGTAAAGCTGGTTGCCATTCGAGAGGAAATACAATATAGTCGTAATTTCCAATGATTCGAAGTTGCCCTTGGAGGCTTTCTGTGTAAGCATCTCACTGAATGACAATAACCGCCTTATAAATCAGTTACGTGTTGCTTTAAAGCACATTAAGCCGTGATGTCTGGGCAAAAAATGACCATACGCTTCAGGTTCTCTAAAACTGTAAGGAATTTAAAGGGCAAAAAGGTGGATGGATACATAATGTGTCTTATGAAAACCAAGAAGGGCAAAAGCTTGACGCCATTTTTGATGTTTGTAAATGTGCTACGTGCGCCGCCAAAGAGGATTAAATCGTTTCCTACATTGATGTACAAGGGCAAACAGAAATAGTGTTAAAATAATGTGAAATAGTGAGAAAATGCCACGAGGAGGTGTCTTACGCTAGTCTTGGCGGTAGCTGTTTCTCGAGCTTAATAGATATCAGGACAAAGAAATGTAGGGATTAGGGTAGGACAAAGATTACTTCTCGGCTTGTTGAATGCTATGTCATTGTCTTATACATAGCAATATCCCGGGGATAATATATGGTTGAATAAATTGAAATTAATCTTATATGTTTAATCAATGCGATGCACACAGCCCTTGTCCTCGGCAAATTGAATATTACCTACCAACGATGCGTAAATTAGAATTGACATTTAAAAAAGATTACAAGTATAAGTCAGTAATAACGTATTATAAAATCTAACTCGTTCTAGAAGCGTATACTGCCGTGTCTGACAGTGATCATTGTTTTTAAGATTGCTTACTGTTACGGTTACGAATGTGCTTGATTGAGCTTAGTTCTTTATTGCCAAGTTGCAGGGCAGTTGGACTCAATAGAAACTTTTTTGTTTTTTAAATTGTATCTAAATAAAAAAGATATTTCAACAATTTTTTATGCACATTTGGTTACATTGTTTACCTGGTCTAATTGTCATTTCCGTTTCGTAGTCCTCAGCCCATCGCTTGGGCTTTCTTCCGTCGAGCTCCACCAGGGGGCGACTGCCGATTAGCCGGCCATTCGATAGACTTTGCTCTGTAGCATCCAGTTCTTTTAATACATTTTCCCAACTTATGAAATATGTACTTTTGTAAAAAAGTATGTTATATTTCAACGTAGACACACAAGCCCAGATAAATGAAATTGGATAGACGATCCTGACCAGAAACTAAATGCTCTTTATATACGTTGTCCAAAGGCAACTCATAAGGTAGCCCAATGGTATTTATATTCTGTAATACTTAATTATGTCGTGTTTTAAAAGGTGCAGAAGTTCAACGGCGTTCTAATGTAAAAGCATTATGCGTGCTAACGCCGTGCCACGGTATTAACAGTGTTCAAGAGATGTTCGAGTACGATGAAAGACTACCGACAATATAAAATAGCATTTTTTTTATTCTTTAAACGTTGATTATTTAGAAAATGCGATATAGGGCCCAGCAGCTATAGTGTTTCATGTTAGGTTTTTGATTCTCCTTTTCTTTCGTCCCGGTTTGAATAAGGAAAATAATTTATTTTAATTTGTAATTTTTAAATGAATTCAAGTGTAGGTCTGGCAGGGCCCACGAATGGATATGGAGCCAATCGGATGTTTGCTCTCACTTTGCGCACCGATGGGTTCATGTACTTGTAGTCATCGGGCATTGTTTCTAGCCCACTACATAATATTCTGGGTATCATAGATAGACAACGTAACTGTAGTATTAATATTGATAACTACTAATACTTTAAGAGTTCCATCACATCCTACTCGAGCGTTGTTCGATATAACTGAGTCGAGCTTTTTCTGCTTAGCAACAAAGCTTTATATATATATATAACAAAACTATTCGTACGGCCTTACGAGCAACGCGTTGCTTGAGCTCGTTCCATCTATTTGGCACTAACCGAAGAATTACGATAGCAACGAACGGTAGGATTCATCTGGTCAGTTAAGTAGAACGCAATGAAGTGTCACTTCACAGAAGCTACATGCGCTCAAAGGCTATGGTATAAGTTTTGTTACTAGAGGATGACTAACTGATAAAAATGAAAGGAGAATTGGCAAAAATTACAACACACGGTTCATGATTCTAGGATAGTTGCGAACGGAACGCTGATTATTTAAATGTGGCAATATATTTGGCTATGTCCATTAGTTGCAAATCGACGAAAAAAAAGATTCTTTATTTTTGAAAGATTAATATTCAGTTTAAAATTAGAGCTGACGCCAATGTACACGGGACCTCAAGAAAAGCTCATGCTGCCCATAGGAATATATTCAATTGAACTCTATGGGTAGGCACCGAGTTGTCTTTAGACTTTTGGCTGCATTTGCGCCGCAGGTATTAGTTTTCTATTAACTTCGGTCATTTTCCTTAAAATTGTATACTTCAGCTTTGAGCTCGAATAAAGTCTTTTTTTGCTTATATCTATAGCGATATCGGAGATCCGAGTTTGTACAAATTACTTTTAGAGAAGCTTAAGAAATAAGAAATATGCACTAGTGAGTTGGTTTTAAGTTGAGAAAAGCTTCATTCTAAACCACTGAAGTTAAAGAGAAAACTTTAATTACTGCTTGGTTTTTCAGGTGATAATCGAAGATCATCATGGACCCCCAGAAAAGCTTCACGGACACATTCAAAGCTTTTACTCCGTGGAGACAATTGATCACGGTGGTGAAATTATCTCTTCTGGAAAATCGAATAAAAATAACGCTGTTCTGGACGGAGATTTTGCGGATCTCATTGGATACGCAAATTTCAATTTTGCCGCTGACTAATAGAGTGTAAAACGGTGTTGTGCTTTACCGTTCCGCCTGCTAAGAATAAGTGAAGAACAGACCACTTTGTCTGGCCTGAAGTGAATCAAATAATTTGTCAGTTTAGATAAAAGCCTCGTAGGTATTAAGGTATATGTAGATGAACTTGTATAAAGTGTAGTGTAATATAGTTACTTCGATGCGGGGTGATCTACCCTGTATTGACTGCGAAGACAAGAGGTCAAATAAGTTGGCTTTATTAACAACAATGAACCGAAAATAAAGCTTTCAGGGCATGCATAAATACATACCACACGAATGCAATATATATATATATATATATATATATAAATTTGCCTTCTTTATCTAAACAATTGTGCAAAATTTATGTCGTTAAGGAAACATGAAACAACGATTCCTGGTCCAGTCTATTATAATAGACTTGGCCATTTACCATGCCGGGTTCACAAAGCAGTTACTGAGTAATATTAATCTGAAGTAATTACAGACATTTATACTAGTTTAAATAACTAGATATACTTGATAACATTATTTGAATTCACCATTTTTGAGCTACAGGTGAACAGTTTCTACATATTTTGACCATATGAACTGCGATCATGCTGTGAATAGCACTATATTTTTGTCTTTTTAGCAGAAGCGCGATTATAGCAGGTCAAGATATCCTGGTTACAGCCACAGTTTTAAAGTTGAATTTAACTTCATTAGAGAATTTGTAATCGAAAAATAAGTAATTCATTTAGAAATGCGACTGTGTACAGCCTTGCAACGTAAGACAAAAGTTCATCCATTTATCTCCTTTGACCATACAAATTCAAGCATTGCACATATTCTTGCTTACAGAGATATAGAGCTAAATCAAATACACCTATTCCTCTAGCCTAATCACTTCCTTAGAGAAGTAAGAGTGCGTTAGTTTCGCTTCCAATATGCATTCTTTTCTCCCTTACATATCTAGAAATATATTAAAATGGATCCGCACAACCAAGAAAAGTCTTCCGCAAAACACATCTGTATTACGGCTTATTACCTATGAATCCTTTGTTTACGTAAGTCGGTTATTAGTGAAGCAGCTTACGGAACTGAAGGCCGTTCTCAAGCTGCCGGTGTAATGATGACAAGACCTATACAGTCCTATACTTGTGTAAAAAGCCTAATAGCGTTCAGCAGTGGCTTCTTAATGTTGTCCATGCATTGGCTGACGGTACCTTTCAATCAGTACTACACAGGTACTTTACGGCGGATTTTTTTTACTGTGATATGCATGTGCGTTAGAACGAGTTTGATAAATATCACGCGAAGTAGTGCAGATAAATAAAGAAACTCGATGAATAGATGATTGGAAGATTAACGATAAAAGGCATTGTGTTATCTATATTTAGGTAGTAGTAGGTACATAAGGATTCACGCAGAAATCAAGCCAAAGGCTTGTTTTATTTTATTTTTCTTATTATATATATTATACATGATTAGTGTGATGTCTGTAGTAGAAAATACTATTGGACTAGTTCTAGATTTAACCCAAAACCGACTTTATCATCTCTTACGAACAATAAGCGAACAGCTTTGCTAACTTACCTAAAATGCGTCCAACGCTGGAGCAGTAATCTAACTTTTTACTTATATTACTACTAGGTAACACGGCAAAATCGATCGAAAAAAAAATGGTAAAAGACCATTCAAGTCTTTTACCATTGAGGTCAGGCTTGAACGATAAGGAAAACCGCATGATTATAGTGACCGTTATAGCGCCTCTTCAGATATAAAATTTAGTGGCTATTATCGTGCGACACCTGACAGTGTATCGTACAAGTCTTTTGCTAAGAGATTTCCTAATGGTACAGTAACCTCTATGTTTATGGGATCTTAGAAATATTGATTAAATTTCTGCAAATTCGAAGTACTTAAGGACCTAGCGAAAGAACTCTCTGATACGCTTTATTTAGCTCAACGTTTTCTCAACGAGTCCGAGTTGTCAACCAAATCCCCAGGTTGTCCTTCTGAAATATGAAAATAACGACCTTTGTGACGCGTTGCGACTGAGTAAGAAACTAACATTTGATAGAATCTGTTCCCACATTAAAAGTAGCATAGTTTAGTAGTATAAGTTAAGCAGGTAAATTTACTGAAAATTGTTGAATGGATTTCGATATGGTGATAACACTTATTTAGAAGCTTTATCAATAACCTACGCCTATACCTAAACATAATTTGAAGTTTTGTTAAAGCACCTTCTGCCTCACAGCCTTCCGTCACGCGAACATAAAGCAGATAACGAAATTATATCGGCTGGTGGCCGAGTATCATATCATAAAATTCTTTCTTCCGCAACAGGAACGCGTCTAACAACGTTTGGACTAACAGCATTTGATCGGTACGTGGTGTCATAGTCGTTCCATACGTTTTGCTATGGAACGGAGCGGCAAATTCCCAAACCTTGTTCTCGCTAGAAGTGCCATAAATAATTTACTAGATAGTCATGTTGGTGTATGAAACGGTTAATCAACAAGAAGGCAACATGGAGGGAATAGAACTTTTCATAATTCATCTGTAGGAACAGCCGGGCAATAATGCCGAGATATCACAATAATAACAACACGACTTAATTCTCAGGCTGGACGGCGGTATATAGCTTGTAGCTTATATATAGTATATAGCCCTTATCAATCTAAATTCGATAGTAGAATCTTTTAAAAAAGCTTCATCAGTCGAAGTATAACATGCTGTACGACATACAACTAGGACAACGAACTTCTAAACCGGTCGGCAGTGCGACGCGGTGATTCATGTGAAGTTTGATCACTCGGTTACAGTTGGAGCGATCGCAATACCGAGATATCGAGAAAAATTTTCGGTTGTGGGATGGGTGCGTCGGACACTGGCGTCAAAGTGAAATCAAGTTGATTAGAAGAGCTAATACGAAGGGGCCACACCATTTATTTGCCTCTTTCAATATTCGATGCACGTTTGTAAAGTGTTTGCCATGTTGTATCGAGTACTTTGGTACCGGTTAGCAAATCTATAGGTACATCCAAATTCTAAAATCACATGCTAAAGCTAAGGTAGCACAGTTAAGCCCTCAAACTAGAGAGACTTTTTCTATTCCAATAGTCAACTTGTGATAGTTAGCTTAATAACTATTATTTTAATAACAATTATTTTAGTAAACAGCGATCTCCAGTAAATGTAAGTGTACATTTGTATATACTGCAACTTACTATTACTATAATTAATTATTTTTGTTGACTTTGCCGCGCAAAGGCCGCTGAGGTGTTTCACAAAGAAGCATGTGCGTACGTAGGTGTATCAAGGCAAAGTTGATACAAAAATGCCCCTCTGCCGATTATCTTAAAGCTGTTTAGATGAAGCACGGCTTTTATAACGGTATTTTAACGTTGCGCGAACACTGACGCCGTCTCCATTTGTAGCTTTCATTTTGTAACGTCGATAGCGATAATAATGACGTTGGCCGTTTGGATGACAATGCATCTAAGGACGGATATACATAAATATATAATGGTAGTTTTTATCAGCACGCGAATTCTTGAATAAGCTTTCAAACCAAATTCAACATTGTCTACTTTATTCCTATACAATAATTCTTTAGTTGTCGTCGCGGCCGTGTTAGCAGCTGTTTGTCGGCGTTTGTTTGACAAAAACGCGCGTAACCACCGAATTTTCGTCTAGTAATAAACGTAAAAAAGACGCTATCGAATATCATTTGACCATTGTCATACGAGGAAAGTTGCTTTACAACCTTATCGCAGACAACAGCTTACCGCTTGAAATGTTTTTTTTTTTTATACGATGTCTACGAAGTCGAATACACTGATTACTGTGAAAAATGCTGATAAATATCATTACAAACCAGTCTTATATGTTCAACGATAAACTCATCATGCATTCTCCGCAAAGGACTCTAATATTTAGGTCACTGCGTAGTATCTATTCTTGTATGAAAACTGCAGCAGTCATTTCCAGTTGTGACCTCGTTCTAGAATTTAAAGGATGTTTATTAGTAAAGAAAGCTACAATAACATCGGAAGTTTGAAGATATTACAACTGATAATAAGCACAAAAATTAGACCTCGCTCGATTAGAGAAAGTTTTGGTCATCGGTGATACTGCAATTTTTTCAAAACCGCAGCCCTTTTCTCAGGTTACCACAGAAGTCGACTGCAGTATAACTACAATACAAAAAGTCCATCCTGCCATTTTCAGAGCCCTTAAAGCGATTTTTCTTTTTACACTCTTGGCGTGCGGGTATATATATATACACACACATATATTTGTGTATGCAGTATCTATGGACCTGCGGCGCAAGGCAGAGCCAGGTAGTGGAACAATAAGCACCATTGAACGTGCTACGCCTGCATTTGCTTTTACAGAACATATAGTGCAGTCCTGTTTCACTCAGAGTTCCGCAAGTGCTACACGGCTTCCACTAATCAGTGTACGATTTGTCCAGAATATCCATAAGGAGTACACTGTTGGGATCAATATAAATTGCCTGGAGTAGAAGAGGGCCTATAAGGGATAGCTGTTTGCCAGATAATCATCATTTAATTCAATTTCCCATTTACTTACTCTGACTTGTCTATCACTCTGATAGCTGCACAAGCAGGCTATGGTTTTATTATTAGTTCCAAGATTATATAACGAAGCTAGTTGGTCATATAGCACCACAAGAACTCGAAATCCCTGTTACAATGTTCCTCCTTGCGTCCGCTAGTGGAAATACAGTTCCGCCATATTGTGTGTTTCCTATATTGCCTTTTGAGAGCCATATGTCCTCATATAAGAGTCTAAGATTTTGCAAATCCATCCGGACCGAATGCAAAAAGGGGGTCTTGGACGACATCATCACGATTGTTCACTGTTCCATAATAGAACCATGCCTGCTCATCATAAATGAACAGCGGCATAAGTGTAGTAGAATTGGCTTAGGAGAACACCATTTACATCTGCTTTACAATTACGGTCGTTAGACGTGGCTTTTATTCGGACCATTTAAAGCCCGACTTCGTACAGCTCAACAGATCTTCGCCACTATTTACCATAGAAGGATTTCCATCTATCGGATTGGCAAAAGTTGCGTACGAAAAATCATTTTTGATGGCAAGCATCATAAGTAAAGGCTTTCAGGACACAGGTAGCTCTTTATTGAACGAAGACGTATTTACAGAAGGTGGCTTCGTTCCCTCAATGGTATAGACCGATAATCAGTTGGGGCCGTCGGACCATCACGGAGTGTCGTTCCAGTTAATCCTCGGAAATCGGGGCTCTGTTGCATGCAGCTTCGTTGCTAAATGCTACCACATCACAAGAAGCGCGAGACAGGGCTCGTAAATCATCCGTTACTTTTGCAAAACAACATTAGTAGTTCCTGCTTCGAAAATAGGGGCCCGTTCGCTTTAGCTGTCCGACAGAATCAATTATATTTAGTCTAAATTAATGTGCTGTGCGTTTGTACGACAATATTAGTTTCCTCTACGAAAAGAACTAAAGACCTATAAGCACGGTATCTGACAGCTTCAATTACTTTGACTGGCTTCTTCGTATACAATCATAAGCGGCACGTATATTTCTGTCTAATGGGGCATATGAGTCAACAAGATGAATATCTCTTATTGAATATTTCTTAAAAAGTAATCAATGATTGTTTGAGGCCACGAGGTAGAGCTGAACATGGCTGTATAATTTTTTTTCTTTTTTTTACTGTGGCAAGGGATTTTCTTAACAGTTAGGTTTAATAAATTTTAGCCAATACAGCCCTACCCTTACACATATATATACATATTCATTCTTCAACATTCATATCTATATGAATATAAATATATAAATGTTGTCAGCCATTTCAGGGATCTGCTTCAAATTTCACTCGATGACAAAAACAGCACGATGGAAATGAAATGACCTGTCTGGGGAAATTTTTCACATTAAGCTTATAGGTTCTCGCACAAATTACCGCAAAATCATACTGGGGCACTTATCGTGATAATAGCTGATAATTTCGTTTTTAAACGGTATCAAATGGAAAAAAAGGGTGAGTTTTTTCCATTTTTTGCCCGGAGTACGATTTGTCGGGAATCGATGGGAAATTCTGAAAGTATCAATGTCTTCGCATAATAACCCCCAAATTTGAGGTTCACGTGACGATGTGGATTCTAATCCGAATGTGGGCACACTTTATTTTGTGTAGAAAACCAGCCACCTGATGGGACGTCTAACGGTGGTACCGAACGTAGCACTCAGAACATGCAATACAGTGACTGTTTAATTGCATAGGAAGCACATATCGGATAATTGACACAAAACGGTGAAACGAGTTACATGGCCCGTAGCAGATGACGATAGTAGAATCAAAGTAACGGACTTCCTGAACAAATGTGATCAAGCTGTTAGAAAGAGGTTACTGTGATAGTAGAGCAATGGAATGGGTCGAAGAAGGTTCTAATGATAAAGGTACGAAAACGCAATATTGATAAAACTGTACCCAGAAAGGTTCAATGAAACAACCCCAAGGATAAGTTAAAAAAAAAAAGGTGAGAATACGATGCGATTCGCTGAAAATAATAATAATAATAATAGTGCTTCTGCGACAAGCCCTATAAACATTTTGTCTTCGAATCCCGGAGCATCTATTTCGTAGTTATTAAGGGGCTTCCTTTTGAAATCAAAAATAATATGTCATGCGTATAAGACCATTAACTAGATACTCTAAATTCAGATTTTATTTCTATGCTACACTAAAAATCTTGCAAAAATGTACCGTGTATTTAACTAGAAGCACTCACAGCTAGTATATATAATACTTTACGTGATATATAATAACAGTCGTCTCGCTTTATGGCTCATAGCATTATTATTTATTCAACGAACCTTGCAAAAATGCAAAAGATTTATGCAAAGTACAATGCGTAATCGGTAGAACATTGTTGGCGGTCGTATTCGTGAATTACCGCCGTTAAGACGAATGGCGACAATAAACATACAAAATTATCAAGTGCGCTTCTGTCATTCAACTTATTTACCATATATTATTTACATATAACAGAGTAAAAGAAGCTAAATCATTGATCAGTCGTTTAGAAACTTTAAGCTCCCGTTTTTGATGAGTTGATCAAGCTCGCGACAGAAATGGTTGATTGGAAATCCCACCACATTGAAGTAGTCACCGCGAATGCCTCGTACAAAAGCCGATGCGGAACCTTGGATGCCGTAACCACCAGCTGAAATAAAGAAGAGGCAACAACAAGGATCAGATGACAGTGAGCGGAAGATGTAAGAAAAAGCTTGTTTTCGGGTCTAGGGATAATCCGCCTGAAATATATACTGGAATATCGAAACTAGAAGATCACAGCTGTAGTCATAATTGGCAGCACTGTACAAAATGTGTACAAGTTATACCTCTGCTCTATGCACGTGTAAAGAAATCCTTTTAAATAAACGAATCGAATTTGAAACTTGAACAGGTTGCTTTATTAAGAGGCTAACCTTTATCAAATGGTTCTTCAGTCGCAATGTAGGCTTCAATAACATCGTCCGAAAGTGACGAAAACTCTACATATGTTGTTTCTGTAAATGAGGCAGCTAACTTTAGCTCGCCATCTTCTCCGCGGACCATGAGGGATACTCCACTATGCACCTCACTGTGTGACCCACTCAAAGCTAAGAGAAGCAGACCAAATAAGAATCTAATATGCAATGAGTATTTTCAAGAACTCTTCTAACTGAAGGGGTTCCGCCAGAGTAATCATATTGCCCGCCAACTATAGAAACTTTTATTATAAAAGCTGTAAACCGTTCTTTTTTGTAGCCGTTTTTCTCTAGTTCAAATAAAAATAGCTAATAAAAACCCAACGAGCAACTATTTTTTTTGGGTACAATTGAAAAAAAAGATACTTAAATAAATCTGCCATTGGAGAAAAATAATTTGCCACTATTAATCAAGTAGAGATGCTTACGCCCCTACATACCGGAGATCATACTTTTTGCTTCTTCAGTGGATCTCGGCTTCTCCAAGATTAGTCCCCCCACTGTTACTATAGTGTCACATCCTATTATGAGATTGGCGTGTGAAGTTTCAGAAACCTGAAATTATTAACGGCATAATTTTCCATAAGGTGCCTGCACTCGTTAGAGATCGATAACCTTTTTTTGTTAAGCATGTTATATATATTTCGTGAATGATCTCCTATAAGTATAGCGACTGACCTGTTTAGCCTTCAGCTCACTGTTTTTCCGTGCGTATTCTGCTGGAGCACTAAATGCTTTCTTATTGAGATTCTCCTCAAAGGTCGAAGGGACAACTGCAAATTTTAAACCAATTTGTTCCAACAGTTCTTTCCGTCGAGGCGAGCCACTGGCCAATACAATCGCTAACTGATTTAGTCGATCAAGGTAGGGACCGATCATTTTGTCATCTTGTTCGACTACGATGGAGAGACTTAAGGGTGAATCTAAACAAGAAATATTTGTTAGCAAATTATACGCCTTATAATGGTAAAACAGCGTACTGCTTCCATAATGTGAACTAGCTCTCTGTGTATATATGCATAACTTCCTTCATTTTCACACCTGTATATTACGTATTAATAAATATCTATAGTTACTTTTTTTATATACAATAATTTTTATTTGACACACGTACAACGGCAAAAAGAAGCAGTGTTTAGATGCAGGATCCTCAAAACGCCTTTGGAAATAGTGGTTAATACCATGTCTTATCTCTCGCTCTACGTAGCATGTCTAGATCGTCTTTGAATAGTACTTGATTTTACCCCTAGAAGCTATAAATTGATTTTACACGTTAAAATTATATAAGTAACAATAATAAATAAGATTAAAGGATAAAGACGTCTTTATCCTCAATCAACTCTGTGTTTCACACCGGGCATGCGTACGTGTGGCATCACTCAGACGTTAAATAGTTGCGCATAGGGATTGGGTTTAGTAACGATCGATGAGGATAGCATCCAGCTAGTGCTTTTGTTAGTCAATCATTAAAATTGATTAGGCTCAGCCTGCACTTTCCGATAGCCCTGTTAGGTGACAACAGAATGACACGACTTAACGTCGTCGGCCGACACTATGAGTTCAATATGCAGATGAATGTACGTTAATGAATTTGTAAGTAAAAAAAAAACCTTGTCCCCTGCAGATAATAAGAAGTTACTTCGCTTCGCTAAGAAAGGTTATCGTTGACTCCGACACGCGGAGCTCCAGCGGTAGGAAAAAACTGCAATCCACTCGAGTAAACGAGATTCTACTAGTTCCTAGTTCTAAACGCAAATTTGAAAATCAAGGTTTTTGAGCGCAACGTGGCCTGGGTGGCTAATGCGCATCACTTTGAATGCGCTAAGTAATGAATTAAAATAAAGCAGCTGAAGTGTTAGCACAATCAAGGTTAATAGCTGTTTGTACGTTTGCCATAACGTTTCATAGGTTTATTAGAGTCAACACCAATGGTACGAAAGCCTTGGGGTTACATTTACGAATGTGTAATTATGTAGCACTTTCAAACTTTTTAAAATGTTGTATTATGAAGGTTTTACAGAAGGCCTTTTTGGATTACTCATAGAAAGCTGTGTGTTTGCTTCAGATACTTTATTTCAAGTAACGCTTTTGGTGGGCTTCACATTCGGAGATGCCCCTTTAATGCACGACTAAACACTATTAATTGACTGCTTCATGATGTGTTCTAGTTAACTTTTCATTTAAAAAATAACCAACCAATTTAGGGTGCGCCAATTGATGCAGTTTACAGTTATCGATATTCAAATGCGTGTTCACAACTAAACCTCCAATTTATTTTATATTACAAAAAGAAGGAAACGAATTTCAGAATGGGGCGTGAATAAGTTGATATTGAGAACGATAGTGAGACAGGATATGATATGGGGCTGTTCGAAGGGTACTGCTTGCATTCCAGCGCCTCTTCGCCAACTTACGACTTGTCCAAAGTAGATTTAAAAAACGAGTAGCTTTTACATGTAATACTACGCAATCTAATGTCGCATCTGATGCAAGACAATTTCAAACACTGGCTTTCGGGACAATTAATTCGGGACAGGAGAATCACTTGCTTCTTTGTAATCAGGTCCGGTGGACGGTGCATAAACCTCAGAAATAGTCGACAATAGCATTGATAATTCAGGTTTGCTCTCAATAAGCAGAAAGACAAAAACTCTTTATACACAAAACAGTTCGATTCACCTACTTTAAACCTGTTAAGGATGTGGGTATATGTAGGTTTTTCCATCGTCCCATTAGAGTAGGCATTTAACTCAAATCGCAATCAATACTTCACGTGTAGTTCATAACTTACAACACACAATTTCTCAATACAACTAACTTCTCGTTACACATTGCACTATACGAATAGGAAATCAATTTACCGCTAACCTGCCCTTCGCGCGAAGTGCCACCAATCAGCTGACTCTAAGGGTTGACCACGTTATGCCTTCTGGAACAAAGCAAAATGATTTAAGTTGGCATAAAAATATACATAGAAGCCTCACTCGCGGATCGATATAATACTGAATATCGAACTGGTTTCTTAGAAAATATCAGGTACTCCATGTATATGTGTACCATATTTCGAGGGTTTTTTTTTGTATGTATAAAGAGTTCTTTTCTGAAGTCGTGTTCACACTTACATGAAGCTATCAACAAACAAATTATGCCAGTTTGAATAAACTCGTAAAAAGCGCCCCAGGTGGTCTCATTGGCTCCAATGTTAGTAGAATTTGATTGCATTTTATCATTGATCTATAAATTGAAAATTCACGCATTTTTACAGTGGCTTCAAAACGTTTTCTAAAGTACATTCAGTATTTTTAAGCTAACTCGTAACTAAAACGCTCACTGGGACTACTGTCGATAGTCCTTAATCTGTTACCACAATTAATGATTGCTCCTATAGAGCTTCGGTTATATACCCTATCATATGTTCTATATACTAATGCTTTTACGTTCTTTTTCTTAAGCCGGTTCTCCCTTTTGCTCTTATTCAATACAATATTTTCTCCAACCGTTCCATATTCCCTAGCGAAGACGACATGCCCTAATATGTCATTCTCTTTTCTTTCACAGAATTTCTCTATTCTATTTGAGCTACAGCTTTGAACTGCTCTGCCAACAGCCTGACTAGGCAAAGCTATCTAAATAAGTGAGTACGAATTAACGTATTATATCCTTGTGGGTACGAATGCCTACAATGACCTTTAAACCCCTTCGCTGTATCGATGGTTCTGGTGACCTTTATTTTTCTTTGGAGTATTATTTATGCCATTCAGCGAAGCTCTTCCAGAGGGTGAATGAGTTACTCGGTTTAGTACATTAAATAATATATTGATAGATTTAATTTTAACGGGATTTAATTATTTCAGATTCTTTTGTAGGCAGCCGCGATGGACTAGCTGTATTTATATCAAATCTAAAACGCGACTCTGCGAACAGAACGGTCACGCACTCGTTCAATAATATCCCTGTATTTCCTTGTATACGTTTATCAATGGTACAAACGCTTTTGAACTACGGCTGGTAAAATGTTTTTTTTTTTTCTTTGAGTATAGGACATTTCAATATTATGCCGAGGGTGAGTGATGCTGTTACACTCACTCAGTTTACGTCGACTTCGAAATCAAGCTCGAGCACAATTTTAACGCTGAATAAGAAATTTCAATCAGCAAACGATATGAGCAGTCACATAACCTCAAGTCCTGCCTGTGACAGCATAGATCCATCTCTCCTATATTCAAATAGTGAAAGAAGTAAGACTATAGCCCAACTTAAAAATAAGTATACGTTCAAGTTCACTCAAACGCTCCAGTTTAGCAATTTAGCTGTGTAACTTTTCAATTCCGAGGGAATAATATCAACATGTAGTAGGTATCGGAGAGCCGAAGTGCGTTGTGGGTGGTACTAGAAGTGTGAGAATACTACTGTGATTAAGCAATATTGGATAGATGAGTATTGGTTAACATAAGACTGATACGTCAATGTGATAGATACAAAGTTCAATGAGCGGTTTCATGCGAGAAGGCAAATAAAGTTTAACCAGCATTTCAAGCAGCCAGCTTGTAATGTATTTAGTTTTGAAATCGGACTGTAGCCTGTAATTTCCCACGAACTCAATCTTATATATTATAAAATGCATGTTCTATGATAGTGCAAGGTATATATCCGATGCCTTTTTCAATGCGAAATTCTTGGGACGGCGAAAAGATATGCCCGACTAAAATTAAACGCATCATTAATTTGGCGTAAAAGTAATGATTCTTTAAATGATTTCCAGTCTCCTAGTTTAGCAATCAAGTAAGCTTAATGAACCATAGTTGAGAGCTTTAGAAAAAGCGAAGTAAACCTTAGTCCTAGATAATTGCAAAAAGTTGCATCGTCCTTACTTCATTCTTGTGAGTCGACGTTGATTTATATTAAAAGATTGTCTCGATCCTTAGCTGTAATGTGACTAACATATCTTTCCTAAATTTTCTAAGCCATGGATTTGTTCTGAGCCATCAAGAAGCAGTTCGTTGTTAGCGACGCCCTTCTGGTTGACTTATTTAGCGTTCGGTCCCATTAGATAATTTTACGTTACAGGTATGTCCTCTAAACGGCGTGTGCAACTGGGGTAGAGAGACGGAGACGGCGGAGACTTCTCTTTTTTCTAAAATTACAGACGTATGCTTAGCACACGTCAGTGTAACGATTGCTGAGTTGTGGTACTTCCGAAAGTTCACGTTATCACGAGTACGAAACCTCCATTGCTGTCTGGCATCTTCGTCGTATCTAACGTTAACTAGGAATAACTCCTTCAGGCGATGCGCTTGAGATTGAATTTTCTTCGAGGCCATCTTATGCTCGATATATAATGTATGATAATTGTTCTAACTAATTTTGTAAGCGATTGGAATCAGCGCAATCTGCACCGATGACGGTATACCAAAGCTAGGTTTTCGCGAGATCTTTACTACAATAAATTCATTTTGGAAAAATAAGCCATCTAAGAAGTTACTGCGATACTGCCTGTAGGCACGGTGGGCAGCAATTTTGAAATTCAACAAACAAACGAAACGTGCTATATTCACGTAGGTCAATTATGACTGCATCGTAAGTTAGAATTTTAGTTGGCGCCTAACGTGCTCCTTCACATTTTTACCCTGGTAGCACTTTTGCCTAGCTCAATATAGTGTTATCTACTTGCACGCGATGAATATTCTACATAGAGCAACGCTGAACAATAAAATTTTTGGATCTTTTGGGTTTCACCGAATTTTATGGGAGTCAGGTATTAAAAAAAATTAGATTATTTGCAGTAATATTAATCGAAATGCACAAATATATGCGCTGCTATAATGGCTGGGCTCTTTCTTCGGCGTCATAAATATTTCGGCCCCCGCTCCTTTCAGCAGCTTTTTACAGTAGTGCATAAACGAATCATGGATAGATGATATTTTCTTTAAAAGGCAGTTAATACAGACGCCCATAGAGGTTTATATATAGCCAAATTTATATAAAGCATTTACTTCTGATTTTAATGTACAATAATCAGCTAGTTCTATTGTACGCCCAAGTGTCACATGACTTTATGACGCTGTTATCCATTGTACTATTGAAGAGATGAAAATGGCACTGAAGATCGATATCGCATTTCCAATTTGCTTACCCAGTTGTGTTCATGCTGTTGTTGTGAGTGCACAACTAATCTGGATTTGTTAGTATATGTATTGACAATGAAAGATGCCGATGGCATGCGAGAAACCTTAAAAAGATGACTGGCCTTTGCCAGACGTATTGATTAGGTCGTGTAGAGTTATGGCAAGTCTCGCATAGTTTGCAACATTGGTATTCTTCCTCTGAGGCGACATATCTGCTTCGAAATTGACGTCCAGCATCTAGATCCAACTGTTATAAACACCGTTAGATGGCCGCCGATAATAAAGGTAACATTTATTCTGTTGTGATCTAGGCAACGAGTACTCAAAGGCATTAACGTCAGTATAGGGTCGCCGCAATAGCTTTTACTTTAATGGTGCTACTTGTATGCTATCCGTGTATTTGTAGGAAACGGTGATTGAATTGAAATTTCGATCTTCGCTAAATGTTTCGAACGACCCATTTCGTCACTGAAAATTCAGTTTTGCTAGGTAACACACACCTAAAATAGTATTAGCAGGAAGTGTATTGTGGATCACGACTGTTTCGCTTAAACGATAGGCGCCCTAATGCATCCAAAACCCACAAATACCTGACGGAATCATACGAATCGAAAACCTTGTTACACCCGGTGTAAACTCGGCGTGCTTGGCACGTTGATACGGGTCCGATTTTGTTAATGTACCTGGTCCCAGTTCTACGACTGAAGTGGGATTTATTTAGCTTTGTTGTTCTAGCATCCTGCAGATTTTTGTTGTATATCATATATTGTGGAAGCATGCGTATCCTAATATTATGGAATAAATTGATGCAACACGATGCATATACTAGTTGCGAACAGGGGTTTGTTATATGGGTTGAGTATTGGCGTCCTGTGAATGCTGTGTTTATGCTATTAGTCTCGTAGAAATAGAAAAAGGCTTAATCGAGATCCAAATTTATTAAATGAACGACCTTTGTAAAAACCTCACTGTAACATTATGACGTAAGACAGTTGCTTAAAGCAAGGCCGCGTGAGTCTCAGGTATAAAATGGAGACGACCTTTTTAACCGCTGGGTCGATTGACGTCATTAGCTCAGAAAGCATCCGTGGTGTGTTCTGTATAGGGCATTTCGCTAATTACGGAGCAGCATAAACTAATCTGGTCTGGTGTGGACGCTAGCTTCGACACTTTATGTTTATGTTTGATCTTAATTCCAAAAAAAAAACAAAAAACGTCCTAATCTTGCGGTGGAGTAACGCATGCCATGTTCATGCTGCGGGTCTGTTATAGCAGGTTTGCCTTTCGATAAACCCCTTAGTATGAATATAAAGCTTAGTTCGGCCGATTCTCTGACTCAGCAAATCAGTATCGTTTGGCCATTCCTGCCCGGTTGAATACTACCGTGATTTTTTTCCAGATTCAAGTTAGTATTCCAGGTAACTTCTTGTCGTAAAACTACATGCTTTGAATAGCATCTTTTTGATGAGTATGTTGGAAAAAGCATAAGTTTACGCACAGTCAAAGGTAACACGACTACAGTACTGCTTATCACACATCACTACTTTTAATATCTATACGGGTAAACGAATGTCAGTCAACATTCTAAATTTTCTGAAAAAGTGTTGCAACTTAGCTTTTTTAAACCAACAAGTTAAGTCTCTCTGTCATGAGCCCATTGAAGCATTTTTAGATCTAGGCAATGCTTTATAGCTGACTAAAACAGATGCCGTCTTTAAGGTATTCCAGCTTTTAGATCTACAAGATCTCCCTTGTTTATTGTATCACAGATAACAAATTCACAGTAATCTGTTGTGGCAATGCCTTATAAGTCATATTCATAACCTTCATTTCGATTTTGCCCTAGTCAGCAGATATTTAATTTGTCACCATTGTGTTTTTTTATTATTGAAACATATTATCGATGATATATACAAGCTCATTGTAGTACGTTTATGGATAGCAGTGCTTTACCATTGATCGACAATACAGACGCTTAATCGAAGTTAGCCATTCTGCTGCAATATAGCTTGAGAAGAATATGGACCGCGACCCCGATTTCTTGTAGCACAAGAGCTCGACTGTTGATTTTAGGCAATTCCACTTTACTCTCGGAGCTAATGACATGCGGGCGGATCCAGTCTCTCAACACACTAAAACGTCCAAAGGCATCGTCCGGCACAGATGAACTTGAGTGGCGTCTGCGATTAACTCCATACGCTCTTGCGGATAACTGCTATTCGACTGCTCAATATCAGGCCTATCATACAGCCCGCATTAAGCTAAGAAGTTACGACATGTCTGGGAGCTCCACTTTTTCTCCTTTTTTTCGGGCTGTCATGAACGACGACACGCCAAGTACTTCAAATTCGTCCGCTGATAATTGTTTACTTACAGAGGCAATGCGGCAAAGTTGTGCAACCGTCAGTATAGTGCCTGTATCAGGAATCTGTTTATGCCGTGGACCTATAAATTAGCTCCATCCATATAAGTGCTTAGTACATGTAAAGACTACGCGAAACGCTTATGTACGTTCTGTAACTTAGTAGGTAGGATAATATGAAAGCTTATACATTTATGTTAGTACACACCAAAGAGATCTATCAGCTTATTGTATAGTGAAAGGCTTCCTGTCATAATTTGGTACTACCTCTCCTCCTTTGTAGTGAGAGCGATAAAGCTCTTTACTAGAATAATTTACTATTTTCTACCTTACCTATTTGTGTATATAACTCGATGCGTCCCCTTTCCCCTGGTCGATTCTCGACTTAATATGCCTCATAGCGTCATGTCTTCAAGTTGTTCGTACTCGCCCGTTTTAGAAGAACCGCACGTCAACAGACTTAGTTATTTTATGAGCCGACTTGAACATGAATGAATTTGGTTCGCGTTACACCTAGATTAACTACAGTCTTCCTGGAAGACCTACACTCTTACTCGGTAGAAATTCTCTTCGGATTTTGCAGAACACATCACATTATCCGTTGCAATAATTGTATTTTTCTCATTTAGTCAATCTATTAGCATCCCGTTCTTCGTTCGAATGTTTCGACGGTCTTGCTGTTATGCTGCAATTATCACAACGTATCATTAGTCCAAGATCCAGACACAGTACCCTTTTACGGGTACTCCTACTCTCCCATGCTAACGTTGTTTTATTCTGTTTCCCCACTTCAGTCAATCGTAAATCCATACCGCCACCTCGGAGAAGTATTTGTCCGATCGAAGGATGACCCATATATGCCAAAATAGTTCATGTATAAACCATCTCGCGAGTTAACCAAATTAGAAAAAGAGATTATACTATAAAAAACAGTATTCACAAAGTTAAACAATATACACTGACATGTTTTATATTGCGTCAAATGTAAACCATTCAGACAAAAATTATGTGCCATATGCTGAGACGATTCACAGGAATGATTAACTATAAAGCCTTTCAGCAAAAATCATATTTTACCGTTAGATAGTTAAAATATGAGATATTAAAAATTATGCTCCACATGCAACATGTACAGCATGGAAAGACCTTCCAGTAGAAAATCCGTAATCGCGAAAGACTCTCTATACATATTCGAGGATAAACTTTTCCGGCACAAGAAGGTACGTACAATCGGCTCTCATACAGATTTTTTTGTGTGAAAATTCAGCAAAAAGCAGCTAACTTTGATGGTTCTACAGAATCGATGCCGGTCATACGGGCATGAACACTTTTAGCAATATACAGTTAGACATGTTCGGAAATAGGATAGATTTTTCAGCTACTATTAACTTTATGTGTATTTAGAAATGGCTATTAGACTATCGTGTATTATCTTCTTTAACCGATCATACATACAGTGTGGTGCACGGAATTCTGTTGAAGCACGCGCATGTTGACTTGAATGCATTTGCCAATAAGAAGACGTGGTCTGTGAAAAAGCCCAAATGCGATAGCTACCTATTCGTGTCGCCATTACAAACCTCCGATACAACACAGATTCGTCACATTTCCTACGTCAGGCTCCAGCTTTATTCGTTTTCGGCTGTTAGACTCTAATTGCTCGGCTTTTTCTAACACGTCTTTCTATTCCGCACATTCAGCTCGCTGCCCACGTGTGTTTTAAGGAACATTTTTCTATGCCCTGACATTTGTCTTTTACGTGAAGCTTTCTAGGAATCTACAAGTGTAGATTTTAACAGTTTCATGATCCCTTCACCACCATCAATAGTACACCCTAAGTTTTCGTACAGGTATCGCAGACCTACTTTAAAGCAGGGCTGATTCTCACCTGTCCCTCTTATGACAGGTGCTATCCTTAAACGAGGCGAAAAGTAGCAGATTTTACTTCACTAAATGCTAATACCATTGCTATCCTTGGCCGCCTTTGAGCCTGTAGACTGCCCCACGACTTCCGACTCAGTTTACGCACGGCGCGAGGCCGGCACTCCCTTTCGGCCTGACATCCGTGCAATCTCTCAATATATGATGCTTCCAGCACAGAACGCTATCCTAATGGTGTGCGTGTACCTTCTATATGTATGAACTATTGCGCATTACACCATATCCGCACCATAGTGTCAGAAATGCCCAGAAGCTGGGCAAGAATTATAAATAGGAAAACAAAATGCGTTTTGGATGATGGGGTTCGGTCGTTATTAGCATATTTATTTGAAGGATTAAAGAGCTGAGGTCGTCGCTATTAGCAACTGTGATGTGGGTATTGGGGGTGCATATGAGCAGTCCCAGCAATATGCCGATGCGGAGTCCGCCACAGTTGCGGAAAAGATAACCGCCAAAGAAAATTCACTGGTAGAAAAGTAGCCCGAACAGTGCAAAGGGTCAGCCTTGACTTTGTTTATATTTAAAACTTCTTCAATCATTCATGCCGTGCAATATGTTAATGGTGAAACTTCTTGCATCGACCTAATATTTCTTCTAGCTATTGCAAACGCAGCAATGTTGGATCTGACTGAATTTGAACACTGGTTTCAGAATAGTCTGTAATAAACCGAATGCATGAAAAACGTAACCAGCGGAAGTCTCGGAGATTTCGTAATTTAAAATAGTCATATAGAAGAAGCATACACTTTCCACAACCTTTCAATGCAATGCAGCCTTCGTAAACTCGTGTTCTATTTCAATAAAACTGTTTTCTGTACACAACAATTTTCTTTGCACCCGAACTACCGCCCATTACGCTAGTCGTGATGCAATTTATCTGTAAAAGAACTAATTAACCAACAGCATAACATCTATGAAGTTAGAATACATAAATATATTTACTTTAATGCGCTTGTTGCCTGTTACCTCTCTACTGTTTGTTTACTTTTATATACGGTACGAAAGTACTTTCTACATCCGATGTAAATCCACTCTACTTTTATTGTGCAATGCAATTTACGTCTAGTTTAGGCGCCAAAAATTAAATGCTCTAAGATAAAAGCGCACTTTCGGCACCTGCCCCATATTGCCTTGCGCTGAGGTGGACCTACCGTGAAGGGAGGTTGAGATATCTGTGCAGTGTCTCGGAATTGGAGAATGTCCCGCTCGGTCGGTCATTTGAGGTTTATGAGGATGGATTTTAAGGCACTATGAAGGAAGACGGCTAATAAACAATTTGTGTTTTGGACGGGAATATGAATTGCGGTCGTATTAATATTGATAGGCACGTTAGAACCTTAGGTTTCCCGCGAAGTGAATGAGGATCACAGAGAAGTATGGTTTCTCATTGTCTCTGAATTTTCCCGACGACATTGACCAGTATGCAGTAGAAATACCAGTTCTTCACACGGAATCAAAACCGATAATGAGAAGCGGTGTCTTCATGCCATTCATTATAAGGATGCGAAAATAATGGCTAACTACGCTATTTTAACGTTAGCCCACATCACCATTTCAAAAACACGATGGTCTTACGCACTAGGAAGAATCAGACAGCTAAGTATAGATCGCATCAAGTAACCGAAGCTATTACCCGATAAAAAAAGGTTCAATAAATGAGGCTAAATCGTATTTTTTCACGATGATGCCAAGCCAAGTACAGCAAATACTTCTAAACCTGGCTAAGGACCTTTCTGCAAGCAGATTCCGGTCCGATAGATGACTATATCCGATCTCTGGCAAATGAAGTCTGTACCCGCGGGTATTTGAGTTTCAAAATCGACAACTTGTTCAACATCAGACCTAAAAGTTTCCGGCCAGAGGGAGTAAATGAAAAGACTGACAGATGGAAAGGGATCGTGAAAAGTAAGAAGTCAAAGAAATCGTGTTAAATGCTGCGTTTCTTGACGATTAGATGAAAAATCTTATATTTCAACCTTATGTATACAACATTGTCTGACTAGTGTACTTTGGTTTTTATAATTTATTGGCATCGTACGTTGGGTAATCAACACATCGAACATATATTCAACGGACGAAACGATATACTTAACAGACGAGTTGTACAATGAAAATGAAATAATGAGACAGGCTTAACTTTGTAAACGTAACGTTATCTATGAGGAAATTCAGTTCATTTAGAAGAAGTTTTTATAAATAAGAAATTCATTTAGGTCTATTTCACTCACTTTCAGGCTTTTTGCAGGCTTGCTTCTCTTAGGTCGACCGCTGCCTCAGCTCCGAAAGCTGTGTTTCTGACGGTTTTTGGTTAAAATATAATTACTGAAATTTAATGTAAACTTAACGTCCTTCAACCAGAGTTAAAATAAGTAACCCGACTACGTATTATTAACTAGCATCGCTATAATAGAACTCCTACTTTTGTACGATAAGCACTGTAAATTTATTTGGCGTTAAACAATTGTCACTTCACCTTCGTTGGCGTTTTTTAAGTACTTATGCCAAAGCTTCCATCTTTGGTATACCAGGCTAAATTACATATATGCAGGAACAGGACGTCAAGAGTGCGCAAGCATACGAAATATCTTGTTGACACTTTGCTCCTCAACGTACTTGATACTCCAATTTATCACAGACCGTTTTTCCCAGCAGAAATTGGTTGTAGCAGTATATATATATATATATATATATATATATATAAGAGTAGAAAATTATTATGTTCAGTCATTAAAAATTATAGACAGACACATTTTAAGGCCATGAAATTTCCTAGGAAAAATAACAAAAGGCAATCATAATATGTGGCATGATACTAACGAATCGATTTAAGAAACGACGCCGCAAAGCTAGCACAATTAAACATCAATTACGTGAGTGCGTTTAACAGACAACTTCAAAAGAAAAGTTTCGTTCCCAAAGAAAGTGATTCTTTACATTTTGGTCTGTCTCTTCAATATCACAGTCATGATTCAATGCTATGCTATATTCAGGAAGTTGTGAAAAGAAGATTCTTTAAATAAGGCCAAATGAGGAACTACAACGCAAGTGTAGAACCTTTTGGTGGATGGAATTCTTTATGGCTTGTCGGTTGTTATGACTGAAAATAGTGATCGAAGCTCTGCTCTCTACGAACACAGCAAGAATGAGGATGATCCAGATAGCAGTAACTCGATGATCTACTCAACGGGCAATGCTTACTGTTGGCTCCTATAACTCTATAATCGGTTCAAGGAGGCATCAAGAAATGAACGCTTCATTCTGGACCTGAATTTGCAGGCCTCAGAGAAAGTTGGCCCCTTTTTGTGATAGTCATCAGAGGCTTTGGTCACCTATACAAGTCTTCAAGTCGAAAGCGTTGCTTCCAATCCTCGTCGGCTGTCGATAGCCTTCGCTGTCGATCAGACACACTTGCTTGACACATATCACATAGTTAGTCACGGCAGCTGTAACCACAACGGAAGTACGAAAAACTCCCCTGTCATCTGTTGCTGTTTCATTGCTTTTCCGGTGCTAAATTCGCTTGCTTGCCAAAACGGCGTCCGATTCCAACTCCCCACCCTCCCTGCATCATCTGCACCAGTCGCGGCGGCTTCTGCTCCCTCTTGCTCTTAACGCTGAGGCAGCCAATTGCTGCCACTGTTGCTGGTTGTTCAATGCAAACGAACACCTTGGCGGCGGGTTTGGGGTACACGGACGTCGCCATTCCAGCGGTCGTCAACCAGAGCCACAGTAGCTGTAGCGTAATGATTAGCATCATAATCATGATCGTCAGCAGCAGCAGTTGATGTCGTTGAAGCGGGAACGTCAAGACATATAGCAGTTTCCGGTTGTGCTCAATCGTCGATTAACGAATACGGTATAACTATATGCTGGCTTTGTTTACGACAAGCATCGCCGTGGACAATTTGAATAAATTCGATTAATGGGCGCGAACAATAAGCCAAAAAGGCATCGACATTCAAATACCATAGTTTGATCAATCGCCTCTTCCATACTCGAATAGATCTAAATAAAAGAGATGACATATAAAAAAAAAAAAAGCACAACCAAATCATATCTGAACAACTAGCTGTTTACATTAAACACTTGCTATATTTTAGCTTAATCATAACGGGAAAAGTACCGACAACGGCGGCAAGGCTGGGCTAATAAAGTGAGGAGCTGATTGCTCAATCGTGTCATTCAGTCGGATGAGGCCAGAGTGGCAAACACCACCCGTGATCTGGATTCGGTCTACTTTTACGGCGCGTTTTTTGCGGCGATCCGATCGTATGCAGAACTATCCTTGGCTTTTCCCGGGTCATAAGATTTTCTTCTGCCAGAACTAGTGCAAGCATTCAACCAGCACAGACTGTCTCTGCAGTCGCAATGCTAGTAGCAGATACGATTAGTCGAAGCTTTACGACGAGTATCACCATCGTAGGTGGATATAATGCGAGACGTTTCTTTTCGCCAAAACGACACAACTACACCCCAGGTGCAGAAGAAGGCTGTAATAGTGTGATGCATATAATTCCGCAACGTATAGTCTACTACGGTGTGATAGATGCTAATCCTATAAAAACTCATATATAGCAAAACAAATTCGTAGTGGCTCCGACAGCGTCTTGTTCTTTTTACAAACATTCCTAACAGCAGCACCTTCATTTTGCATATTTACAAATGGAATCTAGTTATCTGGTTGTCAAAAAAAAAATAATACAAATTTCGAATGTACAAGGTATCCCAGAAAAGTGCGTACACTGTGACCCATACTTTCTGACAAAATAATGACTGGCGTCAATTACTTTAATTTAATGCAAGCATCTCTTATCGTACATTCAACAGGACTTCCGCAAAGGAAGCAAACTTCACGTCATAACAACACGGACCTCCTACCAACTACTACCACTTGATGGGGGCACATCTTCATCAGAATCTTCGCAACAGCGTATTAGAGTATCCTGATCTTTCCTTAGACCTGACGTCACTGGATTTTCTTGTAGGGATAGCTTAATGACGAAGTCTACATCAGAAAACGAACAACATTAACAGACTACAATTGACCTTATGAATAGTAGCTCACCATTATCGGCAATGTATTAACCTAAACGAGCTTATAATTTCGAGCATCAGCGGTGAAAGGAAAGGTTTACATTAGACTCGTTAACATTAAATTTAAAGAAAATAAAAATGCATACGCAATATAAATTTTTTTTTGGACACCTTCTGCAAAGTCCTTTGCCTTTACACGATTTCAACCTGAGTGCATGAATCAGCTAAAATATTCAGGCTCGAAACGTATCATAATCACTAAGATCATACGTGCTGCTATTGCTTCAGCCGCCGATTTTTGCCAACATTCGGTTACTTGAGATCGTAATAGAAGTATCGTTGTTTCGCCGGATTAGTAGAACCCAGGTCTGTGCCAGCTTTAAACCGAATCTATTTAATCGATTACTGTTATAGAGATAAACAGAATAAGACATTGATTTCCTAATCCGATTCTGACGTAGGTCCGGACGAAAAAAGGACAGTCAAACTCTAAAAACTTATCAGGTATAAAGCTACATCATGAATAAGCCTCTGTTCATGACAAACGGTCGAAACAGAGCCTTTCTTTTTTGTTTCACTCACAGGTGCCTCCATAGATTTGTATTTTTTAGTAGTGCATCCCTCATGTCCCGAGCGCTAATTTTAGAAGGTGATCTAGTTGATGAAAAGCCGCCAGTATAACAACTGGTTTAGTTTTTACATTATAGCTATGTGAATATTTAAGTCCGGTATAGCCATAGCATCGCTGGAAATATGTCAGAGTCATCTGGCCTACTTAGAAGCGATCGATGACTCTTATCCCACGAGCAGGGGTATAAGGGCTTCCGCCTTTGACGAAATACGTAACAGGCGAATATTGACTGGCAGTGGGTTACAGAAGCTAGATAACATGCACGAACGCTAATTATATTCATAACGTTTATTTACCCTTGGTAGTGATAATTCAACATCATAACTATAAATAAAATATATGATACAGCATCTCGCAGAATCGATGGTGATTCTTCATTGATATCCTGCTTGATTCGTAACATTCATAAGCTCAAAAGTTGCGGCACAGACACTGGCCCTACGAGGCCAACGTATGAGGTCCCTAAATGAGGACACTAGGAACACTATTGGAATGACGATTACTAGGCAGTTCCCTGCTGCATGGTATTTATCATAATTCCTCCCACATCTATTGCAAACACATCCCTCGTTAAATTCGTGAAAGTGCGTGTGTGCACCTAATTTGTGGTAGAAACCATTATCCCTTATCGTTACTTTTGTTTAAAAGTTTGCCGTCTGTTTTGCGAACTCTTGTTACCACCTTCTGAAACACCTGGTGAACGCATCGATGTCCAAAAGTCTAAACGGAGGTCGTCGATGATTAATGTAACTTCAACAAGCAAATAAAGTAATCGGTGTCCTGACGTATGGTGAACGCTCTTCAAGAAGGGGGCCTTCATTCAGACGATTCTCGCAAATTATATTTATTACAGGAGGCGCTATCGAGGCTTATTCGATTTCAAATAGATGGGCGCTGTTGAAGGGAACACCGTTTGGAGCCTAATTATGCATGATGCAGCTTTCGATATTTTTTTCTGCATCGCGCCAGATAAAATTTGGGCCACTCAAAAATAAGAATAGCTGAAAATAAGAGAAGTTGTTGACTTACCCTTAAGAAGGGATCCGACAAGAAATAGGGTAGCACGCCAAGATTTAGAATTTTCCTTATGTTTTGTTTTTAAGACTGTATAAATAAAAGAAAAAGATATTTCATTGGGATTCTTTTATAGGTTGATAGTCTTTCATTCAAGATAGCCATCATTTACCGCTTTAATTGCAGCTTTAATTCGTAACCTAAACTACTAACTGGTGACTTTCAAAGTATCTTTTCTCTATCCCCAAACACTGAAAACACTTAACATCGCGTCACACGACACTGATAAGTGGAACCTGATTAGAATGTCGCTTACTAAACTAAAAATTCTACCGAAATCCAATTTTGAACTGAGCGTTTTAAAAATTCAAAAAAATTAATCAATGTAAAAGGTGCAAAAAGTTTAAGTTAGGATTAAACATTAGACAATAATAATAGTCTACGCGGTATAGACACGGTAAGAGAACTATCCTTAGCTGCAAAAAAAGGTGGTTTTAATAACTTAATATTAGATATACTTGTATGATTGCCTGGAAATATTAAACAGCGTAGGTCACAGATGTAACCAAAGGTTGTCGCCCTTCTAGTCTCCGTTGACACAACACATTTCGTTTGGATGATAAGATTTTTTATTAGCAAGAAGATTACCGTATGGAAAATTTATAATCTATTGCGTTTCACCTCCATAGGATGCACTGTTTCAGTAGAGATAAAAGTAAGTATTTATTAATTTTTAATAAAAATAAAACCACTGCCAAACAGGCTTAAACCTACTCTAAGAAAGGAACATGCACTAATCCCACAGTATATTTTTAACTTTCAATGTAATCATATCAATGTAAGTCTAAAAATACAGATGACTTCTATTTTAGTACCCAGTTAACTTAAATATTACATGCTAACATAACTAGCCTTAGTTAGGAACTCGTGTTAGCTACTAATTCGAACGAATCATATACATTATAATTTGCAATTTCGAAACATCAATGTACGCGAACGGACTGTATAAACGTTCCTAGTTTTGAAAACTAATAGGAAATGATTTCAGTTCCTAGATGTCATACAGATTATTTTAAAATAACAGCGACGGGCCTGTCCTCGGATATATTACAAGCCCCCATGCGAATCCTGGCAAATCCATTTTCACCCCACTTGGTACCCCAGGAATTCTTGATAATCCAGTAAGATCCTTCAGCATCATCAGATACTCTATATCCCACTAAAACAACGGCATGATCGGGAACCGTACCGCATTGCGTAATTATGCCTCCACCGTAATGTTTGAAGTCCCTATAATATATTCCATGCAAAAAACCTAATGTATAATATATTACATTGCAAGGATAGTCGTAAACAATGGCCCGAGCCGTTTCCGTGACACCATAGTGACATGACATTTAAGATTTACTATAGTTTCTGCAGAATCGCAGATGATACTTACGAGTCACCTACACTGATAGCGACAGATACTGGGCCCATTTTTCGCAAGATTTGCATGAGAGCCTCGTCACTTCCATCGGACTCTACCACACCTGCGCGCAGGGATACAGTCTGGGCCTTTTCGACACTGCATTGAAAGGTAGAATATCATGAAATTAGAACCAACATTGCTTAACAAGAGAAGCCCTGTTACACGATGCTTTTTGAAACTATATATTTATACATATATAGTCACTTTAAGCGTTTATGCTGATCTCACTAGGTACATTATGATTAAATTTCGTCCTTTTGCATTAAGAAAAAATCAATTTAGGCGCAGTGCATGGCCTCATTGCTCTCATCATATCAGTAAGCGCTGTTATCGTAGCGGTTCTCGTCGGATTCGGGTATAATGTGAAATGTGTAAAACATAACCTTTATATACATAGCATCATTGTTGAATTGAACGAATGGCGTCGAGTGCCAGAATGTAAAACTACACATATACGTACATTTATTTACAATAAACAGCGTTCAGTGAATTAATCTTCGACAGTCATGATGAACGGCTAGGTGTCCCAATACTTCATTTGTGACTCCTTTGACGAGTCGAAAAACCACATGTTTTTATAGCGTACGTATCAGCTTGTAGCAGATCATTGTAAATGTAACGCCCATTATGAAGCGCTCTATAATAAATACGTTTACTATTGACGTACGCATATGGACGTTGACGTAGAACATTTGCTTATTTGGCGAATTTTATTATTCGCAAGTTAAAAAGGCCGCGGTGGCTCGCCTTCCTCGCATTCGAATGAGTATTATATATTATGGCCTTAACTTTCCAACAGCCATTATCAGTGTGTGTAATCGGGATAAATGTACGACAGCTTAAAAAACAGTAACATTATCTGTTATAATCTTCGTATCATAGCCCTTCGCCTGCTGCTTTTTCGTAATGATCCATACGATGTTATGGTGCATGGGTGTTTCTATAAAATTGCTCAAAATATCACACGACGATTGTGATTATGTTCTCGCTAATAGATATCAAGGAGGATGCAATACGATTATCGATAATAATAATACCAATAAACTTATTGTTCAGTTGCACCCTCATGCGCCATGATTAGCCGTACTACAGAAGACTAAACCAATTGGATAGCAATGATTTGCTCGGTGTACGAAAACGAGCCCAGGAACACCGACGTATTCACGAACGCTTTGGACGAATCATACATGTACGAGCAAGTAAATTTATATCGCGTTTTGCCGTTTCGTCAGACGTGTCCACGAATTGAGTTACGTGGCCAATGACAAAATATGCGGGCTGCTCGTCAGTGCTTTCACTGTTGCTTCTAGATGTCAAACCCCCTACATTTATTTCATTTGCCAGCCATTGGTAACGGCCAGAAAAAAACAAACGATACTTGATAACCGTTAATGCAGATTATTCTCCAAGTTACCGCTAGTACTTCCAAGAAGTCCCACGGTTATATGATGAGGAACTTACATGTTGCAATGCTGCAGTCTGTTGTGATAGCGATAATTCGTCTGACTAACGAATTGCTTTGTTTTTGCGTACAGCAGGACGTAGTACGGATGCCCTCCATGGCAGCCACGGTTCATGCGAACATCATAACGGCTGAACGTACAGTCAATTCCCTGCTGTTCAGAGAAATCCGTTGTTTTACCAAACTTTCTCAGAAACGCTGATCCGAGCACCGACAAGGCCGTGAAAGCGTAACATGCGCCACACTCCTTCTGATTCTGAAATGCGAATGATTACTGTGCATCTTAATTACCTGCTGACTATGAAGGCACTAAACCTAGTCTACGATTTCTTAAGAGAATAAGGACGATCTGTACATCCCCCGCAGCGTCGACATTGTTGTGCAGATTAGCTAGGCATCAACATGCGTTCGTTTTGAGATACGTCGATACTCCATTGCGCAAAAAGCGTCACCTGTCACACGGGCGTCATAGAACAAGTTAAATAAGACCATCAATAACGGCAAGAAAGGCAGCCCCTCGGCCAAGCACAGCAATAACCTTACGTCTCGTAGAGTAGCTCACACCAGGCTAGCTTGCCCCGATGTTCCTGCAAGATCACATTAACAACTTACTTGCCGCCTGCTCGCGCACTGGAGCCAAGACCTCTTTACGTACTGAACAGGCGCGAACAATACGAAGAATACTTACTATTACTGATTCCGAAGAATGAAAACGCCTTAATAAAGCAAACGTAGTAGCGAGCGGTAGCAAAATATAGTATCTTTTCTAACCTTCTTGTATATCGGCTGACCCCATATCTCAACACAAAAGAGTACTTGCAGAGGAGTAATATGGATTTCGTGTTCAACAATCAATATTGTTGGCACGCGATGCCTTAGATCTACTTCTAGAAATCATCGCAAAAGGTCGTTTCGTATGTAACATTTTTGTCGACTTCCGCACCCCGTTCGACTCGGAGTAGAGTGCTCGAGAATCTATCGCTCTACAAGCCAATGTTCTACGCTTTCTAAAGGCTGACATGCAAGCCAATGGAAGAGTGATAGACGTCGGAGCAACGGAACATCGATCGACCACACAAACACGGATAAGTCTGCTGTCACTCGTGTCCCATTTATTGCATACGCGTGATATACTAGCCCAAGCGCTGAGTCGAGTTTCGAGTGCCCGCTGAAGAGAGAACTTGAAGAGTGCTAGTATTAGCATCCTCGACCGAAAAAGCTATGAAAACTCTCGCTGACAGATACGGTTCAGATCCAGGTTAGGCTAATTCAGATGCGAGTTGCACCCAGAGCCTCTCACGGAATACAGCTGTTCTAGGAGAAGCTTCCGACTATGCACTTTGTATCTTTTGTAGAGGGTTAAACCCACCTTCTTGAAACGAGTTATACGGCTGCCTCCAGGGTGAAGACATCCAACGTGGACACTAGTGCGCTTAATGGCAAACGTGCAGCTCTCTGTAACTCTGTAGGCCATTCTTTCTACCAGAGATACCTCCATATTGCCAGTTCATTAAAAATTTCGAAGACAAAATGTCCGAGCTTGATTCTAACATGTGTAACATTGAAGCAATGAATAGTTCAGAATAGAGACAAGAATCAGTCGCCAGTTATACGCTGTTACGAGGATTATGGTTGTCGCGATCCTACCGATAAGTGTTTTTGTAAATACTGTGATTTGCTATGCCCTTAAAATCACGCTGAGGACTGAAGTATGACGATATGGCTGACGAAGTTAACACCAATTTAAGGCTTTTAACCGTCTTAAGTGTTAGTGTCTTAGTTGCAATTACTGTTTATTAAATTGGCAATTAAATTGTTTATTTTATAACCTAATGAGAAAATAAAGCTTTAATCTATTTAGAAAAATGTAAACTTACAGGTCCCATTTAAATTATTAGCAGCTAAGTATGCGCTTCACAACAATAGTTGGTCTTCGAAAGTTTGTGACAATTACGTATCATTAAGCAGTAGATATTAGAAAGCCCTAATTGCTGAACAACGTATGTGCAAAAGTGTGATGCTAAACGAAGGTTCGTTCCCACCGCTAAGGTTACCACACTTAAAGACACTACAACTTTCTAAGCCTGCTATCGAACTAAAGGAGTTCAAATTCAAAATCAGATAAAAAGATTTTGTTACATAGTTTATTTGCAGCATAAATTAGTTGGGACCATTTATCTATCCATTATACTTCTAGCACTATTGCACTGGGCAGTGTTTAGGTTCGAGCACAAAATGCACGTTCTCTTTCCTTTTTACTTCCTCACGGTTTATTTGCGTAACAAATAAAACTTCAACCTTTCAAAACGACGCTTCGATTCTCTCTGGCGTTGGGCCGAAACCAACCAATGCAGCCCCTGATGATATCTGTGCCGCGTACAACGGGGATACTATGAGTCGGGACGCTGCTCGGAGTTTGCTAGATGGAATCTAAATCCTAAAGGGCATTTGAAGCCGGTAAAACCCTTAATCGTTCTGAAGGCATTTGGCACTAGTTCGCAAGATGTCTTTAGAAAGGTTGTCCTACTATGGTTTTTTTCCTGTTGATTACAACTGGTTCGTGTACTATTCGTTTTCTAAGTATAGCTATTGCTAATGCTGTTCCAAACAACCACCTCTCCACAAAAAGTTACCTTGAGTCCAGTCCCGCTAGTATTTGTCGCATGCCGTCCCTTTCGCTAACAGCCTCATTCTCACGAAACAGAAACGCTCGCAAAATGAACTGGAGGATATTATAATATATCTATCATTTGGCCTGTCAGCAAATATTTCGAAAATTGAACATAGTCCTCTAAAAATGCTTGATCAACGTGACCTCGAACAGTTCAATGACCTCACTCCGATGCGTCCTTGAAGTTAGCGAAAGTTAAGTTTCTATTTCGATCTTGCAGATCGCACCCAGTGACACACGACACCGAGCACAAGTATTATAAATAAAAGATGTTGCCGTACTCACTTTTACTGGAGTCACTAGTCCTTGCTCAGCGTAGTTGAGGTACTCCTCAGCTGTTCTCTTTGTTGGCCTTTTTCTAAATGGTATTACGCGCGTAATTTTTTGCGGAATATAGCCTGTCCTCATCCGCTGGAACTCCTCGCCGCTAAGAAGGCTCTCAGGATAAAATCGTAACGCTACAGATGAGTTTGGGCTAGCATTATTTGACCTTATCATGGCATTTAATTGGTTAAAACGTAAATGACGTTCGTAACATAGCGATTGTCGTTGATTTCCTGAAGTGAAAGCTGTCAAGCATTGTAATCTTCGTCAAATTTCGAAAGGTTACAAAGATACGTTAGAGTTTGGAATGGAAATAACAGAACAACGAACACACAGTGAGGTTAAACTACAAACGTATGCTTCCTTACTATCAAATGGATGGTTTTTGCGATAAAAAATAGACAAAATGCGGTTTGGGCACTACTGCATAAACACACGCATTTATCCAAAGAGATCTGGAATAAAGGAAGTTGACTCACCATGAAACTTATAATCGAAAAAAAGACTTGTTAAACTTTGGTAAAGCTTACCAGAGTGACAGAAACAAACGACGCCCAGAAGCTAGGTTGACAGGGTTGCTGGGAGATAACAACTTTACCGCTAACAAAAAGTAGCTCATCTGGGCTGGTGGGAAATCCAGTATTCACCTCGGCTTAGTGATCCAACGACTCTAGCCACTTCCCCCAAACAGTTTGTAGGACTATTAATTGACGAGCCAGATTAAGTTGAGTATAAGAGAGGAATTACAAATGAGGAACTAGCGATTTCAGCGAAATAAAGTTTATCCTTCGAATTCAGGTTTCACACTTATTGGCCCACGGTAGGTTAACATTACTTTTTAAGCTCGATCCTGAGCGACTGACATTACTTAAACCGACTCAAAAGCAAATTGATAAAACTCTGACGAACGTTACTGAATGCAGCGGACCGATCAGGTCAATAATTACAGTTGCCACTAGTCGAGTATCGCCACTAAATAATAGATACTTGTCTAAAAGCAAAGGAAAAATGATATAGAACTTATCGAAAAACCTTGGACCGCTATCGCGCATAGGAAATTCCTTGTTTAATCAGAGTCGCTTGACGCTTGAGGTACGTCAAACCGCTGACACTGTATAGGGGTGTTATTACGCGTAAATAAATTAGCAGCTAGATGTGCCACGATTGTAGCACCAGCCTTAAAAGTGGATTAGAAGAATCTGTAAGCACTAAGAGAATCGCTACCATTTTCAGCCTTAAAAACATCGTGGACCATGGATTTTTGCCTGCTTTGTTTGAAACTCGAAATTGGCGGTAGATTATCATAGGCATCAAAATTTAGATAGATTCATAAACCACCAACAATGTACCTCTTTCCATTGCCAACGTCGTTTATGCACATCTCAGAATTTTTTCTTTGTTCGATTGAGCATATCGCGCGTAAGGTACGTGTAAGTTCACAAAGAGTTTATCCAGCCACTATCAACTACACACGCTTAACATCTATGTTAACACAAAGTTTCTTAGTAAATAGCCATAAGAGTAATGACGATATTAAGCGGCACCTTGCGTCGTCAGACCATGCGAATACATGCGTGCCTAAAAAGCATATGTGTTTTTTTTTCTAATAAATTGTTCGCGGTTGTAATACCGAAAGAAATCAAGATAAATAACAGAAATGATTGCCTAACTGCGACACTACCCGAAAAGGAGCTTTAGCTACTATGTAACGATTTTGATGGAATATTACTCAGCTAAAAGTAAACGCGAAATTAAGCCCTTCATTATATGATGTCTGTTATGCTAAGTTATATGATGTTTGCTAAATATCATTATATCGTAATACGCTTATTATTTGTAACCTGGCGTATGTCTATGTTTCTGTTCGTCATGTTGGATTAGGTCAATAATGCGACACCGCTACGTGGGCCCCGAGTTCTCACAGAGAGGCAGGACAAACATTTACAATGATGCCCCAAAAATGAAGTTTACTTTTTTACGAATATGTATCTGATGCCTCTCGTGTGTAGCTAGTTTAATCAATTCAACGGTGCTATGTATCTATGCATGCCAACAACATATTTAGCGATGCGCAAGAATGAAATCTGACAAAATCTGCAACACTCACCGAGTTCTTTGCAAAGGTACCGTTTGGCTATTTTAAGTTCTTCATTAAAATTTTCTTTAAGATTTTTTAGGTCCGCTTGACCATTACTGGCCGTCAGGATGATGCTGGTTGATAGAGCCAAAACAGCACTTGACATAAACCACATGGTAAATAAATCCTGTGCAAAGAATTTCCAGGCAATATCGATGAATTTACTAAAACTGCTTAATAACAGCAAGTTGTATTGAGCGCCGAAAAACAGATTTTAAAAAATATTATCTATTACTTGATAGCTAAATTAGTAAGCTATCAAGAACTAGAGACTGGCGACAATCATGTAACCTAGGTACTCCAAAGTAGTGTTTTCCAATGATAAGGCAAAATGACTCTAGAGCTTCACGCACCTTACAATGAGCATAGAAGAGGACAGTTGTAAACTTGAGCAGCTCTAATGGGTAAAAGGATGATTTGAGATGAGTAGAGAGGGGGATCTACCAGCACGCGATAAGCTAGGCATGAACATTAAAGTTGAAAACAGGATACGTATAACCGCCAATGCCGATACGCTAGGTCAATGCAGTTTTTTTTTTTTTTTTTTTTTTTTTTTTTCTTTTTCTTTTTACTTGCCAACTGCGCTTACAAGCTAACACGCAATGAATGTGTGAGATAATTTATATGAGAACTATCGCGACAGGCTATACGCTATCTCCCTTTGGTAACGTATTGGTTATAGCAGCCCACTAAACTGTTGCCCCATCGTTACCTTATTTTGCTATTTTTATAGGTTAATTACAGTTTCAGTAACTACTTCATAAAATGCTCACTCAATGGAACCATTCTTCCACCAGTTTTTGATAAATTCGCGAAATCATAGTGATAAACTGAGCTTAGGCATAATTTTAAGTTTCAGAAATATCTCACATTCGGACTTTGTCTGAATGAAGTAGGATTCACTTCAAGTACCGTCTAGTTGATTAGGTAAAAATCGACTTGGGCATACTATGCGTACGTATAATGGAAGTAAGTTACGCAGAAGTTTGGTCAGTCTCTCACCTTTACAAACACAAACAAAGCATATGATACTATTGCTATGAGGTAAATGTGTTAAAAAAAATTGACTGATTGTTCTGGTTACTAATAACCTTAACAAAAAGGTATCAGAAACACAAAGAAAACATTTTTTATCCTGCAACGATGCACCTTGCGCAGGCTGATTGACCTATTCGCAAACGACCGGTGTGCCTTGTTAAGTGAACTGAAAGAAAATCTAGTGCAGCATTGAACTACTGCAAGAGACAGATGCTAATTAAATATGACTTACGCTCATCCTACGAAATATAGTTTCTAAATCGGCTGAATTTCATAAATATTGCCTAGCTGGAAAGGAAAATGTTCTCTAGAAAGGTCTCGTATTAATGTCGTAAATGTTGTTTGTAGGATATTTGCCGGATTTTTCTCTGTATATATATATTCGATCGATTTTGCTCCAGGCAAAGCTACAACAGATTTCAATGATGATGTTGTAATGGTCACTGTAGAATAGAATGTTTTACGGGGAGGGATGTTGCCAGATTTTCTTTTTTACCAATTCTCTTTTTTTTTTCCGGTCGCTGAAAATCAGAGCGTAATTCAGTGTGCGATCCATCCCGCCTCGGTGTTTCGCACCCCGAGAGTTTTTCGTATTTTGACCGGTTGTTCAAAGCAGAGATTGCAGCACTGTCTTTCGGCTACTTCCAGGACAAGAAATATTGGTCGGTACTAAACCATTCCCTGAGATTTACCTACCGATTTCGTTTCCGCTTGGACACTTTTTCCTATCTCTAAACAGCGTATTCACCACAAAGCCGTACAGCCGGTCACTTTCGCGGAGATATTTTTGAAGAAGCTGTACTATGTCGAACTCTGTGCGCACTCGCCACAACTTGTGCTTGTTGCTTGTGAAGACTCGCCACCAAAATTCTAAGGCCAGCCGTGGAAAAAGGCAACACTAATACGGCTAGTTAGACACAGACAAGTGGAGTGCGAAAAAAGCAATATAGATCTAGTTGCACACCTGTCACAGCGACCTCTATACGCATTCAGAGGCCCTTTTTGGAGCACGACACGAGGCGAATCACCAAAGAAGAACGACCAAGTCACTAGGTGAATTTTAGCTGGTGGATGAAGTCCGTGCGAAAACGGAAGCTCAATCCCACAACAAGAACAAAAAAAAAAAAAAAAAATAAAAGCTCAAGATCGTTTAGAAAGAGATCCTGTCAGAGCATCTAACCGGAAGATGCTAGGAAAAGCTGTGTCTGTTTTACAAGATTAGGAGCCCAAAGTCGCTGAATCTATTGACATATGTGAGCAATTTCCTAGAATGATATAGCATACCACGAGTCGCAATTTCACCATTTTTTCTGAAATCAATTGATTTTAGTAGGGGTCATAGTCAAACCTTATTTGGAGACAGTGGCGGTGCAACCTGGTTAAGGTCCGCTGCATTTAGGTAACATTTAGGTTAGAAGAGAAGCTTCACCATGACGTTTAACCCATGCACCTTGTCCGGTAAATCTTCAAAAGGAACCGAGAATAGGCGAGGACTAGAATTATCACCTTGGAGTACCTTCGTAGGTTCTGTGAACGCCGACAGCTTCGAGAGTCCATCATGGACTGTCACAGTGTTCTCCTGGAGTACTGTAGCTATTGATTTGGGCACGTCTACAAAAACACCAACATCACCAGCAACGGAAGTGCTTTAGACGATGCTTATTAGCACCTTAGGACGAAGTCAAGGGCGGTGTGGTAACCTCTAAATACTGCAAAAGTATATTGCAGAAGGTCACTTATGCTTCGTCTGACCTCCGCAGGCAACATCCTGTATAAGGCGGTAGCCGAATGATCTTTTATGAACCTTAATTCTATATAGCACATCCAAAATGCGAGTTGAAAACGTTCGCTCAATTTATCTTCTTCTGAATCTAGGAGCCAAATAGGCTTTACACATAATAATACTGCGTAATAATACTACTACTAATAATAATACTTAATAATAATAATATTAAACGCTACCGCTGAAAGGAGCCACTGCAGCGGAAAGAGAAAAAACAATACCTCTGTATTCGTGAAAAAGTTCCCTATCTTGTGTCTTAAAACAAAGTATTAGTAAATTGCTTACGTGTCATATAGTCCCACCAGATTTCACCAGCCACTTAGGATTCCGTGTGAACAAGCCAATCAGTATGATTGGATGGAACGGTCAGTCTTTTGGGCAATTGGGCATCCTCTAAATATTTCACTATTTTATAAAGAAAACAGATATTTTTGAGCAGCATATAAATTTGGACAGCACAATTGAATTCTATTAAATAGTTAAAATTTTTAAAAACGGGATGATTTACGGATTCTGCCTTTTGCTCACTGCGATAGAGCAACGGACTTGCCCGCAACTTAGCCTCTATTTCCGCGGATTAACAGCTGTTCCAGCAGTTAACACCCCGTGCTGGCTTGACGGCCCTGGCTGTTATCAGTTTGCACCACCAAAGGAAGAAAGCCACCTTCTGTGAATGTATTCTCGTCCAGCAGAAAGAGATTTGTCGTTTGAAACTCTCCAACAATATCTGCCACCGTAAATGATTTCTCGCGTGCCCCCTTTGCCGATCCGGGGATGTCATAGATTGAAATCCTTCTGGCGTAACAAAAACCTGTTTAGCTGTGTCAGGTCAAGCTTTAAGACTGCTACGTCTAAGAGTTTTAATAGCTTATTCGAGCGGCGGAACAGATGTAACGATGTCAACGCTGCTTTTTAGAGCTAACTAAACTCGATCTCACTTGGATTCTCTTGTTGCGAAAGCTTTGTTCAAATGAATGATTTCGACTAGCTCTACACTAACGAAGATGCTGCCTGTTGTGTTCCTCAATGATGCACGGTACTTTTTGGTCACGTCGATTGACAATGGCTAGACATGAAACGATTGGCGGCTTCTACTGCCGATGACGGAATGACGGTAGCGTAACGGTAGGAACAAGCCAAACTACTGTCATAACTATTCTCCTGCTCTCTCTCTCTCTCTCTCTCTCTCTCTCTCTCTCGAGTTGCTAGCAAAATAGGATTCAGTCTTACATTGACGTAATTATGTTTTGCAAAATTGTATGGCTCCACCAAAGTGCTTAGGTTGTCGAAAAAGACTTTGACCGCTTTCTTATTAAAGTTCAATACGCGCCCAAAGGACATCTTTTCGAATTGTCGTAAAGACGAGATAAGCGTGCCGTGATATGAAGGCTATTATCCAATCGTTTTCTGTGCACTGGTCGCGATACCGATTGTCCGGTACAGTTTACGCTCAGTTGCCAACAAATTCGCACGCAGCTAGTTTTGCCTCGAGCATGATTCAATCTCGAATGATTCTTGCGTACTAGGCAAATTGAGTGTTCTGCTAAGGTAGCTCGAACCGCGAAAGGTAGCTAAGAAGCATCGAACACACGAGGCAAGTTTGCTTGAAGTCTCAAGCTATTCCGGTTCCAACGTGGCCTTGCTCGTCCCCAGTTCACAGGCTACCCTCCCAATTGAGTGGCCCTTATTTACAATATCCGCGTCTTGTGCACTCTGTCGCTAACATTCTTGCTTCTTGCCTGTTCGCCGTTTTGATATTTCAAATGCACCAGCGGTTAACCACTACGTCATTGTTACTGAATGAAGGAAGCAATGTGACCTGGATCAGTTTTTCGCAAGCAACGTCAGTAACGAGTACTACCGGAATGCCCTCTGACGTATAGTATTGAGCATTCTTTAAGAACATGAAAACTGAAACGTGCAATACATTGAAGACTCCGATACGGTCATAGGCAAAATCGTGCAGTCTTGATGATGCGCTAAAATGCACCGACTGAGTTTGGAGCAAGAGGTACGTCTTCAGAAACTCAAGAAACACCATATTTGAGCTGTTAGCTAATCGAGAATCTTAAATAATCGTCCTATATTGATTCCACTTTGACGGTGTTCTATAAGAATGTCGACGTCGCAAAAACAATCTTAAAGGTGTGGCACGTAAGCACGCACGAGTTTAAAAAGCGATAATGCAAAAGTACGATATATTAGTCTAATATACATATATATATATATATATCCTCCACGATGGGTTACGATCGGGAATCGGCAACATTTGCTTTATAATAGCTTAGAGTAATATTGGACCATACAGCTTCGAAAAGCTGCCTTCAACTTGACATCGAAAATACAGTTTCGAGACAGGCGAAAAATAAAAAACAAGCAGCTGTCCTATATATCATAGCAGCTTTCGAAATTTGATCATATAACGCTGATTGTACTACGTTTGTGATCCGTGTACGTTTTAAATACTACGTGCGTAGTACTGCAACTTCAGCTCAGTGTCTCCTAACTAAAAGAAGACGGAATCGCCCTTATTTCACATAAGCCCACTATCCCCTCCACTTGGCTTGGTCAAAAGCCTGAACTTGGGTCCGAAAGCTGCCATTAGGTTTTACATTTCTGGGCTTTCAAACAAAGCAAATCTAGACTCTTTTTGATACCTAATACGTAGAAGGCTTGTTTACAGTTTCTTTCTAATGGGTTGTTTCTAACCATCAAAAACCTAATTTATTCATTACGCGTCAGACGATACGTATAAGCTCATTACGGTGTACATGAAAGCACACTGTAAAAATCCAGCGGAATTAAATTTTAGCAGGTCGAAAAAAATCTTATTTCAAGTGAATGAAATATTCTTTGCCTTTTAAGGTATTCTGTAGATCCATTTGTTTCTCAGACATTGAGACATCTAGGCTGTCCTCCTCGTCGTTGAACTACTGCTGACCGTTGACTAACTGATATTCTACTTCTTTATAGAGCAAAGGGGAACGTTCTGTTACAATCCTAAATAAAATACTTAGTTTCGCCGTTTGGCATTCCATCAGATGGTTCAGCCATCGCGAAACGGTATCTATAGGATATATTATAAACCGTGAATAAACTTTACGCCTTATCAGTCAAATACGTCAATAGCTAGATTAGTGTCACTGTAAGTGGAACTAGGTTGGACAATGAATGCTCCTTCTCGATCTTTATGTGCAGCTGGACAACTCTAATCTGAAAATAACCTGAAATGCTGCCGCAACTTCATGAAAAATACTGCCTGGAGCCCCTTAAATACAGTCGAGAACCTTATTAACCAGGCGGTTAGATATAGAAAGAAAAACGTTACTTATAAGTTAAAATTTGCTGTTAAATACGAACACAGGATAGCATGCATAGCACACAAGGTAAACAGTTGAATATGGATTGGCTGAATTTCATACATCAGTTGTCCCGCCTAGAGCCTATCAAATGTTATGATCTGTCTCGACAGGCTTGTTTTTTTTTCAACTTGGGACTGCGATCGCTGAGTTGAGACTCACCAACATAGCTACAGTAGCGGCCATGCTTACCTAGGCGGCTCAGAATACACCGCTACTATAAGTGTCAAATTTTTTTTTACGGTCGTTTTAACGTTTTTTGCGTTTAACGGTCCAGTTGCACAGCTATGAAGATGCAAAACGCACCGTGCTTCATCAAGAGTGTTTCTCATGCGATTCCTAAATGCTAAAGCAGATCTTTATAGCTAACTAGATACACAGGTCTGTCTGTCTGTCTATTGAGGGGCACGTGAGACGGTGTAGGTTCGAAACGAGGCGCAGACTCATCTTGGTACCGTACTGGGAGGGCCCAGCCGTGTAAAGCAATGCTTTAATTCAAGTAGATAAAACGTAAACACTTATTTATATACACAGGTTACCATTGATAACACGAATGAATTGTATTGTATGATGTTCACACGTTTGTTTTTGGTAAAATCGGCATACCAGTTTTCTAAAAAACTATTAATTAGATATTAAAGATCTGCACGCTACACATTGCTTCTTCCCACGTGATGTAAACCAATAGCTGCATTAGAGCATAGGCTCTATTCTAGAAGTGGCGTGATGTAGCGCTGGACGCCAAGTAAAGCTCTGATGAAATTGGTCGAGTAATTTTCTGCAGGACGTACTGATGTGTGTGTGTGTGTGTGTGTGCATCTTTGTACTGAATCGTTCATTTTCACAAGGAACGGGCTAACTTCTATCTAATAAATAAAATTAGCATTTACTAGGTGTCAGTAATTGTGTCTAAAGCTGTTTTAGAATTCAGGATGCACATACATCTTGTCGTCCGCTTTTATCGTGAAGCATCCTTTAGATCAATTTGTTTTTCCCAAAGCGTTTTTACAACTTTAAGTATATACAGATACGTACACGCAGGTTGAAGTGAATTATGATGGCTCGGCACACGTTTATTCGTATGGCTCTGACTTCGAATTTTGGCGCGCTGTCTAAGGCGAGGGTTGATGGCGCTCCTGGTGCTGGCGCAGCCTCTCCTCGATGGTGTGGTTACTCATCAACGGTGCACCAACGGTACTGGTGCGAGTCCAACAGTCGGCTCTGCTGGTTTCTATAGCGTGGATGTTGTTGTTCGGCTGCGTGATATTGTAACAGCCTTCATCATCATTGTTGTTGTTGTTGTTGTTGTTGGTGTTGTTGTTGTGCATAAAAGCACACTGCGCGAATTGGATAAGTAATGTTTGTGAACTCACTCGGATAAGCTCAAATCGTCCTATTGGAATAAGGTGCTGTGAATATACGCTTGCTAAATGTTCATAACTACCGGTATAATTCGGATAAAACTTCAACACCAAGAGGAGCAGCGGGCACAATTTTCTATCTGTGGATACAGTACTACGTTCGCCATCTCAACGGTGAGTGTCTACATTGGGAGGTCACGTTAAAAGCAAATATGGCAGCATCTCTAACCAACGGATACGGATGAATGACGCGCATTTGTCCCAACTGTTACGCGACCTGCGTCTGGTTGAAGTAACTGCAGAAAAAGACTACGAAAGCAGAACCTGTCCCTGCAGAGCGCTTCGATTGTAGCGCGGCGCCAATAAAAACCACAATAATATAGATGATTGCGACGGTGCTAGCTGCAACAGTTGCTGATAATATCAGCTGAAGCTGTTTGTCCGAACCAGCCCGATGTTCATTTTTAGTCTTTCAAGGTGCGGGTAAAGCGTCAGCAATGCAACATCGTTCCCTTTGAGATTATTTATTTGCATGAACCAACAACGATATATGGTCTTGTCGTTCCTAACTCTGGACAAAAGCGTTCAGTGATCTAAGGTTCACTGCTACGAGAGTTGTAATTGTTTACTTTTTAAGCTAGGATGTATTTTTCTCTTAAGGCCATTGTGTGTGTGTGTATGTATGTATGTATGTACGAATGTATATCTACGTAAAGCTAACTGTGTTTTGCGCGTGTCTGATCCTTCACTCATGCGGTAACTCTCGTTTAATATGAAGGGAGAAACTCACTGGACTAGATACACGTCCATGCGCGCAACGAAACGGTTTTATTTGTCTACTGAAGTGTTAATGTCTATGCGGATATTATCATCTTTTATGATCTAAAGGTTTGACAAAGACTCTTACTCTAATGGTACGAATTGTGATTCTCCAAATGGGATTTTTTATTCTTGACTCCTGCTGCTGTTGCTGACATAATATTTTTTTACGTTTGGCTTTTAATCTTTCTTGAAATAAATTAGGAGCTACTGAAAAACTGTATCCAAGTGGCCGAGCGATCGGGCGGTAATAACCGTTGATCTCCTTGCATTGATTGACGACCAGTCACGTTTATTAGACATTAGTCAGGGGTTTTGCGTTGCTCTTGTCGTCGTTGTTGTTGTTGTTATCGCTGAGAGATCTCTGTAGTGTTGAGCGGATAGCGTAAGGCGTGCAGATTATTGAAGCTGGAATTGAATGACGATTCAAATGGCTGGCGATATCCACGAGGCATGCTCGAAGCAGACGACGTCTGTGTGAAAAACCTTGAACCTAGTTCTTGCGCGTTTCGTGCTGAATACCTAGTGCATAACATAAACACTACTACAACCAATTAACCAATTGCCTTCTATATGATGAAGAAATGACAGCCAAGCTAATAAAAACTTCGATTGAGCGTGTACTGTGAATCATCACTCACCGAAAGGAAAAGCGCAGCCAACTTATCGAAAGTGAGAAAAAAGAGGTTTTTTAAATCATGCTGATTACTGAATAGATCTAGTTCTCGTATTGCACCTTCCCTTGTTAATTGATAGCAGCAACGTTATGGGAAACTTATATTCAATCGAAAGACGAAAGCGGGTTGAATAGAGGACCGGCCACAAAAACACGCGCATACCCAATCATAAATACACACATACACAATTGAGGCTGCAGCAGTGGGTGCGGTATTGCTGTGCTGATAGTCAGCCAGAATGTTATTGGCTCATCAAAGCGGCGTCTTCAATGTTCATTCTTTATTTGGGTTGATTGAACGAGATCACACTCTGGACGTTTCGTTAATGGTCGCTAGTACCATATACAGTATCTATCGCTAGGATCGATATCGGTTGTCGTTAACATCGTAGTTAACAGCATTAGCAAAACAGTAATTGTAGGGCTAAATCTAAAGCTGAACGTCTCGGGTTTTACGATCAATACCGCCGTTAGGCATTCGGCCAGACGCCTGCCTACCAGCACGAAACGAAGTGTGTCCACGCTCAGATTCAAACCCAAACCGCCACGTGTTTTCTAAATTTAGCAAGCAAACACGGTACCAATTGCGTCATCACTGGGACCGGGAAGCTTCTCGAGCAGCAGCAATATGTACAATAAACACTAACGATATAAAATATACGGCTTTCTTTTGGGTACACAGGAGACAACACCATTATTCTCTACATTGTTATTAATAGTGCAAGCACTTCAAGTCGTTATTGTTAATGCATTTACAAGATGGCAAAAACGACAAAGTATTAGGATGTCGCTAGCCGCGAGTTGTATGTAGAAACACATCAAAGGTTACCGACGAAAGAAACCGAAGCTGAAGTCGACCTAACGTAACTATACCTATTTGTTGTAAAGCACATTTGATGATCATCCACTGCCAGACCAGTCCCGTTAACGCTTTGTCAAACTAATGCTAAACGTTTCCCAATGCAAAGCTCAACACAAGTTACAAACAGCTCTGTATTTTTTTTTTATACTCAGTATATTTTTGTGAATTTGTGAGATCGTCTCTAGCTAAAACATGTGCTATAATCGACTCGATAGACACGTAGACCTACAACAATATGTAATGATTCCTTTACGCTATTTTGAATAGCGTATTTGCTCTGCATAGCCTTCAGGGTGAATTACTAGGATTACCTAGGACAACCTAGAGGATTGGCAAATTTTGCTTTTATGATGATTAAAATTATTAAGACTTTTTATTGTCCCAAAAATGTTTGCTGAAGTCTCAATTTGAATGCGACGTCAGGCTGACTTGCTCTATAGAAATTTCAGGGGTGCTTTCCAGCCGGGGCTACAAGTCGATTCGTAGTCGTAAGAATATACTACCTGACACAATATACCAGGGCCTATGTCGCTGTGTACACTAGAAGAGACTGCACATTATACTATCGTTCTAACTTTTGCACTTATAATGATTACGAGACCAGTTTCTCCAGAGATCATTATTATGTTACAACATTTTGTTCAACTGTTTGTTATATACAATCGATGCAGGCAAATGTAATCCCTTGGTTTTTGGTGACAATATTTAGGTTCAAAATGCTGCTTCGCTTGTGCCTTGAGCCTAAAAAGAGTGACCAGGTTCATCTTGGAGCGTACTTCGAATGTCAGCGCTTTCACGCGTATATATATTTTCATCCTCTTTGTGCTGTTATCTAAACCGTTGTTGTATCTACTGCTGCTGCTGCTGCTGTATAAACAACTTGACTACAAGCGTACTACCAAACACGAAATACAATGAGGTGACATAGAGCGTTTCATAAAGGTAAATGTGGGACGCTGTATTTAAAGTGGATCCCGTCCATAAAAAAGAGGCGATCCCATCTCTAACAGCTCGAAGACGATTGAGATTTCGTTAACTAACTGACGAGAGTTTCCTCATACTGTTGCTGCCTCTTTCAGTTGTAGCGTTATCTATTGCACGCGGTGTTTTACTTAATATATCCATCGTATAACAGTGCTTTTCGATGGTCTGCCAAATAGCGTGTCTACAGATCATGATTACGAAAGGCAGTTATTTTTGCTAAGAGTGGTGAAATTAATCAAACTGTTTCATGGACGCATTAATGGCGAAACCTACTGAAAAATATGTATTTACGCCACAAAATATTAGCAGATCGATAAGTTTAGGATATTCCTCGTATACATTTGTCTATGCCTTTTCTGTTCCTCTCAGTCTTTCAAGCTAAAGCTAAATTCGGTGCTACCTTACGTAATATATTTATTTAATGCGCTGCATAGAAAGAAAGTTTCTTGTAAGCATAGTATACGGTATGCGTATTAAGGTTTAATCAGTTTATTTTACAACGTCATCATTTGTACATTATTTTATCACGTATTATTTATCGTACGAATTATTGTTTTGTCCTGTGTCAATTGAAAGACCACATTCCGTTTATCTAAGGGGCAGATTGACATTCTGTAATAATAATGCTTTTTAGACTCCATTTTCGCCCTTAGCTAACTACTACGTCCTAGTGCACAAGGCGTTATCCTAGAGAGCAGTTTCGGCGTGTAAAGGTTTTCTGAAATCTTCAACAGGACGCCAATCTACTCCTCAACTCGCTAATTTGGTCGTTTCGTTCTAAGAAGAAGCCGCATGTAGTTCAGAGATCAGTACAGGCCTATTAGTTGACTGGTTTGGACAGATGAATCAGCTCGAGCTGCCGAACAGGCTAAAGCTAGTGCATTGTGATACTCGTGGTCCGTGGACGTACCACAATTCATTCTGAGACAATGATTTCTTTTCATAAGTTACTTTGAAGAAGTTTTTTTTTCGTAGCTCTTTAGCCGCTCATTAAATTTAAGCTTAGGTAAAATGAAATTTAGCGACACTTATCTTACTTGGTATTATTCCTAAATTGTGGAACTAATTTACATTACAAATGCTCACTGAAGGTTTTAAAGAAAGTCAGAATGTGTGATAACTTAAGTCAACTTCTTATTTGTGAGTAGTGAACTCGATGTTGTTCATGAAAGTAGTTGATGATGACAGTAAAATGTCGGCTGCCAGAGCAAGGAAACGGATTTTTCACCTGTGTAGGACACCAGCACGTTGTGGCATAAAAACAAAAAACGCTGGTACTTTTCAATACGGCACGCTTTTAGAACGCGTCCGTTGTAATATACGACTGATCGTATAAGAGTCGTTTTGTAGCGGAAATATTTTTGGACAGAGGATAAGTGTCCTATTAGGGTATTAAAAACCGTATTTAATAGAGAAGAAACCGGCAACATCTTGTAGATGTCGATGCATAGCCTGGACAGCGAGTTTAGCTCACTCCCATTTCTTCGTATTGAAGCAGACAACAAAAACATTTGCGGCCTGCGTTGGATAGAAACATGGGATGACAGAGCAGCTATACGAAGTTGCTGAAATATTGGATTCTGTGTTTCTGTTGCACTTCTGCTGGTGCTGATATAGCGATAGCGGCAACGAAGCAAGTGTTCTCCGCACCGGGTTTGCTGCTGTCCCCAGCGCCACCAACGGTTGAGTCCTTCACGTTAGCCAAACAAACGCTGAATTATACTATTTATGCTGTTGTCATTGCTGCCGGAGGCTGCTCGCATTGACATTGGACATCGGACTGCAACAGCAGTAGCTGCTGGCGTAGCAACGACAACGATAACAGCACTAGGCACCGCTGGCCGCACGATCCGTAGCAGTGAACGGTGCATGCTATCTATTCAATGTGTGACCTCAGTCACAAGCGCTTAGTACCTCTTCATGATCGATGTCTTTTGAGCCATGGCGATCGGATAAATGCTATGCCATATGCAAACTGATATAATAATAATAATAATGTTGTCGATTATTATCTTCTTTTATATATGATATAGAATTAAATTTCCTATTCTTTTTGAGTTCATTGCACCGAGCACGCGCCGCCCTAAGACCCCTGAGAGTATTTACGCAAATCCTTTTACGCATACCGGGCAGACATTATTGATAACGAGGGTACTTACTGTATACACATAGTGTAATGCCGTTCGGCTTTAATTAGAAGTGTACATCAACTGCACAAGCGTTAAAACTTCTTGGCAGTAATTAATAATGGGACACTAAAGGAAACCATATATAAATTTGTAATAAAAAAAAAAACTATATTATATTATATTATTGATTTGAAACAGGACTATGTCGCTTTCCAGTAAAAAAAAAAATAGAGCACTATTTCTTCGCAGCTATGTAGCAATTTGTGCAACGCTTTCGTCATAACGTTTCAATAAGTATGTAGCCATATTTACCCCCTTTATATGTCTCTCTTTTACACAATACCAGTCACGCGTAATGTCGTCAGCTACCGAGTAGTCTGCACACGTTCTAACCTATTTTACAAACAAAGATATTTTTAATGACCAGCTAAGCGAAGTTTTTGGCACAACATCGTTAAATGGTGAACGTAGCTGCTTACTCTTAAACTTTTTAAAGGTGTACGATTCATAGCCGCATCTCAACGTCTTGTTATGATATTGTTCTATTATTAAAACACAGCATATCTAGTAATTTTTATTAACGGAATTTATTAAAGGGCTCTTAAATGTGGTTCTGTCTAAAGCAAGGTTGATACACTTTTATCAAATTCAGTTGACTGTATTTCGGTTCAAAGTGTTATTTCGTGGGGGCCAACTATTAAATATTATACATAGTGTTGTAAAACAAAGAAGAAGAACAACAACAACAACAACAACAACAACAACACTTATTTGAATGCAACGAATCCGCGTAATCTACCAACTTTTTAGAAACACCAACGAGTTCTAGGATAGTTAAATACTGGCATCGTGCTTCAGTTTAAAGTATCTATATTTAGGTGATTTTTAGGATATTTAAAGATCTGGTCTATCAAGATACATCGTGATAGATGTAATTATTGTTTTATTATCCTGTCAATGTATTAGACCTTTCTATTTGTAAGAAGATGCAGTAATCATGCGCATGTCAGTCAGTCAGTCAAGATACTCACAAGGTAAGCATTACTGGTCAATTTCATTTACAGATACTTAGATATTTTGGCAAAACGAACAGTTTAGCTTATGTTGAATATTGATTCTTTACGTGAAAGTTGCTCATTTCAGCGACAATCAGGCGATTATATATATCGTTTTTATCTAGAGTAGTCGATCGATTTGGTTCCAATTTGTGATTGTAGTACAGAACAGCTCTTTCTAAAAGCTCTACTGAACGATGTATCACTGTTGGAAAGTTCTTAGATAAGTAACAAACTCAGGAAGAACATAAGAATGAACTTTATTTGGTAGTTAATTTAGTTACCAATTCAAGCGAATACTGTTCACTTGTTTCTTTAGCAGGGCTACACGTCCGCAATTTCGTTTCAAGTAGTAAGTATGTTTATGCTCTTTCGTGCGGCCGTCTTGTAGGCGGCTAGAAGCACAATAACCAGTCAGTGTTTTGAGTCCAAATTTGTGACAAATGAAAAAGCAAAAAGTTTTTTGATAGTTTATATCTTATCTAGAAGAGCCTGGAAAATTGTTTTATAGATTCTGAGCGCCATAAATTGTTGTTGTTGTCGTTTTTTCAAGTGTGCAGTCTTTGTCAGGCTGTCGATAGCCCAGGAAAAAGAGAAGAGTTCAGTTCGATTCCAAATTTCGAAATTACACACATGGCCATTTTGTACGAAGGCAGCTTTTGCCGTCTTGGGATGAAAGGGGCAAATCAGCAAACGCCCCCACGTGTCCGGATTTGAATTGAAGCGCGTGGGCGGAACTGGAACCGTTATTTCCGTTACAGTTACCGAAATCGCCATTGTCGTCGAAGTCGGACTTTCAATTTAGCCTCAATAAAGCAGCAGAGATGTTAAAATTCACTTAGTTCAATTCATATAATTCGCCATCTGGCAGACGACCCCCCGCAACAAAATGGAACGCCGGATCTGTTGTCATTGGTTTTTAAGAGGCTTAGGAGACGAATAATATTCTTGTCAGAGAAAATCACTGACAAACGACGAGGTCACTTATACAATGTTTTTGCATAAATGGACAATACGGGAATTTGTACAGTGTACGGCGATTTCATTTATCTTAGTTATGACGCGAACTGCATCAACTGTATTTGTCTCATAATTAAATTGAGGCGCAAGAACTTAGAAGGAAAGTTACTGTTTCACGTTGTCTATATATAGTGCGCTTGATGCGAAAAGTTGTCATGTTAACTTGCTCTGGCACTACGAAACCGCTCGACTCTCTCAATGGACTGATCGTCCTCGTCTCAGCTGACCTCAAAGTCTCATTTATTATCTTATTGTTGACATCATATTTCTGTGTCTATTACTAATAATCTGACCGGCTTATTGACTACATAGAGTATTCTGCATTTCGTTAGAACTTAAAATACTGTCGTACAGTTTATGGCTGGTATTTTGAACCAAGCTAACGACGCGGTTCACAAGCGTGGTCCGAGAGGCTACCTAAAGCAGTAATATAGAACGAATAATTTGTAACGCCAAATTATTTACTCGCCAAATATAGTAAACATAAATATGGAAGTTTGAATAAGATAAAATGGATAAAATCAACGTATATGTTAGTTAATGATACAACGTTTAGCTGATATGTCGTCGAGGCAACGGCGGGTCCAAGTCTTGTTTTCAGAAGTATGTGTTCCAGCAAACTTTCACTCTCTAGACATAGGTAGATTATACATTTATTACTATTCCTTTAGCAATAGTGTAGTACAGCACATGGATTAACGAACCGTCATACACAGGCGGTGTTATGGTAACATCATGGTTAATCTTATTATTAATGTCACACCACCATTTTTGTTTGCTTAGCGCAGTAGCAGCAGTGGATCCCAATTTGTAGGGAACAGGACTGAAGTAAATGCTATTCAAGCCGCAACTAACACTTGTGGTGGATTAGTGCGATGATGTTAAATCCAATAGACGCTGATTTGATTTACTGCTACTGTCAGAAACAGCAGCAAATCGGAGAAAGCGTCATAATAAAATACATCTAGGTGAAGGTTCGAACAGAGACTTGCCAATGTTCAATAAAAAATGTTGGCCTATCATCGGCTGGCGAATGACAAAGCAGTAAGCAAATTCAGAGTAATTTAAGCTTTAAAAAGCCTTAGGTCCCCTACATTTCTAGCGTCTGTTCCCATTCTCACAGCAACCGCCATCGGCTATTTCCTCGTTGTTATTTAGTAGTAGTAAAAGTAATAACATCAGTGCATCGGTGCATAACAACGATGCTCTTCTCGCATCTTGCACATATTCAAACTTAGGCTATCTGAAATCACGCTTCACGTTGCCATTCCCCGCCGCATGTTGGCCAGGAAGCGCCACAATAGGAGAGGTGTCGGTCTTTGAGTTCAGCCATTAAGCCACTGAGGTAAGCGAAGCCGGAAGTGTGTGATTTGTGAAGATTTGTCGTGGAGAGCATCGGTTCCCGTTTGGACTGTGTTGAACGCTGGGTAAACTAGCACAGTATAACGGCAATTCTGTTCGCTTCTTGTGGCACTAAGCGGTGTGACCAAAGAAGCTCGCCCTAAAGTACTTAAGTCGTTGCGTGTTTATATATATATAAACAAACACGCCTGTTGAAAATTTAGTGCTAAGTTCGCAATAAGTAGTAGCTTATTCGTCTCATAAACTTAGTTATAAAGGCATTAATTAAATGGAGTACCATACTGACGAAGCTAGGCAGTTTTATTCGGCCAACGAGTTCAGTGGTACCCGTTGCTAGTCTACAAACCGGCACGTACCGTACTTAGTCGAAATCATTATTATTTTGGTGTACGTGCCGCTGTGGTAAAGTGAACGGGAAAGATTGTATGATGTTAGAATGGTGCTCATGATACCAGGAGATTATCTTAGTGATAGCGTTGCCATGCCAAACGTCGAAACACGTAGTGGATTGTTCAGGTTCGAATCCTCGCATAGATAACTTTCATTCCGTATTGAAATCTAGCCGGCTCAAATAACGTCTAACGGTTCAAGTACCGGACGTAAAAAACAGAACGTTTAATTTCAGGGGACTGCCGGTGATGTTGATAATGCACTCGTTTTCGTCACATACTCACCTGTCGCTCAAAACCACAATGTCCCTGGACGCATTGCATTCGTGTAATTGCCTTACCACGTCATAGTAATTTATTGAATCCGACATTAACATGCACGCAGGCTAGCACCATTCAGTTGTAGCCGTCGTAATCGTAGTCGTAGGACTGCCAGTCAAATCTCACTGCCCATTTTAAAAAAGTCTACTTGCGACGAAATGGCATTCTACTAATGTCACCGTTAGCCAGTCAGCATGACGACAACAAGCTCAACTTTGGCGGCACTCAGATACGTGTAAACTTGTTGCGTGATTTGTCGTTGCTCTGTCGATCCAAAGGGGCTTTTTTAAGATAAGTCGGTGGGCATAAGAAAAAAAATTCGCAACCGCTATGATTTGCCTAACAAGACTGACAAAGGGATTCCTTTTTTTTTTTTTTGTAACTACCCTTCCCTGAGCCGCGTGTCGCTTGTCTAGTGTCTGCTTCAGTTAACGCCGATTGCAGGAAATGGAAAAAGTTGGTCAATGTCGGATTTATGTTATCGGCATCGTTCAATTCGTTCTGCATTGGTTTGACTCAACCTATCGTGTGCTGCTGGAATATGGTCGTGTTTTTCCAGTCGTCACTCGAATTGAGCCCTATTTCTAACCCGATATCAGCTAAAAGAGGGTGGCACGCATGCTAAGTTTTACGAAGCTTTGCGATCATTGACCGCAATAATTACGTAACGGCCATGTCCTTCGACTATTTGCTCCTCGTTCAGTTAACTGTATGCACTTGTGTAGCTTGAAGCGGCACCAGCTTCTATGACGTGACTACAGCAATACAAGAACCACTGTTGACCGATCTTTTTTTCTTCGAAGCTTCTATTTCTTCCGCTGCGTGTCGTTGCTTCTACAACTAGCCTTATACTATCACCACCATTGTTGCCTCTTGTATGCTATTTACCATATATATATATATACACATATGTATACTGGTGTAGTGCCAATGTAAACAACAAACAGCCGCTAGTTTGGATGCATTAGCGTATAAAAGCCCTATCGATAATAAAAAAAACGCCGTTAATTTCTGACCAAGGCCCAGTGTTTCATGAATAGGTAGATTCCCGGAGCAACAGTTCATACCGGATGCAGCAGCGCCAGGCGATGGTCCATGTGACTATCGGCGTTGAAGCAGGCAGGGGACTGGGCCGTCAAGAACTAGGGTCAACGAAAGAAGGCTTGACCGACAAGAGAAGCTAGAGTTATACCGTACAGGGGACAAGCGACAAGCGACCGCATATCGTACGACCTCGCCAAGACCCGGCCTTACAACGAGAAAATGCTGGGCATATACTACGTCGATGGACGGAAGTACAATGCGCCAGGGTCACTGGAGGACTATAGCCGCGGTGCGCACTCTCTAGGGAGATGGGCAACTGGGAGGCGCTGCGTCAAGGATGTGAAACCGGTCAGTCAGCCAGCCAGCCAGTTAGTAACCAAATTACGAAAGGCTCTGTGCTACTAGGGACCGAGTGTTACGATCATCGGAATGTAAACAATAAACAGTTGAACAAACGCCGTAAACATTCTCTGGCATTGCGTCAATGGTAATAGACTAGTAGGCGTATTTTACATAGATGGAGGAAGACAATTCTGAGGAAGGAAACAGAAGGAACAAGAAGACGATGGCGAGAAACAGTGGAAGGGTGCGATTCAACAAGCAGCTCATATACTTCTTAGTTCTACCACTGGGTAGGGCTGGTGTAACGGCATCATTCTATTTTTGTTTTTTTCCCTTTTCTTCTCTTAGTGGTAGTAGAAAGCTGCTGTTCGGGTTCTATGAACACAGGTGCAGCGGTTCAGAAATTTGAAATTGTGGTCGTATTTTGCCGACTTCGTTTATTGCATCTACTGAGTAACTATTGACGGTGGCTGACATGTAGCGCACTCTCGGTTGGGCCTGTTCGATGGTTATCAGAATTGGCGACAACATCAAATATAGCAAAAGCAACAATCCGCAATATGCAACCGCATTTACAATAAACGAAAATACCGCATGCGATACGTGTGCGTCCTTAATCATTATTAAAACACACGCTTAGTTACTTCTTTCAGCTAAACATCTTAAAAGCTGCAGAAAGCTATCCGCTAACAATGACAAGTTCAGCCACTTGTGTGCGCAGTTTCGCACACGCGACTTTCACAATTTGCGGTCCTATTTATCGTCTCCACGGGATCCGTTTAAATCTACGTAAAATGTCAGCCTTTATTTTACGCGGCTAAAGAGATAATATTGAAACCGATAATCAGTGAAACCGCTAGCAGCTGTCATTTGCCTTTTAGAGGAATGGTCAGCGTAGAGCAACAACCATCTGTCATTGCCTGTCTGGGCTATGGCGCAAAACCGGTTCGTGTGTGTTAGCGAAAGTCGACTTTCGTGCACACCTGAGGAGCTTCAATCCAAGGGAGTAAGGCAGTATCAAGGAAATTCTCCTTTTTAAGCCTTTGCTATCAAATTCGGCACGTGACACAACCACTGTCGCGCATCGAGGCGCACTCGCGCGCATTTTTTTACGTTTTGTTCTAAATCATTGCGAGAATCTTAAATAACAGCTGTTGTTGATAATGATGATACTGCACGGTTTGTGGCTGCCCTATAGACGGTTTTTTAATTCATAATCATGCTTTTTTCTCCTTCATTTGCTTGAGTCTATTTTTTATTGTTGGAGCGGTTGCCGCTGCAGGGTTGATTGGGTTGTCTTAACTTGCGGCCGCTACCGTCGTCACGTCGCGGCCCGGCCCATTCCGTCTGTGAGAGCTGTTAGCAATAGAAGTTAGCACAAGCGACGTTCTTGCCTGATTGCCTCGTTTCTTGCAGAAGTGAAGCAACCTAAACATAAGCAAAACAAAACATACCTGCAGATGAACATTTCGCCCTTAAACAAGGTACTTCGTCACGTGTCAGGTAATTATGACCCACCGGCAACAGATAGTTACGTAATCTAGCCGGTCTAGTAAATGCTAATCAGGACGACCTTAAGGCCAGCCTAAAGGAACAGGATCGATTGATGGCCTAACTACGAAAACTACTTTATATTTCAGTGGTTTTAATATAATCAATGAAATTTCATGAGTAAAAAGATACTATGGCTGCCATCATTTTTGCTAATTTCAGACTAAGACAACGCGTTGAATTACTATCGCAGCTCTTCAAAAGGATCGCTTAGCCATAATGTATGTTATTCGTACGTGCTATAAGCGACAACCACCATGGCCCTAAAAGGTACTATGCGCAGACATTATATCGAATATTTTCAGCACGCTGGTGTCACTTTGCGAACGCTATTGAGCGCGTCCGCTGCTAACTTCACTACCTCTGCACGAGCGTCGACTGTCGAGCTCTTTGTTAATGACGCCGTTGGCTAAGGTAAGAGTGATAGTAAGCGCGCGCGTTCAAGTCAGCTGGGAGCAGTGGCGGCGAAAGAAGTGTCCTCGTCTCGCATGGCAGCAACGCAGGTAACTGCTGGTCACTTTCACTGCTGTTCTAGTTGAGCAGTAGACTAAGAAGTAATGTAGGACGGGAACTATCAGCAGGACACGCTTGGCCAATGGAGAGAACTTATGCTTACCTAAGCACGGCGTTTGCCGAGTACCTTCACCAAAAGACGATATCGTTGATTTTGTCTGAAAATAAACGATTGGAGTATTGTTCGGGTCGAAACGCTTGCGCTTTATTCAAATATGAAAAAAAATGGAAAAAACAAATTCCAAATATCTGACGCGGCAGTGCGCAGCATGGGAAGGCAAACGACACGAATCTTACGACGGAGTGTTACGATCGGTAGAAGCTGGCAGGGTACCAGTGAAGCGTAACACTGAATGTGTGTAATATACAATTAAAAACAAGCGGGTTATACAGTGAAAATACTTAAGAGGCGGCAGCTGACTTTTGTCTTCCTTCCTAACCACTATGTATACGATATGTGTAACATAATCACGGCTCTTCCACAGACGGGCACCTTTATAAAGCTTGGCCTTTAAATTGCTGATTCTAACTGAAAGAAAATGAATGGGTGTGTTGAGCCTTAGGTGCAGTTATATATGCCACATTTGTCTTTGACCGTCGTTGCAAATGACGACGAAATGTCACGAAGACATCTGAAAAAGGTATGCAATTGTTGATAACAGTCATCTCCTGTTAAGCGAATGGGCCACCATGTCATGGGAATGGTGTATTGTCATTTCTGTTCCAGCGACGACGTAAGACTACAAGTATTGCCTTGTTGCCGTCTGTGTGAACCCTATGCACCGCTCTGTTGTCCTTTACTTAATGCAAGAAGAAATATGTCGCATCTTAGCTGGACTGCATTTAATCCCTTGTGGCGTTGGGGAGCTCGAACTTGACACTGAGAATATAACATAGTATCTCCGAACTCTTGCAGCGTCACATTCATGGAGCTGTTTTTCGGTATCGGTATCGTGGCGTTGTCATGCCGCATCTAGACGTATTCTTTTCGGGCGTCTTTTATCTGAGACTAAAGAGTCCGACGCAACTATATCACAGTTCATCAGCATCTTGCCTGGTTGGATTTAAATGACTCGTATGAACAACTCAGAAATTCTGCCATCTTCTTGCTAAAATAATACTTTCCCAAAAACATATGACTCAGTCGCTATGTGCTAAGGTAATATTTTCTACTTTTTTCTTTTGTCTTATCAGAGTCCACGTTTAACCATTTTGGACGTATACCTTATTTCGGAGGGATGACTACTTAAACAACACAACTCGGATCACGCAATTATCATAAATATGAAAATCTTTTAATTTTGATCCGTTTCTTTCGGCCAGTTGCTTGTGCTTATGGTCGTTTTTCTCACTGCCAGCGCCTTTTCTCCACAAGAAATGGCAAATCGCTCCCTCGTTTTCGCTCATAGAAATATTGAACTGTTGTATCGGTAAACGATGATTCCGCAATGACACTCATAAGTTTAAAGTGATATTCTGGATAGATGACGATTTGAGCGCAATATTGGTGGTAGTGTTGAAAGCGGACATCGTAAATAACAAATGTTGTACCTTTGACAACAAATGCAATAGAAGATGCTGGTAAGTTGGCGCTAACGTATTCGTCACTACGGAGAACGCTGCTACGCACATGTGCTGCGACGACTGCAAACGACGACTCGATCTGCTGATGCGGCTGTTTCTCATTAAGGCCGAGGCCGACAGTCTCCGACAAAGTAAAGAACCGCACACCCAGACGAGTTCAGAACGCACAAGTGCGGAGCAGCCGCGAATGCATAGAACAGAGGGAAAAGCAATCCCGGCGATGGCAGCGTCAATAACATCGTCAAGGGACACGGGTCGAGGAGGGCAAAGAAGACGACTGATCAGGACACGTGTGCTCACCGTTTAGCAGACATGTTACACATGTGACCATAAAGGCAGAACAACTTCTTATTAAAAGTTTGGCGAATAGAAGTAAATGCTGCGCGGCGAGAAAACATTAAAAAAAAACATAAGTGAGTCTCATTTTCTGTGTAAATTGAGGTATATTTCTGCTAAATTTAGAAGCCTCCCACAGTAATCCTATTCGGCGTTCATTTATTCGCGTGAGATTTATATCAGCTAATTTGCTCCACATCAAATAGCTGTTACGAGCTAGCTAATGTGACTCGCATATATATATTTACACCTGAGGCGCAAGCCATCGTCACATCACAGGCATTTTTCCTGATGTACATAATTTGTACACATATTTAAAGTTTGTAGACTTTAAAATTAGTGTTCTTTCTATTCGTGCAACAACAGGGAAAGCTGAAGTAGTTATGTTGTTGTCATCACTACTATCTGATAATAATCTGAAGATAATTGCAGTTACAGTTGTAACTTTATAAGAAGCAATCCAGTTAGTGACAAGTGGTTAAGATTCTGTATCATATTCAAGTAGGTGCGATTTTACGGTCGAAAGCTAAAAGTTCAAAATTCTATACATGACGCAAGCAAATAGTAAGACTCTTTCTTTCTTAGAGCGCAAAGCGGTCTCCATTGCAGACAGTGTCGCTCGCAGCCTCGAGTCATCGTTAGTTTTGAGATAGGCAAAAAGAGCCAGGCTTTGCGAAGTTCTGGCTATGTATGGACCATATTAAATATATGCAGAATGTGCATGAGTTGGTGTGTAATCCAAAATAGCTACCTTTCTTCTGCATTGCACATTCATCATGTAAAATTTGATTTTTCTAGGTAGGCTAGTTAAAGCTAAATCTTGCATAGGGGAAAGAAATTGCCATCATGTAAAATGCGAGAGCCTAGAACGTAACGAACTCTCAAGCTAAACATCTACTCTACCGTTCCAAGGAGAAATGAGCATATAGGAAGGAAGCCCGCTATTGGCCATTTGTCTAACTTACTAGGGCTCTATGAGTTTCGCAAATAACTAAAAGTTTGCGCGAAAGCCTTATGCAAGCTTCCAAAAAACGTTTGCTTTCGGCAGCTGATTGCAGTAAGCAAGGCTTTTATTAAAAAACGCGTATCTTTTAATGTGCTATGGTTGTAGATAGAGTCTAACAGAAATAGTCCTAAACTGATAGTATAATGTGACACCAATACAAGCTGGAAACTATAAGTGATGTTTTGAAAAAGGACAATTAATCGTCCTTGCCATATACCGATGAAAAGTTTACCTGATTTCATTTTGTGTGAAGCCTGTATTTTCTTGATATTAAAACTCTTTGCAATGGTTGATTAAAGCATCTAGCACGTTTTTTTCGTGCGTGTGTGCCGTATAGAGCAAAAGCTATTATTTGTAATGCTCACATTAACAGTAACCTTTACTGAAGCGATAGTCATACTATGAACCTTTTTGGTGGCTGTTTTTATATCGCCAAAGTATTTATATCCGTGTGTTTAGGTGAAAGGAAGCAGCCTTTGTGAGGCCTGTTTATGGATTGTGGGCCTTGTGCTAATAATAAGGAGAATGGCCTAACTGTCTAGCTGAGTCGTTTATTTCACTTTGTAAGCAGCTATGATGATTCGTACGGAATTCTAAGCCTCTGCGACGCTATGTTACTAACGCACAATATGAAATAAGAGAGGGGGTCCTCAGAAACTAACCAGCCTATGGGAGATAAGTAAGAAACCAAACCTAACTTGTTTTGGCTCAAGGTTAGCATTTTCGTAAATCCTCTTCCTGATTTATATCTATCCACGGATTAAATAAATAAAAAACACAGGAGAATCTAATCTAAATAAATGTTTGAGTAAAAGCATACACTAGCATCGACTGACTCAATGCCTACGCAGGGTAACACAATTGGGTTTCCTGTTATTATCACTCGACTCTGCTGCTGCATGTTCTTCTTGTCTACCGTTCCCCTTGTATATCAGCTGCTTACAGGATAAGCGGAATACACTAGGTGTTGATTTGTAGGTTCGTAGGTCTTAGTCACGTCATATTGAAATTTAATCATTAAACTGACTGTCACGTACGACAAATAAATAAATATCGTTTACCGCTGAATTTTATATTTAAGGATAAAAAGTTTATAATTTACGTAGAAAGATATAACTATATTTACGAAAAAAAAAAACTTCTTTTCAGCAGTGAATAAAAAAGAACGACAACCTTTTATTAAATAAAATGAACTATTGGAATCGTCTTGGAACCTTACTCGTTCGTTGTTTGGCCTAATCGTACGCCCTCTAAAAGGACATTTCAGAATTTCGCTGGAGCAATTTCCCTCCATCCTTTATTGCTATTATTCGGTTTAGCTGGGTTGCCTGCATTTAGAGATGTATTAACATCGGTTTTATCACCTTAATGCGATTGCAGTGTTATTAGTGGCGGGGTTAGTTTGATTTCATCTGGTGAAAATTGCGAGTGTCACTGCATCCATCATAGTCATCCGTAGGCAAATTAAGAAAAAAAAATAAGATAAATGGCAGATTTTGTTGCCGTTATCGTTTTTGGTGCGTGTGGGGTAGTTTACCTATGAAAAATGGTTTTATTTTTTTTGGAAGTAAACATGGAAATCCACAAATGTCTCTTCTTTTGCATTTTTATCTGACTGTCGCCCCTGTGCAGATGTCTATTTGTATGAGTGGATATAGGCATGCAATAGGAGAAGTAAAAACATCGTCAGTTGCACAATAGCAGTAGTAGAAAAAGACGATAGCAACGACAGCAGAGATGAGGAAATGGCTGTGTCTAGCTATCCCCTTTCTCTTTATATATATATATATATATATATATATATATATATATTTAAATGATCCGGGCTTGTCGTAGTACCAAACGAAATCTTGCCGCCATTTGTTTGAATAACGATTGCGTCTCGCTCGTCCTCCCTTTAGTCCCCTGTGCCTTTTTTTCTTTCCTTGTCTTTTAACTTTTGCTCTTTCAACGTTTTTTCTTTTGGGAATACGTTGATGCGGGTTTTCTGATTCTGCCGTCATCAATCGTACGTTGACGATTGACTCGAGAAACTTATAAGGATACTACTATTCGTAATGGTACAAGTGATAGCGACTCTCCTCCTGTTTCTCTAACATATGCTGCCATGTACTCCGGAACTCAGGGAACTAATCCCATATTGGCGAATAGTATTGTCATTCCGTTCATTCACGATCTCTGGCACCTATATATGATTTTTAGATAAAAACTTGATTTCACAGATTATACAGTTGACGTAGAAAATCAATTGTTCAGCGCCATACTTCATCATTTCATCATTGAGAGACGAAAGTTTGATCTTCAAGTTTTAAATGTTCAATTATTATTTTGTTTCCAGATCAAAACAGGTCCTTTTGTCGATCGACAGAAGGCGCATTAAATTCCTATAATAAGTAGAAAAAACCGTTAGTTGTTTTTATGTTTTTTTTTTAATTTTTTCTTTATTTAACAAATACCGCATTATTTGAAATAGTGAGTTGTCATGATTCTTATACAGTCTTAATAAAGGCGACTTGAATCAAACTGTATGATACACATGCTCTGCACAAAAATGCCAGATCGCTTCCTCAGCCGCTCTATTCATTGCTTCTAGATGTTTACCTTGTTTTCCCTCTTTCGGTAACGTGCTTCCCAAATCATATACGTCTAGCTATATTAGCTAGTATATTCGTAAATATAGCTAGTTATATTCGTTTTGATATTTTCTGCCCAACCGAGGAAGACGTGAGATCTCTCCTGCTGCAATTACTGCGCTTGTCAGGCAGTCGAAACCCTAGGTTCTGTCGAGCCAGCTTTACTTAGATTTCCGTCAAGACGCGAAAGAGAGGATAGAACGAGATGCGCCAACTGCGTCAGCAACGTGAAGACATCTGGTATATACAGGAAGATCGAGAAAATGGAGCGGATGCCATGTGTCGACGACATTGCACTTGTCCTATGAACACAGCAAGCCGCAACAACAACGTAAGCAGCCAGTAGAGGAGGATTTAACCAACGAATAAGTTATTTCATGAAAGACACAATCTAATTCGATCAGTGCACACAGTCGTCCCAGCGCTCTGATGTAAAGCTCCACTTCTTTCCTAGCTACTATTTGACTGCTCTTATGGTGACGGTTGTGTGCAATCAGATAAAGCGGAATCAGCGTTTTGTTTCGGATGTCTGTTGTTTCCTATCGTAACTGCTCTGCCGAGCATAGTAAAGATGATTTTAGTTTTTAATCGTTCTTCTGGTGTGCATATACATATTTTTTTAGCAATGACTACCGTATGCCTAAATTTTCGTGAGTTTAGAGGGCATAGAGGCGCGATGCTTACTACATTTACCTAAGGCGAAAGATGCTTTCTTTTCGTAAGTATTGAGCGTGCAGGAGGCACCAGAGTAATATAATGTATAGGTAAGCATATACTTAAAGGGTAATCGTCTATGTTTACCTGACTCAGTTGAGTTTAGGGCGGCTTAGTGACACCAATGATACCAATACCCATGAGGTATGCCTTACTTGATTTATTTGATTGTGGGACGAATATAGCCGAAATGTAAAAAGCACCGGTTTCCCAATTTATTATTTGAAAACTCATTGACCTGTGATTCTATTATCTACCTTTGCTGTATACTGAAAGACTTTGTAACCTACTTGAACCTATATCAAATCTACGGTGACGCCTTTCCGAGCGTCTTGTGTGGCAGAATTCAGTCATCACTAACCTGCGGATATTTTTCGGCAAGTCAAAACTATATAGCACACGTGTGACTAGTCATACTATGAACGGAATCCTGTAATAACATTGATATGATGGCGTCGGAAAGGCTAATAGCGAAGGCGTGGCGTTTGCCTACATCTCACAGATCAACAAAGTCTCTTATTAGTTCGAGGATTCGAATTCCCTACGCGTGTATGCATAGTAAGAATTTTTCTACATATTCCCAATTTCTGACCAACTTCTATCGGCCTTATATTGAATATTTCAAAAGTGTTCCTTCGAAGTAAAGTGAACGCATCTAATCCATTTTGCACCACAATAATGAAACTAGTGATGAATACGTCTTTTGGCTTTTTAAGTTGTCCAGCTTTATTTTTCTGATATTGCGACACTTATGATAAATTCATCTATTAGCGTCAATGCAGGAACACGACGGTCGTCATTCCCAAAACACAATCTCCAATGGCTCTTAAAAATTAAGCTCTAACAAGGAGAAAGATATACTTTCTGGTTTTCTACCTATAATTTACGATGAACAAGAACAGAAATTGATGGAATGCACCAGATGACGCCATACCAGCAGCGTGGGCAAACAGGCAGAGCAACGTTCTCCTCATTTTCATCTTCAACCTCACTCGGCAAATGTAGAAGATACAAGATATCGGATTGCCGCCACTCCGCTTGATCATTTAGGCAGTTGGCGACTACTAAAAACAACCTATTGTAGCGCTGGTCCCGCTGTTATTGGCAACGGCACGCCACTACCGTTACACCCCAAAAGAGACGAGACAGTCATTATCATCATGATCTGACCTTGACTCGTCGCCCCTGACACTCAGAGCCCATTAAAATTGCAGCCCATTGATTTCGCATTTTATCCAGAAAAAACATTCTTTGCTTTCCTTTCCTTGGCACCATTCATATTAAACCATATATATATATATATATATATATATATATATATATATATATATACTTTAATACGAGAGTATACTTTTGTATAAGTATACTCTCGAGTCGAAAACCAGCATCGGCGCTAGCTCGGACTTTATCTCTACTAACCAGTAGCCGAACGCCGTTTAGCGGCTCTTGGTGGAACCAGTTTTTTTTGAACACATACATCATCTTTCATGTTCATGTTTCATGTTCATCCGTTTCCTTCTCCTGAACGAGAATTATTGAATATATTTCACTACCGTTTTCGTTTGAATACGCTAAGCGAAATAGTATATTATTATTGCAGCGCGTAGATTTGAAGTAGATCTATTATTTACATGCGTATACGCGCAAATAATATGAGCTAGCTTGTTTTGATTCTAGAGGACAATGTTTATACAACTCCGCTGAGTTCTCAAGAGTGGCTCGACGGCTCGTTGCGTGGGAGCTTATTAAAGTTAGATTTGCGCGTCAAGTAAATGAATGATCGCAGTAACCGTACTTCGTTTCTACCTAGAAACCTCTCTGGAATCCTAGATATAATAATATCATTCGTCATCAGTTAATCAGTCAGTCAGCTGATTCGTCAATCAGATAAATTCACTCTGCTGGATATTAGCACTGCTCCGGTGTGGGTCCCGACGTTGTTTAGATTGGTGTGATGCCGGCCTGTCTATAACTCAATCGACATTGACCGAATAGAAGTGGTCTATATGAATTGTTTGATTAGTGGTATTATTGCAGGCGGGAAGTTCGCGTGAAAATGACGAATCTGACTACCGGCAGTAGTGAGCTTTGTCCGGGGACCACCCGGTTCTGTCATCGAAGCTCGCATGGGTGTGTTATTAGTAACGCGTTAAATATACGACGCGAAAATGAAGTTCTTCGTATGCCAGACCATAATGTATTTAAAATAGGTTTATATTTATTGAAACGCTGTAGTCACTGCGACGATGTTCGTGGCCGAAATTCTCACTTGAATTCCCCACAAGACCAACTTCCTAGTTCGCGATGTCTGATGTATTGTAAATGCACGTTATTCTATTCTACGTCTACATAAATAAATGTTTTTTTTTTTTTTTCTGTTTCATGTCTGCACGTGATTTTTAGAAAACTTCTCTTTATAGAGAAATTGTACAGGTTCTTTATCGAACCTCTACGGGCGGTGCGCAACAGTGGACCGCTTATTGTGTTTCGCGGAGGTATTTCACTACAAACGATTAATAAAACTCTAAAGTTAAAGTTTCTGTTTTTCACTTCGAAAGCTTAAGTTGAAGAGAGAGGTGAGCATTTGCCAGCTCACGCTTTTGTAAAAGATTAGGACCAGTTCACTAAAGTTAGCAATGTCCGTCAATACATTTCACATAAGCGTATGTTGAGGTCCAATTCGTTTGCTTAAATTCACGTCCTTAGGAGGATAAGGACCATGCAGCTAGAGCCAGTTAAGATCACGAATCTGAAAGGTCCCAGAACAGCCGCTTGCCATGTGACAGAGTACGTTGCATTTACGAAACTGCGCGTACGGTGGCCGTCTGTTATCGGTCCGTCTGCAAAAGTACATAGAGATGATCACTAATAGCTGAAGCGTAGATATTACGCGGCAACGTTAGGTGGTCCAGTGAGTTCCATAGTTAATTGCAATATTTTGATGAAATGACCATACCAAATCTTCAAACGACTAACAATTCCATATTTAATAGAGATGAATGACGAAACCAGCATATAGACGTGCAGCATAGAGACGCTCCGCAGATCCGAGAACAGTAATACTGTTGCCGATGTTACTATCAATACCATGAAAGCTATCTGGTTCAACATAACACTCTTATTAACAGTCAGCATTGCGCCTAACAATAAAACATAGATGGCTCAATGGTGTGATCTTCGTATCATCTCTTTCTGTTCTGTTTAAGTATAAGTAGAATGTACTTAGACATTTAAATCATTTTGTTAGACAGACATTGCCTCATTATTTGGGAATGAGGTCATACCTGGTGCCTAACACTCATGAATGTATTTCAACTGGCGTGGTTCTCTCTCATAAAGACGCAGAAACTTGAAGCACTCGGGATCAACAAGCCGGCTGACACGACGCCATGATGACTTTCTCTCGGTGAAACAATAGTATGTTACTATTATGTCTAGTACCATTTTAAGCTCTATTCGCAGAGCGACGTCTCGAAGTTTATAAAATGCGTTTTGAGTGACATCCCATCGGTAGTTTCTGGGGCGACCGAGTTGAGCCCAAGTTGACATTCGACCTCACAGGACTTATGGTATGATCCATTTGACGGTGCCATATATTTCGATTGGTCAAAGTATAGAAGGCAAAATCCCTTCAGTGTAATTCCTCGTCAACTTACAACGAAATTTCCCGTCTACCCGAGCATACGCGGAACGATTATTGCTTGATATGGGTCTTCACTTCGTAGCAGTACCAATGTCAAATAATGATCAAATTATTGATTGGCGCCATTGACATGTCTTGTACTGCAAACAAACTGCTATTTGATAATTTTTTTGATGTCATGTTAAAAACGTTTTTATTGCAAGGAAATAGAAGAGGTAAATTGTTAGTGCTAAGAACATTCATTTAAGATGTATATGAAGACGTTTCTAGCAGTCGAATATCTATGTGTAGCAATACAAAGAAGATCTGTCTCAACTGTATTTATCTGTCCATCAGCCTTATGGCTGCTGTTGTCCGCAGGATGAAGCAATGATATTACGGGATGGTTCTCGATCCAATGCGCATCTTACGAAATCTGCTTATGGAATCAGTACTTACGTTTTACTAAGTGGCCTTTTGTTTACAACCAGAACGGCGCATGAATGCTCGTTTTTCCCTCCCAGGAGCTCAAACATCAAAATATTCACGGTTTTGACGGTAATAATAATAATACTCATAGTTCTGATATGTCTGACTGAATGACTTTTCTTTATTATGGCACAAAGAGAGTTTGTGTTACATAGCAATACCGCCGACCCGTCTTACTGCCACATGATCTTTCCCAATGAACGCGTCTGAGAATGAAAGCTATTATATTTCTAGAACAGTAATCCCGAACCTATGTATGAGAAGATTGGTTCCTCTACCGCCTGTGTTAAAAACAACTTGCAGCTTGATTCTTTTTTTTGGATTTGTCGCCGCTAGATCACCGCACACACATACGCATAGAACAAACCAACTAATATTTATTCAACTAGTTACGAGAACAGAACGAGAAATGTAGACTGATTGATCTGATAGTTTGTCTCCTGTCTATCAATTTCGCTCAAAGTCTATAATATTATTGTGTCATACATCACGATCGCAATCGTCCAAAGAATTACTCTGTGAAATTAAAAAAAAAAAAAAAGTTAAAATATGTAAACGAAACTGTCGAAAATCCAAGAAATCAAGAGGTTTCTATTAAATAGAGTATCCCTGTTTCCCCTGTACTTATTTATACGCATGTAAGTATTCTGTGGACATTTAGCATCGTATCCGATATTTCAGTACGAAATAAGATCACCACCTAAATTATTTACATTACGACCATCGTTTATTTCTGCCTAGCTGTGTCACTAAGCGTTTAGATTTATCACGACCATTGACGGACCATTTTAGGTTACGGGTTCTGTTTAGCGTGTTGGATGCTAGTTGGCCTTCAAATCAAGAGCCAAATCGCCAAACTGCGTACTGTCATCTGCTGCTAGTTCCCAGCAAGAAACTATGCCACTGATTTTTCTTAATGCAGCTTGTCCTAGCTGCACGGAATGATACGCGTCTCAGACATGGGGTATTCGTAAATGACCGCTTTATAGACGAGACTTACTCTCTGTAATAAGCTTAGTACCTATGTCCTGATATAGGATGACTGCGCTGTTCTAAAACTTGTCGTGTCCGGCTACGAGACGCTATGAGACTCCCAGCGCCGAGCCTAGCCTTTGTAGATAATAGCAGACCTATTTCACAGGTAGTTGCTGTCTAACCGCCCGAAGTTGCGTCAACTACGGAGTGGTGGGGCACCCTAATCAGTTCTACGCTTTACGCATTCTTGTTGTTGGATTGTTCGTATAAGACCCAGGTCGACTATCTGGACCTTAATTTCGTGTGGCGATACAACCTTTGTGTCCGTATATCATCGAACACTAATTCATCGTGAAATATGGCCAATAATTGTGGATTCATCTCATTAGTAATTACACTCATTATACCCATAATAATGAGTACTTTCGTATATCAATATTTTTGAAATCGGGAACAGATCTTAGTTCTACGCACAAACATTTTGTAGGTAGGCGATTTACAGCGCCGCTGATACCAGTAATACGTCGTTTCTTCATTCAAATATTTAACTCAGTCAAAATCAGCCAGCAACTATGATATACTTGAACTGCTTATCCTTCCATTAGGGTTTCATTTCATTCAGGCCGGCAAGTAGTTTCGTCTGTTTGTGCGGAGATCTTGATATGGGCTACTGGTTAGAAGTTGTATTCTTCTGTAGGTCGGATGGTTCGCACAAGCCGTACACTTTCGGCTCTGTTAAGAAATTCATCCGGCGATCTAAGTTCCTCATAGTTTATGTAGTCTTGTCGTTTTTTCATAGAAAAAAAAAAGTGCTCCGCTGTTTTTTTGTTCTAACTCAACTTTAGTGTAGCGTTTTTGATTCTGCGACTTGAAATAATTCACACAGCTGAAGTGGCAGCTTCTGTTCACTTGAACGCAAAAGCTCTGTTGGCACCGATAGGTTAAGCTGCTTTGCCACATTGAATCTATCGGAGCTGATTCTCGACAGTAGAAACTGCTGCCCTGCTAGAAACTAGCGAATGAAGTCTATTTTGCTACGTTTATTCGCTGGGTAACTCCACGCTGAAGGTGCTAATACGACATCGATTATACATGGTGAGCAAAACGGGAGATTTCTGGGTTGAACAGCCGATACCATAAACTTTAAAGATAGCTGTCAGAAAGAAGATGGTCTCACGAGAGCGTTCGTTCTCTTACTGACGGCCAACGGGATCTACAGAGAATGCATGATGACATGAGAACGCATTATATATGTGTTCCCATAAAGAAAATATACTATGAATTTGTTTCGTCTGATTTCCCAAAGCTGGATTTGGCTGTGGCAATGGTGGCTGGCCATCGGATTAATCCGTGGGCAAGGTTAATTTATTCGAAGACAACGATTCAAAACAAGCAATGCTTGGTGGCTGACGTTTATATTCCGATAACTTCTTTCGCAAACACTGATGCTCGACTACCTAAGCTACTGAGGGAAATGAATCTCAATCGGATAAGGTGTAGCGATTTGTGAAATCGTCTGAGGTTCCCTTGTTGGAACAACATTAGAATTTTCAACCTCTTACTCTGTACACCTTTGTCGATTTTATAAAGAGGAAAGGCTTTTTTCGTTTTTAATATTCTGTATGATATGCGTTTGTATCTGTTTCGAAGATTTACATTAGAGAAAATTACTGGCTCGGCAGAGTTAAATTTTTTATCCGTTGCCACCTATACTTATAGTGGATTCCGCTGAAAGCACATACTTAAGGACTGTGTAAACATGCATAGACAATTAAAAGCATTAACAACTTCGAGTATTTGGTGAGTTAGCTTTATACTTGCTCGTAGGCCTGAGGGTACCCAAGGTGGTTGGCACATTCGTTTTCGTTTTTCATTGACCGGCCTTTGTTGGCCTACTTGGCCTCTTAACGGCTTCGTCTTCTTCTAGCTCTTCAGTCGCACTACCTACCAACACCTACGCACACACGTTTATTAACCTCGCAACAGCTCAAACGACCCAAGCACAGTTTAGGCCAGGGCCTAGCATTATAGGTTATATAGCATTATAGTACCGCCCGTTCACTCGTTTTTCTTTCGTGCTGCCATAGTCGTTAGCTCGGTATTTTCACTAAGTATCATATCAATTGAAAATTGACGACACTCGTACTGTCGCACCCCTAACGTAAACTTACCTACTTTCCTCTATTCTAAAGGAGCACTATTCACAGACATTCTTCCAAGCTGCTTCTGTCTGTTAGAGGTGCGAGCTGCTGTAGATTTCGTGTCTGTATTATTTTATGAATATGTACATAGAATAACCTGTTTTTTGCTGATTGCAAACCAAATAAAAAGCGTTCTCATTATTAGTGCTGTTTAAGTATTTTCTCTGCACTTAAAGCGCAAACACTGATGCACCTCTTGTGAGAGTTTTCGAGCTTGCTGGCAATTTCGACCCCCTGCTTTTCCATTTTTTTGATCAGAACTGAAAACACAAATTTTTGCGTCACAGATGGCGCTGCGTTTTTCGAACATTTCACAATTAGTTTTTGAGGCCTTTTGAGCGCAGATCGACGGACCGTTCAATGGAATATCCTACTGAATGCTAACCAAGTCGCGCAGTAACGGTCCAAGCGTTGTATCCTTTTAATTGTTTCATACGACAAAAGATTTTCTCCAACAGATATTTGCGCTAAAAGGAAAACCCGTGTATTATTGTTGTAGGAAAAGCAGGAAGGCTGGCGAAACTCAGAAATTCTTCGCGAACAGCGTTTATACTTGGCAGCGGTGCGAGAATAGTTATGGTCGTTAGGTGAGTGTGCTCACATTATAGTATCTTAGCACCTAACAGACTTTTTTGCGCAGCTATCTATTTACGCTGAAGTCACCCTTCACATTTGCCAAAGAGATCAGAAAAATGGCATCAGTAATAATAATATGCAACGACATCTAGTATGGCTAGGTATTTCGGTGTTTATGCTTGGACTACTCATTCATGCAGAAGAGCTTTATCCTCACTTAGTGGATCGTTAAGAATTAGAGAGAAATAGGAACTTTATGTATCATCACGGTGAAAGCAAACAATATACCTTTGTAAAAAAAAAAAAAAAAAAAAATAGAAATTTATTCAGCTACGATCTCATGTAATTACTTGGCTCCTAACTTGCCTTGAGAAGCATCAAATATAAAAATTCTGCTGTATTTTCGCGTATATTTCAATACGTTGTGTTGCACTAAGCGTGGGGGTGCTTATTACAGAGTCATAGACGTGCCCGTAAACGTTCGATGATTTGATGTAGCTAAATAGGTAAAAGCGAATGCTTATGCTATAAAGACGTTTCCTACTCGATGACATGACAGCGCGCAAAAAGGAAGCGTTTAGTTACCTGATAATATAGAGAAATGTTTATTCGAAACGAAACGTCCACATCGAACGGAATCTTTCAGACAGAAAGCCAATCATAGCTTGCTTAGAAGACAACAGACAGTAGTGGTACCCATGCTGTGCCTGCCTCCTCAGCCATACAGGTTTATAAATGTTTGCAAAACACCAAATATTCGAAAAACTACAGATAAAGTGAAAATATTCTTTATTCAAACGTTACCAGCAAGAGAACTAGACGTCTCAATAATAGAAGAAGCGGCGAAAAGAGAAGCTCGATTATACAGTAAAAGTAGAGCATTAATCCGGATTGTAAGTTCCCAAAGTAAATCGTGCTTGGCAAATACCTGTGGACACAAGTCATCGCAGACGATCGGCGCACTGGGTTGCAAAAGCAGACCCGCTATTACAACCACAGCGTCACCTGGATGTTCTGTTACGACAAGGACGAAAAAACAGATCGGGTTTGTTATGGTTGCTCACATTAATTGTTACAATATTAGCAACAATACAATTTCCAATCGAATTATAATAATAATAATAATAAAGAGATTACCAGCGAGGGACGAGACACTATTTCGAAAGTTGAGGTGCACATAATTATAAAACTAAGAGAGTGTGCAAATGGTCACAATAGAAGCAGAAATTTATTTCGATATTGTTGCCGTTTCTTGTTTTACGTCTATTGTATAGCATAACTCCTGTATGTACAAACGTATACGGGAAGTGTTTATGAAGTGCCGAACTCCGCCAGCGTCTCGGACGCTTCGTTCAACTAGATTTAAAGTAGTTCGCATCAATATAATATCAACTATACGTCCGTAAATACTTTGTGTTGTGTAGTCAACTGATTACGTGCTTAGTAAAATTATTAATTGAAGCAGTGGTTGCTAGAGTAAAATAATATCGGACAAAGGCTGCCGTTGGAAGTGCAAGAAGCTTGGATTATGACCACGACATTTTATCGCTGGCGTCATTGACGGTTGTTTTCTCTATTGGACGGACAACAATGTGTTGATGGTGATCGTGGCCTATAATTTCGAATGATTTGAATAGCAAATGAACGAGAGATAGCTATTCTATAGATGTTAAAGGTGAAAGCAACGGAGCATGTACTACTACCTGACATGTCTGGATGAAGTATTAGTATATCGTTCCTTCGTCTTCCGTTTTCATTTGACGGAGCGCTATGAATTGTTTCTCTCCTAACGTTTTGTGCATGTGTGATCGGAATACGCAGGAACTTGTAACAATATCTGGGCATCCGAGTAAGGAAAACCTTCACAGATATTATTTTTGGCTAGTGCCCATAAGGCACAGAAGTTACGAAGTAAGTCGGAGGTTGTGAAAAGCCCCAAGCCGATCGTCGGCCAGAAAGAACTATCTTTATGCTAGCTAATCAAATTAGCTAACGAGTGTTATAAGCATCAAAAGAACAATAGTTTATTTACCAGCCGTATTGTTAATTCAAAACCTTTGACAAAATACAGACACATTGATAGATTCAGAATGGTGCAACATGAAAAAGAAGAATTTGTATGCGCGCAATTCAATTATGATTCAAACATCGCCCACCCTGGCCTATTTTACTTGTTATAACATACCTAAAATCGTCTTCCGTGTGTCTACATCATAGAGAACTTAGAGTTATGATGTGAAACACCGTATTGCTAAAGATGTGTCCACATTTTTGAAAGGGCCCTGAAGTGGGAATAACACAGATAGATGATGTTGTTTCTACCGATTTGTGATCGCTATTATTTAAGCAATCTTCACATTCTACTTTCAGTAACTAGAAGGCAAACCAGAAACGTGGTCGAATGTTTGGTAATAGTCTGTTATTTTGATTTACGCGTGAGAAGCAAAAATTTCGTCTAAAAGAGAAGCAACGGAGGAAGAGAAGCGCCGGGTCGTGCTGCCGTGGAGCAACGAGCCGCTGCCATTAACAGTCATCTTACGGTTAACAGCGATGGCGGCGTTTTTCCGCTAACCCGAAAACGACTGGGCAGCAGAGGTTTCGGTTAGCGTCTCCTTCCTATAGCTTCAATAGTCAGCGCAATTATGAGAGTGTCATACGACATACTTTGGCGCGTATTGATTCTCGCACTTTCGTGTTTTTTAAATTACAGGCACAAATATTGCCTATTGATCAATGTAATCACTGCGCAGGTTGATATAACCGCAGGGATTCGCGTTAACTTTAAGTACTGCCCGATAAATATTAACGGACATACGCAACACATGCTGATTTCGGCGTGTCTCTGTGTTAGTGCACTGCGGGTGCGTGTAACGTGTCTTGGGATTTTGAAATGAACGATACTTTCATTTATAATACTTCTCAAGAAACTCACCAATTTTCAGACAGAATGGCAGGTTATAATCGAACTCGGAGCCCTGTTACCTTGATTATTTTTTATTGACGAGCAATAGTCATAATAAATCTCTCATATTAGTAATTGCAAAAATTACGAATTTAATATGGCACACGTCATCTGGCAAAATCACAGTTACCTAATATTACCGCAGTGAGCTCATTATGCTTAGCAAGCTCTGTCAGTGAACAATATGCAAAAAGATCAGCGTCATCTATAACCAGCACAATTATAAACCGTTACTAAATCGAGACCAATATTCATTATTTATAATAAACAAAATAACAATATCACTATTCGCTAACCAGAGGGCCAACATCGATGGCGACTGCCATACAGATTGCATGATGAGAAGTACAGACAGACGGGCAGGCAGGCAGGCAGACAGACAAATAGATGAATGAATGAATGAATGAATAGACAGACGGACGGATGAATGGATGATGACTTCACATCGGCTATCAATAACGTGATTTGGGGTAGCATTATCTTCCAGACAGGAGCGAGGGGTTCAAGATAACTAGTGCTAGCGGCCGTAGTGACGCCGCTGCCATCAGCACAACAAGTTCCGGTGGTATCTCGTCATTAGAACGCAGACGAGTTGAGATATACACAATGTAGTAAATAGAGAATGGGGATGACAAGGCGATTCGAAATGAAGAAGAAACTTTGTTGTCGTTCTGGCAGCCAATACTTATTCGAGATCGATGGCTGTACACGTTCCTGATGCTGATGCGAATGTAATATAGTCGTCCAAAAAACGTCCGCAGTGGCTACATCTTCGTCTGTGCTGATTACGGTCATGCTGGTACGACTGGTGATGAAAGGGTTAGTGTTCAAGACAGCAAAAGGATAGTAGAGGTTGTTTGTTGTCTTTGTTGCCGTTGTTGTTGTTGCTGCTACGAGCACTAAAGCGCCACCGCCGTTGCGTTTGCCTCATAGTCCGACGGTGATGTTACTGCTGTTGAGGACTGGAGTGCTGTTGTTGTTGTTGTTGTCGTCGTCGTCGTCTCACGCTGATACGACAAAAACGAACAGTCAATTGATGCCATTGCAGAAATCCGACAATTTTCTGCTGACTAAATTTTTAAATAAAGCACAATAACCAAGATGAATCTAACAGTTCGGTCTGAGGTCACAGCCATTAAAACTAAAAATACTATTTCGGATCTCATTTTTCGAAATGTAGAGAAAAAAAACGTTTAACATGTCTTTGTAATTTTTTTTTCCAAATAAACAAGTTGTATTTACTACAGTTCAGCTTTGTTGTGAATGTAGAGATACTTTACAGCATATATAGGAATTGGCAGTGGTTGGCTTAATATTTAACTACTCGTAAACTGTATAATCTTACATAAGATACATTTTCGACGCTCGCGTATTGCACCTACTTAGCAGAGCACATAACAAAAAAATAGCTTGTTCGCCATTTATTTTGTAACCCTGTCTTACTGAAACAATCAGGGCAACTTAGCGACAGGTTCTATTGTATCATCATTCCAATGAAGGAGAAGTTCATAGACTAATGAGGGACTAGAGATGAGATATTAATTGCAATATAAGTAGTGTGAATGCACGCGGTATTTCTTGCCACTGCAGGAAACTTGATTTCGGATTAGGCAAGAAGTGAACCAGAGGGCCAGCGTAAGTTATGCGACAAAAAAATTGTGCCTTTGTAATTAGACATGTTTTGCGTTCCGACATGAAGAATATTCCTAGCATATTATTTAGTATTATGTCTTGTGACTTGCTAGGTCGTCAGTGGTGTTAATCATAGTTGAGATCATTTGATGGTGTTTTAATATGGACGACGAATATATCTAATCAATTTAAGCCTTCGCTGCGGTCTGTATTATCAAGACGATAAGTGTATTGTCTCGTATAGGTACCACCTTGCATTTTTTTTATTCAGAAGATGTTACTATCAGATGCAATCAGATTTTGGCGCAGTGTGTGGCTAATAGTACACATACGTGTTTCGAAAAGTTTATATTTAAAACTTCAACATCTGTGTGTGCAAAGGATGAAGTCTGTTTCGAAACGGATTTCATTCTAATCATTTGTTATTATATTGAATTTTGTTTACATTCATTATCTAAACGCACAACAACATGTTTATTCCGGCAATATCGTGATACGACTCCATCTATTTTAGACACTGGCTTTTCTAGAGAAACTTGGTCAAGTTTAAACTTCTTCTATGTTTCATTTAGAACGAATTATGCAAATGCTACCGTACTCTGTAGATTTGTTTGCTTAAGAGGAAAAAACCAAACCGGTGAGCTGAATTGGATTCTGTTTATATAGCGGGAGCCCTTCTACACGGTTTACGCATGGAGCGTCTCAGGTAAATAAAGTTTTATTAACACGAAAAGCGTTGGGGTTACGAATATTGTGAACGATATTTGACTATTTGGGCTTTCTAGTGCGTTGAAGGTAATGGCTGAGACTATCACGATATATATGCGCATCTGCAGTCAGCAGTCAAGAAGCGACAATTTTCATACGCGATGTCAAATCAACATGGTCATCCTCTGCTTTCCGTTCCCTTGAATGGCTCTGGAGATTTGCCTTGCACGAACAATCCTAGGTACTTTTAAGTTCCGTATATTCATAGTTTGATGACAGAAAGAAGCTACGTTAATTTTCATACGTTTGATTGCCGATAACACGCCATCCGTGACCGCTCTTTGACGAAAGGAGACATCGTAGAGATCAATGACACACACACACACACACACACACACACGTTTTGAAAACCTTAATATGAGATTAAGACATCGCTTTTTGCCTGACACGTCAGCGGGGAGATTTTCGTGCACTGTCATTTGGCTTTCATGGCCAATAGCATCGTCTTCATACACATGTCCGACGCCCCAACGAAAACTGTTTAATTCCTCTGTCATAATTTGGCCACTTGTTCCTTCTCCGTTCTCGGAAGATCTAATCAGCTTTAATAGCCAAAATAGAGCTCGTATTGAGGATAACACACGCAATTACGCTTTCTAGAATAATGCCTTATTAATTAGCGTTCCTGTCAGAATGATGGAATTTGAATCACAGAATATGCCTGAGGATTGATATTTTCTTTGCTTTTTATATCTTATAAGGATACTTTGGAAAAGTCAATTGAGTTGATATAGAATGATGTTTTCCAGACTCAGACTCGGTTGCTCAAAACATCGTCTAAACTAAAGATTGTTAGGTGTCGTCGTCGAAGTTCTAAAGATTTTTTTAGCTATGCAAGTAAACGAACACCCGGGATCGATAAAGTAAGTCCAATAAAGTAAGTAGATGAAGAAGTTACAACAGAAGGTGCCGAAACATGTGAGCTGATTTTAAGTAACGTTGAAGATTTTTTTCCTCTATGTGCAGCCTGACGATATTACCCGCTATCGCAGTTCTGAGCGAACGTCCTCAATTTATATTGATTGAATATATATTGAAATTAGAATCGTACCTTAACATTTTCATAACTATAGAAGACAAAGATCTATCTCTAGATCATATTCTAGTAATTGGAAGTATGTGGCCTATGAGTTTATTGAATATGAGATTCCTGAGAAGATAGTGGTCGATCTCGTTGCGTTAATCTCATTAAGACAGGGTTTAAATGATTATCATGAAAATTTTATGGAACTCAGATTTACTTTTACACAACTGCTACAAATTACACAGGATTGGACGTTACTTTTCACGAAGAGTAAATATTTAAATATCTGCATTTTGATTCTTTTATAACATCTGACAGGTTTTCCTTCGCATATTTGTAAGTCGTAAAACTTCAGCTCAACGGCAATAGCCTGGAGGTAGAATCACTTTAAGGAGCTGAATTTTAGGATAAGATAATTAGGCTCTTACGATACATTTGGTCAACACGACTACGCCTATTTGCTCTCGATCGAAGTGGCTTTCCTGCCCTCCGGGTGCAGCTGACTATCCGTGATTCAGGAATTGCTGAAGACTGGCTTTTAAATTTTGATTGGGGGCATTACAGTTTTTCTAACACAATCTTTTGTTATTGAAGAGAGTTTATCCTGCATTAAATAATAGTCTATTTCAGCCAGCCTTACATATTCTTTAGAGGTAAAGCAATCGATTTTCTAAAAAAGGCGTTGACGCACTTGGTAGGGTACAAAAAAAACACCCTAATGACTACTGCAAGATGTGGAGTTCCTAAAAAGTGCTAAGGCTGAAGAGTGAACTGCACGCAACAATTTATCATTGAAAATGCTTATACTGCACGATGTTTTTAGTTTCTCGAGACGACAGCCCGTGCAGTGGCATAGAACTACGATGCGCTCAGGGAGCATGCTAACTATAATCCCTTGGGTATTATATATCGGAAGCTGATCGCGATTTTTAAGATGAAAAATTGAGTATTCTATTTACAATATAATCAGTTTGGTTCTACCAAATAGATATAATTTATCAGCTTTACTTTGTTGTGTCTATGCACGGGGCCGATCATATAATATTAGGCAGAATTTACGTCATTTACGTAATTGTTTGTCATTTATGTCAGTTTACGTCATCGGACTTGGTGATGAGCATAGCCACATTTACCGTAGCAAACCCCGCGGCACCAACTACCTATTATTTAAATACTGAAGCCGACTAGTGGGTCGCACATCTTCCAGCTTTCGACGTGATCGAAAGTATCTTGCACGAGCCCACGACAATAGGTCCACACAACCTCCTTAAGTTGTTGTAGCAGCACTCGTTGTGATCTCTGCGAACCGAACTGCGGCATTGAAACAACTATATTAACTTTTCATCAGCGGATTCACAGATCCGTCGTCGATGGACGTTAATTCTAACCACAATAACGATAGAATTTATGTTGCTATCGCCACTGCATAGAGAGTAATTCGTTATTTAGGTAATCGAACCGTGACGGAACGTACGTTCGATGCTATCGCCGTTCAGACGGTTGGCCCTTTTCAGGAAAAAACATATGTACGTCCTGTTTCGAACCTAGATCACCTCGTAGGTTACTAAGTTTAGTGGGTGAGCACTTTACCATCGCACCCCTGCGAGGATAGAGCGAAGGACACTGAGTGTATGCTACAATTAATTGCTTCTATTGATTTAAATTCATATGAATTTAATATACTTACAGCTATACGATATCGTAATTGAAGACCATCTGCCTCTACTGTGAGTATCTACATCTGTTCTTTCAATATTTTGTTATTTTTTGCTAGTAAGTCATCACGGTACATTTAGACTACAAAAGATCTTGCGATAGTTATGTAGAGACATCGCAAAGCTGTGACTCACACGATGACCAAATGCTTGGTCGGAAAAGACCAATGCATGAATGTTACATAATGTGTGTTAATGACGAACGACAGTTTTTAACTCGATTAAGCTTTTTGAAGAAATGTTTCTAAACGCACATACATGCAAAGCTTGTGTTCGCTTTAAGGATGCTCGTTTTTCCATTGGCAAGCGCCACTACGCCATTTTTTTCGCTTGTATTTACTAGATGTTACAGTTGTAGCGGATTTTCCGCAGCCTCAATCTGAGTTAAGGGGTGAGTGTACATGCAATCAGTCCACTATTGTCAAGTTTCTCCCAACCTCAGTTATTATCGCTGGCTGCTTCCGTTTTCAGTAAACGTGGTAGTGAACTGTTCGAAAGCGAAGACCAAGATGAAACATGTTGTCGTGTAGGGCGGCCATTACCAAACATTAATTAAATAATGAACCTATTCAATGTTCTACAGCCATAGTCAATTGGGCGTGGGCTCATAAATGAACTGTCTATGTCCCTACACGTAGCGCATCTCAGTGTGGTTTTCAGCCATTACGGTGAACAGATCCAGTCAATCTGACGTCTGCGCATACGTCACTGACGTAGTATAACGCGTGCATAGATGGACAAACATGCACCAGTTACGACGCTACATTGCGACTTGTCGGTTTTAAAAGAGTATTGCTAGCGCGGTAGAGAGATTATTGCGACTGGCAAATATCAATAGTTACACGGGATGAATCAATCAAGAGCGATATCTGTATTTTATCTATTATAATACAGAGCAGGTGATACAGTTTCACTGTTTTTTTCATGAATTTTGCATGTGAAAGCCAACCGACTAATATTATTTAGAGTGGATAACATCCGATGTTAAGAGGACGACGTCACCATAAGCAACGTTTATTTTCCAAGGAATATTTGTATAGTACTTTTTGTACTGTTATCTAGTTATTGATAGTATATTGTAACTGTCTCCATGTTCCCGACAGAGTTGCTATCTTAAGCGATTTCATTATGCTTGTTCGTTTATGTGTATATTGATCATACGCAGTCCGTCGACGTTATGACCTATGAGGATAGGAGTACGGTACTTGTAGAAATGCTACTAAATGTATGTTGCCGATTACTTACATGGCTTTTCTCGTGTGTAGCCGTGACTGTTGAAGGCACAATAAGAATGTAGGCTCTATCTGTAACACCTGCTCACAGCTTAGAGGCTGCTAACAACAACAGCTGCTAATTACTGAACTCGACGAAAGTTCAAAGGGAGCTAGAGAACTCTGATAACGTCCAAACAAAACCTCATTATTATAGCCTTAAGCCTCGTACGTCATACAAAAGTTGAGTAAAGATTATTTCTATGTAATAACAGCTAATGAAACATGGTAGAATATTCTTGAGATGACTGGATACGTTACCAAATCTCCGGCCTATCCAAAGAAAAAAGCTCCGCGCCGATTTATTCTTCAAATTGTTGATGCTCAATGTGAAAAGAGACAACAAACATTGAACAAATGTACTAAGATATTTTAGATACTGAAGTATAATAATTAGATATTTCACCAAACAGACAAAAACTTGTCGTTTCGTTAACTGGTGCTCCGCCAATTAGTCACGAATTCGCGACGATTTCAGCATGAACAGTAAACTTCAGCGAAGAATATGTCCTGAAAAGCGAAGCCTTCCTATCTGTGCGATTAATATATCGACAGTGGAGGCCTGTCTGCCTAGAGCGATGCGCAGATCGTCGGTTACTCTAGATTTGTGTGTGAATCCGTTCTTTACAAAGGCTCGTCATTGCCTCAATAAGAAAATGGTGTCATTTTGCTGATCATGGAACGATCGATAGGTTTACGTAATATCGTTGATCGGAACCCTTACTACAGCGCGTTCAATTTACAAAACGTTGAACAAGCGTTTTGTAGTATCGTTTTCGTATAACCGGAGATAATTTTCGTAATAACAATTAGAATACCGGTGATGGTAATAGCTATCGTGGTGCTTATTGCACATAAGATAAAAAGTGTCTCCGCTTAGATGCAATAGAAGCGCCTGTTTGTAAGTTGCCTCATTGCTATTCCCGCCGTTGTTTTTTAATTTCGAGTGTACAGTTTCTATCTTTCTAGTAGCTTTTCATGTACGGCCGTGCCGTTCTTGAACGATGTAGACAAATAAGTATATATTGGTCCTATCAGTGTGTATTATTTCTGCACAGAATGTATATTTTCCTATACGAGTGCCATTCTAAGCTAATGTCGTTCAACAGATACGACTGTGCCAGGCTTGACTAGATAGATAGAATAACTAATAACGACAATTTCAAGATATATAATGAGAAGATAGATAGCGATTTTTGTTACCTCAGTTATTGACAAATTTCACTACTAATACCCTAACAAATACGAAACGTCTGCACACAGATTAGTGCAGGTGAGCACTGGCGTTTTTTGACGTGTTGTTTCTAATTTTTTTTGGCCCACCTCACCGCTTGCGAATGTCACCTTTCCAGAGAACATGTTTTTTCTGAAGCACAAGTTACGCGTAGCACTTTGGCGAGCCGGGTGGCAAACGAAACGCAACGAGCCGCCTGGGTCAGTCGAAAAATTAGAGGAGATGTTGCGTACCGTTGCGGTCGACTGACGATAATGATACGATGATCTTGATTACGTTAAGGCATGCAAAAGGGAAAACGAAGTACGCGGGCCCCTGACGAAGCTGTCGTTGGAAGTACGGTGGCTGTGGTTGGCAGAACTTAACCTTTAGAGTTGATATATGTTATTGATTATGAGACCTGGTTAGTAGCAGCATGAGCCCCCTTTATCGATTCCCTGTTTCTTGCTATCGTCTACTCATTCATAGTTGCTTCTCCTGCTGCTGGCCTAGCAGGAGTAGTAATGTCAATAGGACATATAGATGAATTAGACGTAACGTATTTTGGGTGCGCTTGTAGGGTCAGTGTTTCATGTCGCATGTGTACGCAAAATAGTTGAAAGAAAGCCATAACCTAGGTCAAACAAGCGAAGAGGCAGCTACTTGCCTATTGAAATCGAAAATACGTAATAGGGTGTTCGTGCTCGAATGAAGATTGGGTAAAAAAGAAACAATTTAAATGAAGCATAATATGCAAATGTACATCCGTATTGAATGAATTGAATTCAATATTTGACTTTATAACAAGTCGAATTTCCTCGTAGGGGAATTGTGCTGTAATTAAGAGGAATCTAGGCAGCTATCGGTGCTTCGTGTCCTGCAGGCTGTACGCTCACTTGTAATCTGGCTGCGCGAAGCCTAACGTTTATTACGGGAAATGGCAGACAATGCATACACTGCGCTGCCACAAACAATACCATTTTACTACGTCAGTTTTAGATATCCACACCTGAATAGTTGCTACCTTGCTAGGCCTAGGCGTAAGTAAAATAGCTGGCCATACTGCACACCAGATGGTTTATTTTCTTTGATTTGGATGGCGTCGGGTAGATCGCAATCGAACGTTACTTTGTGTCCTAAGGGTAGTTACAGTTTGAGCTATTACCACCAATAGTTTCATCTCAAAACATCAGCATCTTGGAACAAATTTCTCTAGTACTGATGCTCTGGCCCGAAGGCGTCTCTGTAGAACAAATGCTCATCGATCGAAGATTAGAGTCACTTCCAAATGCGTAGCGTTGTGGAAAATCAGGGTAATAGAAACATATTAATGAACTCATTGTAAACGAATAAAGGTGAACTGAGGTGTTTGGTTAAAATGAAGACAACATAAACTTTGGCGGATTACAGTATTTCTCTAAAACAGTTCTACTATCCATAATAGATTCGCGTGGCAAGCACAACGATTGCTTGTCCTCCCATTCGTATAGATCCGTAATAGTCGATGGATCGTTCGGCGCCTCGCTTGAAGATGAAAAGCTTAGTACGTTTTAACGGAGGCTTGTCAATGCTTTACTTTGTGTTAGCAAAGCGACGCGTAGAACTGGATACAGCACAATGATTAGCTCAACGTGGTCCTTTATAAACGCGCATTTTTAGAGTAAAGTAAGCATACTACCTTTGCCGCGAGTCTTTTACAGTAGACTAACGTTAGTAGCGTTTCCGACTCACACGGCGTGGAGTAAAAAAATACAATGATTTTTCCCACTATGTGCGCCTTCTTTACCTAATCACGTACGCCGTATAGCAGAAGCAGACTTGGATGGGCGATTTTGCCTATATGCTATATGGATATGGATAGAATATGATGGACGTTCGCTTACGATTACCGTCTATACCACCTTCTTCCGCATGTGATAACTCTTCAAATGCTTTGAAGATGTAACCTTCGAACGAGGATCATAGAATCTCGTTATAACAGCTAATTTCATTGAATTGCAATATTAACGGAACCGCCCACGGTAACGAAACTCGCGGTTCTTGAGTGTGACGTTCACAGATCATTGTGAACGATCCAGTTGTCTTCATCTGACGCAGTACGTTTCACCAAAAACATTAACAAATGAAACATTATAATCAGCGACATTACTCTAGATACTTTTACTTTCTTACGTATTTAGCTTATAGTATAGCCAGCACGACAAGTTCGTAGGAACCTATTCTTCTGCAACGCATACCGATAAGTTATACTTAAAGGATAGAAAATTCTTGCTATCCTTTGCGTCTGCTTCATAACCCCTTCAAACGATCGTAGTCAATTCTGATAAGCCAACATTAATGCGGCTCGCAATCAAAACCTAACTAATGAATTACGATGTTTTCATTTTTTCGACTTCTTACCTTTTAAAATGTAACCCGTTTCGGCAGCAAAATGGCAGGAGGAAGTAACATCTAATATGGAACTTAGCTTGATGATTATTGCGTTGCTTTTGTAGATTGTCAAGCTCACGCAGATAACTCAGGGTCAAAGTAGAAGAATGGGGTGATTCTGGGATACAGCCAGACCATTTGCAATGGCACACGAGAAATGAATACTGAAATCAACATTAAATACATCAAATAATTGATAAACGTTAGCCGCTAGAGAAATCGAAGCGAGCCAAGAACAGTCGATGTACGCCATTCGGGATGACGTGATATTCCTATTGAAATAGCCGCTATATGACTGCAGCAAGCAGTCTAGCTGCAGTAATGTTTATCGAAATACAGCGTTGATTGAGAGATCCACGGTAGACTCGTAACGACTGTAGTCTTTCCCGCCTTACCGATCTCTAGTTTCGACATTTTTAGAGGTCAAGAACCCTGAATCGTTGTACCTCATTTCGTTCTTTTCCATCAAATTTCAACGCGCTTAACTCTGCCACAAGATCATCTTTACTGGCGATTAATGATGAACAGCGACACACACAATTGAAACACCTCGCACAGCACAGGCAGCGAGGCAATAGAATTGAAAGGATTAACACCTCAACGTAGCAGCAGGCTGCTGCTGCTGCTGCTGCTGCTACTACTACTACTACAGCTAATCGGTTTAAAGCAGTCAGGAACGTTTGTAACCCACTAAATCCGGAAGACAATACCGCTTTTTAATAGATAGTCGTTGTTGAACGACCTTACGCCTCGTCTTGTTCGTATTTAAATATATTAGTTCCTTGATATTTTCTGCCACTCGTTTCCAAAACCAGCTCTTTCTGGCTTGACATAAGTACGCTACGCGTATCGCGAATTTTGTAGTTCTAAATATTTGTTACAATTAAGTTAGCCATTTTCAGCGAATATATCTAAAAGTATTTATATTCTTATTTAGTATAGGCATATATTCAGCTTGTTTTTAAGACTGTCTAGGTTTCTTGCGTAAGAATTTAAACAGTCAGGCAAGGAATGAGGATCTATATTTAATTGTCTTCGTAGTGTATTTTGTACCACTGACGTGCGCATATCTCTGCAGGTGATTTCAGTTAGCACGATTACCTTGCCATCGTAGACATAGTTCAGTTAGGTCGAGAGAGATCTGCCATTAAACCAAGTCGCAGTTGTGATAGGTTGTGTTTACCACTTATAGGTTAGTATTCATAAATACTGCACAGAGTTTGTCCGTTTGAGGCAGGTGGGCTGGCACATAGACAGCGCTCTTTAGACTGTACTACTGCAGCTGCGAAAGGACAACGCGGGTCTGGTTGAGCGCAGAAGGGGAATTTACTGTACTGCCTTTGGGCAAATTAAAGGTGCGCAATCTGACTTATGAATGTCGTATCTTTAGAGTAGTATAGTAGCATACCCGTGAAGTCGTTGCTTCCTCCTAACGCTCAGCATAATTCGAAATTAGCAAACGCTATCGCAGTTGGTCCGAATTTAGACAAGCTTCGCTAGATCACCTGGTACAAACCGCTTCAGACATGGTCAGACAACGAGACAGCAAGCTAAGTTTCCACAACTTATCAGTATCAGAAATTCTTTGGTGTATGGTTAAATATGCATTTATCAATAAAACCTTATATCAGTGTTGCTTTTTCTTTTTTTTTTTGCTATCACATATCTGTACAGTATAAGCGTGTACATATCAAAATTTGTTATAATTTGGACTAAAATCTCTTTTTAATTCAAGCAATTAATGCAGAAAGCAGCGTAAGTCTGAAGCTTCATGAGGAGCTCACTTTAATCTAAATGTTGCTTTTTCAAAAAAGGGCCAACAATGAACGCATATATCATAGTACAAACCGACAATGCACAAGTGCAGGTATACTAGCTCGAATAGAGCTCTCCGGTACAAGTAAATCCGGTGTGGCACCGTACGACGACGACTTATTTACACGCATTGTAACAGTTTATGTATGCAGAATATGCATCTTATTTAAGCACTCTATGCAAGCAACGATAACCATACTAACTGTTTTATTATTCCGCAAGTTGTTGTCAGGTGCGTTTACAAAGCGTCCAATGTCATTGCTCGCTGCCAAAAATCCCCCGGTATAATATAACCATCGTACATCTGCCGCAGCGGCAGCAGAGGCCGCAAAAGTGTCTGGTTTGGGAACCGGCATGAGTCACTGGAAGAGAGAACGTCATCCACGGTAAGTTTGATATCGCTGACGTACCCAGCGTAAGAGTCTCTACCAAACGCATAGCCTCAAGAACTTCAACGCGTTTCCGTAAGAGCACTTCAACGCTCAGCTAAATAATAAGCAGACTTTTGTACAAATTCAAGCTAAAGTCAAGTAGTTTTACAATAAAGCGTGTTAATAGCATGCTAGTTACCCTGGTGGCGTTTTGTGTAGTTGACACAGAATCACAATCGTAATTGTAAGATCATGACTCCCAAGGGTTTCACGGATTTTTAGCTGAATTGCTTTGTTTCTGAGACGACATTTGCATTGTTGCTTTCCTGAGCAGAAGACAGTACACTTAGACCCCGGTGTCATTTTATGGTTGTCGCTGCATCATCTATCTTCTCTATCTATGACCTTTGGCTTTCTGCTTGGAGAGCGTTGAGCTTAAGGTCGTCAGCATAGAACGTGTGGTACACACCGGATGCGATGACACCTCCCATATCTAGGACAGAAATATTGAACAGGAAAGGACTGATACGTAAATCGTGAGGTATTCCTGATAGACACGGTGCAGAAGGTCTTATAAACTGGCAACATTCGCGAGCAATTTATGGCTAAGTCCACTGAACAAATGTTTCAAAGGTACAAGCGTGTTTAAAGGCCACATGTTATTAATTCTATCAGATCCTTTTGAGACGTTTAACCCTATCAGCTTTAGTTCGCTTATTCTTAAACATTGGCCGGCAAAAATCGTGCTCAGCAATTGTGCGTGCTGGTAGTCGTCAACCGACTTCTTCAACGACGAGTAAATCCTAATGATATAATCGACGACAATTTTTTTCAAAGGCTAGTTTTTTCTGCGCCACTGGACGACAGTGGCCGAAATCAGTCTTAATATCTTTATATACGCAGAGATTTGTATCGAACATATTGCATCACTTACGAACCTGGCCAACCGTATTGGTTCTTGTAAGGAGTACTTGGATGAGTTGAAAAGGAGGACAACAGAGTGCTAGTAGCACCATATAATAGGAATTCATGAAGCTTAGTACTGCATTTTACTTTCGATGTTTGAACTTTACGTGTAATCGACTTGGTTGTAATAGTCAAAACAAAGCAAAGGTCAAGGTTGAAAGCAGCATAAACGTTTTTATCAGCAAAAACCGACACAAAGCGTTTCAGAAAGACATCTGCCTTTTCACCATTATCAGCAAAGGGACAATCACCTAATCTGATTACCCTTTACCTTCTATTTTGTATAGGGATAACGAAAGAACTTTTTATTATAGTTCCTAACGGAGAAACAAACGGAGAAAATTCGCCTTTTTTTTGATTTTTCTAGTATAGCTCATTGCTCGTGTAGTTGATCGCTTGGCGAGAACTCGCATTAAATTGAGATCACCTGTGCTTTTACTACTGAGACAACCTTTTCATGATAGCATTTTCACAAAAGAAACGCGTATACTCTACATGAAGATTTACAAAATTTACTTAATATTTGCCAACGCTTCCTAGCTTAATGATGCCATGAAATGGGAACATCAATCGCATACGTTAATTTGTTTACGACGAAGGGCAATAGTTACAGAGGAGCTGCCTCCCCTAGGTGACTAACGAGCTTACAATGTTTTCTTTCACTTCCTAGCGCTATACACCGTCGTCGCTTCTACGTACAAGAAGTAGTGCACGTTACATATTGGTTGCATAAGGGATAAGGTGCGCTTATTTATCTGATTTAAGTGTGTAGTTTCTAGCTTGTAAACATCGCAGGACGATCATTCTGTTCGATATATTCGTAATCCTTTGTTGAGACACTCATTCTGCCTGTTAATCGATTTGTTGCTATAACGCCCGTGTCAAGGAGCACCGAAAATGAAGACGTCGAGAACCAATTCTCCGTTCTGAATCGAACTGAAATATATTTAGCTAATCTATGAATTGATATTGTGGTAAATATAGATGTATGTTTATTTTGGTAGTTTACAATGTGAGGCATCGCTTAGCTTATAAAAGTATTCTGGAATTAACCTAGATCAGATCTATCTATACACACATGTAGTAACTGCAATGTCGGTATAATATAGTGTCATTGTGTTCTTAGTTCTTTGTTGGAAATTAGGCCTCATTTTCCTGTCCTTTCTCGCTGTAACCGCATTGTACTTTCTTGTCTGTATAATAACTGTTGTATAGCAAGCCTGCGGAAACTAATGCTGTTAGAATCGGATCGAATCCCCGATGCAATATGCAGACGCGGTATGTTGATCAGTGGTACTTGCTGAGTACGGTCTGTCTGGGAAGAGTAATAAGGTTCATTTTCAAAATGGTTTTCAACTGAGTTAGTGGACTGCTATAGAAGAAGCTATTTAACGGAACCCATGGACAAACAGCATAGACGTGGGCTAACCTGGCTGGCTAACCCTGGCTGATGTGTTTTTGTTTAATATGTACACGTGTATGACCCCGTGGAGGTGCAATGGTGTACGCGCCTACCTGCTTAAACTTAAACACGTGTTGGCATAAATTCGAAACCGGACGTAGATACACGTCACTCTGTACTTTGGAACTGTAAAAATTTGGAAATGTAAAACTGTTCTTAATGCACGTACGACAAGTAAAACTTGAAACATTTATTTGTACACGAGTCGTACGTGCATTTGTTTAGGATCTCTGCGATGATTTCCATGAGGTAATGACAGAGGTCCTACGTCAATGCTGCCGGTCGTCGTCCTCATCATGTCGCCTTCATGCTGCCTTCAATGGATTACGTAGACTTTAAAGTAAAAAAAGGATGCCATATGGTTAAAAGATTGTGCAAAAGAGTTTCTACCTCGCTCCTTACCACTTTACAGGCTCACTTAATAGCGCCGAGTACTATAGTCTATTTCTCCTGAAATAACAGTAACAGTAATGATAATGAGTATTACGACCAGGCTGACAGTTATCAAGCTCGGGTGAGGCACTGGTTGCTGCAATGACGATAATAAATTATCTTAATGAAAATTAACCGTACGCTGATTATTCAGCGGAGTTTCACCGCTGAACTACAGACCACATTGACTGCTCGTAGCTGCCATCATAACTTTGTGACAGCCCTTTGTTTCTAACTTTCTTTGTAAATGACGAAGAGGTGATGCTATTGGACATGGAACGTGAACTTATATATAATCCGACTCTTTTGACCGCAAGTGCTCAATCGGTGTCAAAATCGACCCCTTAGATCTTCTTACGAAACACTGACGCAATTCGATCTGGAGAGCAGGTACAGCCCCAAAAATGTAACTTGCAACTTCCGTACGCGTTCCTGCGGCAATCTTACCCTGAAAAACAAAGAATTAAACATACGCTACCAGCCACAATGAAGATAACTAACTAGTAGGCAAATATATATATTACTAAACACTACTATATAGAAATGAAGACTAATATTATTTTGGCGGGTACTTTGAGCACTTGCAAGTAAAATTATATAAAAAGCTGACACGTTATCTTACTAGAGGGAAAAACTCCCCATTCGTTGGTAAAGAGCAAAAAGGGCTTAACCCAACGCGTCTAAGCCGTTTTTTAGCTGCGTCAGTCTCAGCGAACCCTAATCGCTTTAGCGAGTCTGCCACTCGCGTCGCTCCGCTACAAATTAGGTACTCAAGTGATCATATTGGTACTATTAAACTACTTATTAAGGTACGGAATTGTGGAAAGTGGAATTATTAGCATGAATAACCAGGGAATGGGAACTATTTTCTACAATCACAATTCAAACACGCACATACTTTAACCTAACTTTAAGATATTAACATGTTTGCGTTACGTGGTAAAATTGCAATAGATCTTGCCTATTTTAACTTGAACGGGTGCTATTTATTGAACATGGAGTAGCACGATGTTAAACGTGAAATTAAGTTTCATGGATTTTTTAGTTTTCCAAGAATATCTTCATAAGTTACCTACGAAGCGAAATTAGCGAGTGACATTTGAGTGTTATTATTAACATCGGTGCGATATTCTGATGGAAGGCCTCCTGATGGCCCATTCCTTTCCTAATTGATTAGTTCTCGCTGTTCTATTGTGCGATAATATTGATTATTTATGGTTCACTATCGTGATAAAATCGTTTTCATTCTGTAAACACTTCCTCTAATAATAGGTTAGACTTGTATAAGTCCTTTTGAACGTGGAAAATTGGGCACGTGGGTATGCAATACATAGAAAAGGAAAACGAGCAGACACATCCTTCTTGAAATCATGGTAACAATATCAGTGGTATCAATGGCGGCGGCCACATTATCCTGCTACCCTTTAATATTTCTACCAGCTCAACCACGGCTAAATACGTCGTTGATAGCCGCACGCTTAGCAGCCGTCTCGTGTCTCTTCAAATATCAACGTATGCCCGACAACCATGAACAGTTGAGGCTAGTTGTTGGTTGGAGAGTCGGCGGCGAGACCGCCATCTGTGGACCATTACTACAGCTGCCACCACCCAGAGATGATCTTCTTTAATAGACACATGTTTATTTGAGGAATTCATCGAGTTTGCATCATCTTCCGATTTGCGGTCGGTTTGGCTCGTGAGCACCACCGATATCCATGGCTTGAACAGAAATCCAGTAGTTAGTGAACTATATTAGTTAAAAAAGAGTCCAAGGATTGACGCCCTAAGTGGCGCTAACATTGCTAATGCCGCTGCTCGTACGGTCTCGGCGAGACAAAGATTCACCCGCCCCTGCCTTCCACTTCAGCTCATCTCCCTTTGGCCAGCCGATTTAATATTTCTATTAAGTTAACGATTAGTAACCCTGCGCTTGATTCTATGTGTAAACGCTAGTCGTACACTATTTCAATATATTATTACAAATATTTAAAATTAAATTAAAAAATGCCCTCTTTTAGTTCAGTTCAGTGATGTTCGAGTGAAGTTCGAAAACGAGTTAAATGGCTAGTGACTCGTGATAAGATGAGGTTTCCACGCCGACTTATGAACGATATATTTTATACCAATTACAGCCTAATAGAGATTCCTGTGTGCCTTCTACAATTCTGTGCATCGACCTGCACTTTCCGAAATTTTCCTTTTCTTCTTTTATGGATTATAATTCTTATATGTGTATATATATATACATATATATGCATGCGTAATTTGAAGATGACTAGATCTAAAAGGGATTACCTTGTTTCGTAAAATGAGTTCATCGTAAACTGGCTCGGTATGTATGGCTGAATTCGAAACGTCAGAACTACGCTTAGACAATTCTAAAAAAAAAGCAAAGTTGCATTTAATACATTTTTAACTTAAACGTATATGACACTTACGATAGGTCATTCTTCTCTATTCCATTTATAGTACTTTTCTTGCGTAATGCAGCTAGAACTGACTATGAGTAGGCCCAATATAACTAGTTAGTTTCAACAACGGACATGACAACGTTGCCATGGCTACAAAGGTAAGTTAATCATGTGCGTAGACACATGGTGCCCTTGGAACATAAACCCCCTATGTGACGGATTTTCTATAGATAACGAATTTACAATGTTTAAATAGTATTATAGCGAGAAACTGAAGTTTTTTTGCTTCGTCACCTTGCATAGTGGCGCTAGATAGCGCCATCAGCAAGTGAATCGTGCGCCATTAACTTCACCAATGATTTTCGGTACGACGAGGGCTAATGCCACATAGTGAGGCACCAACAGTGATCAGCATCAATTCATCATGCCGTAGCGTGTAGTTGTAACGTTTTTGTAGTAGCAGAAACAGCGGCAGACGTATATGCTAACGAGTGTCGTCATGTCTTCCAGCACACACGCTTATCATCTCGTGTTGTGATGCTGTTGTCAGTCATGGTGCATCTTCTGTGTACGTCGGAGGCTTTGTGGGGGCCATCGGGGTGCTGGAGGCGCTATGCCTGTTTATTATTGTTGTTGATGTAACGGGGAACGTGCGTGCTGTTAGGCTAACACATGCATGCACACCCACAGAGCACACCTGCTAGCGGCAAAAAAAAAACAGGCAGTGCTATGTGTTTGGTGCTTCGCATGTCTAGAAATTTGTGTACAGCGCTAGCTCACATCACGATTATTATTGGCACGCATACATACATACATGCGCACGTCTTAGACGATGACGAGGCTCACGAACCGTCAGTGAATGGCCATAGAGGCAGCATTACAGGCACTTATGGCGGCAGACGCTTTTTGATCGAACGCCCACGGGGCATCTCACATCATCATACGCCATATCTATGATTGGAAAGAGGAAAAGCCAGTACGGGATGTGGCGTCAAAGCGAACGAGCGAACAACTAACGTACGAATAGATCGACGGAAGCAGCAAACGCCAACTGTAATGTGTCCGGTCCGAGACAGGATCCGGCTCCGAGTATTATTGCTCATTAACGTAATATTGCAGGCCAGCAATCGGCCAGCTAGTCTTTGGCATTACTCTTAATACTATTAGATCTATCAAATATACGCAGTCCAACTAAATTATATTGCGATGTATATATACATCCTGATACCTAAGTCCAATATCAGGATTACTTCCCTTGGTATAGAGATTAATCAACATCAAACGCTGTTTCATAGAATGATCAGTATACATATTTGTTTTTCGGTCAGATATGTATAGCTATCAATTGCCTCTTTTGCAAAATTTGCGCAGTTAGTGACCATAACATGAGGACGCCCTCTAGACTTTTAGCTGCTTTTTCTCTAGTATATTACGAGGTTTTTACGAGCAGACACAACAAAAAAACAGCCTACTCTTGAGAGAGACGGCCGTCTGCTAACGAATCGTCACTTATGCTCACATCTGGCTGTAATTGTGACCTCTTTGAGTTAGCTTCTCATTTCTCTCGTAGGTAGCGAGAGGTAGAAGGTTCAGACCAACACTGGCGTTGAACTTGCTTTGCTCGTCGCTACTTTGCCGTTCAAGGAGAAAAGGCACACATCGAAAGCTTTACATTAGGCCTTGTGCATACTAACCGATGCAGCGAATCAAAAACACGCTTAGGCGAAGCATAATCATCAGCGGCGGCAGTAGCTGCGCCGTATCATAGAGATGAAATGTCCGCCGCATGAGAGACTGTTTCCACAAGCAGATAGGACCCGCATTAGATCGAGAGGGACGACGATAACCGCGAGCACCCCAGCCTATTGCGTTTGTTGCCTATATCTTTGGTCATTGCTATAGTAGTTGTAGTGGTGCTGCCAATGATGGCGGTATCGTTGTCAGCGAATGATATTATATTGTAGTGGTTATCGATGATTGACGCTGCAGCGTCGGCGCTTCTTCATATTTTGTTGCGGCGGAGCTTGTTGATGGCCCCGCTGCCGTCGTCGTCATGGTCACGTTTCATTTTCTAACGACACAGATTCTGTGCTCTTTCCTTTCTTAATTCTTATAGCTAGTCGGTGACGCACAGCCGTTTCAAATCGTGTTTTTGCTGCTAATGACGGCGACCTATCAGTTACTTAGTCTTTGTTTATTTCTCACTTGCTTAATTTTCATAGCACGCTACATTAGTCGGCACGGACGACTGATATCATCGCGACGCTGCTAACATCGATGACGATTTTAGCCAGTGGCATACAATGGAAATCGACTGGAGCCGTACTAACCATTTATTTAATTGTGTCATTTAGTTATATTGCGCATTAGAAATGTATAAGCATAATAAATAAAGCACATTTTTTGAAGAATCTTACCAAGCCTAGCTCTATAGTGTTTAAGATGTATATAGGGTTTAGTTGGTGAAATAACTTTTGGATGATCCATGAATATCGCGAAAATCGTTGAAGAAATTGTTGCCGATGGGACTTTGTGATTTGTCGCGACAAATCGATGAAATCTATGCTTGCAGTTCTAGTGCTTTTTCGGTCTTGTCTACGTGGGTAAACGCAGTCGACTTTCGGTAGCAGCAGGCACAGAAGCAGCACCAGCCGCCTGATCGGGTAAATCTAGCCAAAGTCCATGTTCCAGCAAGACGCTTTCTTCGACTCGTAGTGGAATATTTTTCTGTTGTTTTTTTTTCCCTACCGTGTTTCATCTTCGAATCGTCGAAGAGGTCAAGCGCATTTTTCTCTGTGAGATACTGATGCTAATATGCCCATGCGTGCTCCCTTTCCATCCTGATCCATGTGCAAAGCTATACGATGATGGCCACCCGGCAGCTCGCTGTCCGCGTTATAGCAAAACAAGATTAGACAACAACTTTTTGTTGCCCACAGCTCTCTCTCTCTCTCTCTCGCTCGCTCTCTCTCTAGTTATATAGATATACAATAAGAGAGGGGGATGAATAACACAAGATGTTTGGACAATGACGAAGAACCACGGAGTAAAGACAAGGAACTGTTTGTTTGCTTTAAATAATAGATAATAAATAAACAAAGTTATCTTGGCGTCATAAGTTCTGACATCTGATGTATCTATAGAATATGGATGAAAAAATGCGTGTAAAGCCAAACATTAACTGGTAATTATATTGATTCAAGTTGGGGTGTTATGGAAAGCTGTGCGCAACAATTGTTTTACGTTCGGACGCATACGGACTGCAGATCAACGAATATTCCCATTGTCCGAGATTCCCCATTGATAGTCCCAAGATGTGTCTGAGTTCCATATATAGTTATACTCGCTTCGTCCTTTGGCCACCCGAGCGGCCGCAAGAACGATTTGCCGCAAGCGACACCAGACTGCCTAGGCTCTAATTAAATTACTTGTCTAATTCCGTCTCACAGACATCCAAAACAGCGCGTAGACGTACTGGCGTTGTGGGAAATGTGTTAAATGGTGTGTGTGTGCCTTTTCACACTGGCTGCGACTTGTAACTGCGAAGTTCTGTAGCGTAATAATAGAAAACTGATAATGCCTGAAGCAGTAACGACTCGGTCTACTGGCAACATCTTTCATCAGTAGCTACAAAGGACGCCAGAGAGCTTTTCTGCGTAGCGGAACGCATCTGACGTGCCGGTTTTAGGCTAATGCTACTGGCAGCATATACACATACATTAGCCAATCCCCTGTTGCCTACTGATCGGAGGTCGAACTCCTGAAGGCTTTTAGTAAATTTCAAAAATAATAAATTTGTCCTTTTTTTTTTTTTTTTTTCGGGTTTGCAATTTTTATCACCCATCAGTAACAGTCGGGTAAACCTCTATGAACCATTGATTTGTAGAACCGAATAGATGTCATTGTAATCTGACATCTTATTGTTTGTTTCGATAATAGAACGCTGATCGAAAACAAGGGATTTCGGTAGCTAGAAATACGTCGTAGCGTCACTCAGGTCCCAAGAACAGTGTAAAAAAGCGTTATTTTTTAAATTTATTAATAAACAGATTTATTTATCGAATTCTGCCTAATACACAATCAGTGTCGTATCCTATAATAAGAACAGGAATAATAATTCATATCATTGTCAAGTAGAGAAGGCGAATTGATGTTTTTACACGCTATAACTTTCGTTCATGCACCACCGTTATGCTTAGGTAGATAAGTACGTAGATAAGCCAGATAGAAGTATCGATCTAGCGTAGATGTTATGGCTTGAAGTGCAAATTTTGAACGAAGCGATAATCAGATGAATGACATACAGGAGTGATATAATCACGGTAATAGCGAACGTCATAGCCGTCTGCGATGTCTATTTCGACCAGCTAGACTTTCTCCAAGAAAGTTCGATAATTATGATCATCATAAATAACCAGATGGACGCTGCTTCGTTTGTATTACTCAAGCGTGATCGTTTACATAGTGGTTTAATTGCCCTAGACACGCCGCTGCTCTGGTCGCTAGGGGGGGGCAGTAGCAGGAATAGGAACAGTTATTGTTTGATTATTTATAGTCAAAGTAATAATAAAGTCATGACAGTTATCGAATCATATCGATGTTATTTTTAAAGCGTGGTTGCAGCGATGGACTGGCCGCACATTGAGCAATGTCAAACAGGGCCGCTCAGGTGACAAAAGTGAATTGACCTACAGACTTTATGCACCACGAATAGCCGATGAGATTAGTTGCTGGGACTCAGGAGTTCGCTGAGGCTGGTTATCGAAGGCCGACCCTCCACTGCTGTTGGCATCATCTGCTCCACGTCTCTGTTCTATTTCCGTCGCTCCTGCCGCGTGCGTGCACGTTAGCGCCTCCGTCTGTATGTCCGACGATGGCGGTGCTGGTGATAATAGTGATGATGTTGTCACCGTCAGTATCGCTTCCGGCTTTCTTCTTGTCAGCTTGCTGCCCGCTAGTCGTACTGTTCATTGATCATCAGTCTACCATTGTTACCAAAACTGGACCAGCAGATACATTGGCTCCTTATGATCAATAGTTTATAGAAAATAACCAATTCAATTTTTGACCGCATAAAGCATGCAACAAATAATTTTTCACCAACTAACTCCGACTCATTATAAGTGCAAGGGCAGTATCAAGACAAAGTAGATAGAAGTATCTTATATATAGATCAAGATAAAATTGAGCCACAATACAACAAGTCCCATTTGGCTAACAGACCTCAACAAAGGCCTAATACGAAACACGCATCTATTTATCCGTGAATTACACTAATTAACGTTGAATTAGGTGCCGTTAGAAAACGTGTTAATCTGTTGGCAGTACGTGCATAATAACAGCTGGTATACGTTACAATTGTGGCTTTCCTAAAATCGTAAAGGCAGTAATGCATAAATTTCCGAAACTGGGCCAGTTCAAATGGTGCAGCAAGCTTAGATCGAAACAATAGATACACAACAATTCAATAGAAAAGATCAAGGTGTGTTTTTGTGTGTAAAATGTTTCACGCTTCGCTTTCATTGCTAATGAATTAGTATACTAATTATAGAAACGTATCACCTAACTTGCGTTACGTTCTGTCTGTGTTGCTCTACGATACGACTACATCTCATCGAAAATTGAAGAAGCATCCACACGAGTCTCGCCCTCACGTGAACGCAGCCCGTAAAGTTGATGTCTGTGTATCTCTACTATTCTGCACCGTATACGGGTGACAGTGTTAGACGAGTATATACTTGCTAGAAATATTGATCGTCTCATGTAGCTCTAAGAATTTTATGGATACACGATACGATTGCTCTTCGTGGTAATCGTATCAGCGCAAGATGAAAAACCGCCATCGTTAGCAAAGCGTATGTAATGCTAGCGTCAAAGTGTACCTTACCTAGGTGGCGGTAAGAGCTTATACGGATCCAAATTGGACGGCAACGAACGAAAACCTGTGGCGAGAAACGTATCGAAGAATATGGAACAATATTGAAGACCGATATCGTTCAATTTTGACTTTTTTTTTTAGCATTGCTACCGATCTGAAGTAGTTTGCTTAACTGTTGACGATGAAGCACACAGCTCAGCTACATGCGCACACATTTAGATATATACCTTTTTTATAGAGCATGTTACGTTGGCGACACGTGCGTATGGGTCTACTTTTTTTTTTTTAAGACCTTAGCAATTTGGCAGCTACAGCGTAACAAGTCAAGTGTGCATTCGAGACTCAAACCATTAAAGGTCTTTTCTCCTATTAAATCCAACGGCTTACTAAATAGATCGCTAAACTAAACGATCAGAAAAAGACAGTTGATTGCTAGCAAGATCAGTCGCTAAAAAATATCTCTGATTTCAGGCGTTTATTACCTTTCACTCAGAGAATCTATATGTCGAACTCGGAATACGTAGGAAGGGGTGTGTATTTTGAGTGAAAATGTTTGCAATTCGCACATATACCAAATTGTTCGTTGATATTATTGAGCCTATTGCACAAACTAATTTGCTCAAACGGTTTCTACAAACGAATGTCAGCTTTATCCTGAACTTTCGTCTGAAAATAGCCAACCAGCGGAGGGTGATCGGGTTTAGCTGCTATTTCCATTGCTCCCCCATATAATGGGGGACTAATTCCCGCGAGCGAGTTTCACACAGAGCATCGAACCTACGCGAAAACCACGCTGGATCTTTTACCGCTCTCTCAAGCAACTCTTTTACCGCTGGCTTAAGTTATTCATTGTCGTTCGATGATTTTCCTTTTCTACTGATTAGTTATCCATGGGCCAGTTTGTCAGTTAGTGAGATTCTTATTTCTGGTGCAACTGACTGAGTGAGACAACGTTGAAGACTTTCACGTGTAGGTACCCGTTTTCGAGGCCATCTGTTGTTCTCGGCGTGTATATATACACATATATGCGCATGATACATAGCAGCAGAAGGGCAAGAGGTAGCAAACGATTCGAGAGATAGAGAACACTCCTTATACATAGTTATTATTTCTTAAACGTGGCGTTTGAATAGTAAATTGATAGCAGTTTCTCGTATTGTTCACGATTGCTGAGCTAATTACTTCGGTTTTAATTGATTTTGTTGTGTTTAATTCTTATTTCAGAGGCGCCACGCCCTGAACTTTTTCCCTATTAACTGACGCTACTTTATAGTATATAGGAACTTTTCCGATTCTAAAGCGTTGAAATATTTTTTATAAAAATTTTTTGTTAGAACTCTATAGAGTCGTTGTCGTACTTTTTTGCGAGATACAAGCTAAATTCATTAGACGAGCAGTCGCTACGAGTTTATTGCATTTGCTATACAACTGCAAATTTTGTAGAAATAAGAGTAACACATGGTCTAATGTGAAATGACGAACGTCGAGCGGCAATAGAGAGCATTAAGATTCACCGCTGGTTCCCATAGTACAAACATCTCCTAGTTTTGTGTAACAAACAACGTATCCTCTCAACGCAGCAAGACGTGCCGCTCTAAAAAGGTATACGTCTATAATTGAATTTTGTTGTTATGTAAAGTTCTTTCTGATGTTGAATTTACTGGTGAATGAAGTGAGACGAGACGCACTATAAACGACAAGAATGAGCTCGCAAAAATCTTTGTTATTAAGCTCTATATCACTGGGTTCATATTAATGGGCAAAATAAATATACAGACAGCATTGACTGTACTGAAGTATTGATGTTTTGGTTCGGTCAGAGAGGGAATTGCGTGGCGGTCTTGGGTTGCTGGACGAAAACTTTCCTTTTTTTTTGCCTGTATTTTCTGGGCACCTGGCGTGCGTATGTTTCATGTTATAATTGTTTAGTAAAGCTCGAGATGGTGGAGATCGGCTCGTTCTTTTAAAAGTACGACATATGGAAACAACAAGGTACGTACTGGATAATGACGTTTAAATGAGAAATTGTAAACGATACAGTGGACGCCAATCGATAACGCTCATCCATGTTATAGAAAAATGGCGCTGATAATTTAGTAATAATTCATATAAATTTAACAAGCACGTTTTGCTTTCACTAGGCCTTGCGATATATCCCTATGGGATCTTCGTCCTCCACCATCTCATTAATGGAAAATGCTGATACTGATTTTCAGAGTTCTTCGTGATTCCTTCTAGCATTGCCAAGCGCGCTATTCGCAGTGAAAACTCAAAGAAAGGCCTGATATTAATGCTCATTAAAGTAAATCATAACAATTATCTAAGTATTCGTACATGGACAGCTGAACCACCCCCACGATATGAATGGTCACGAGGACAATAGCAACACCAGCCGTAACGAAAACGATTTGTATCGTCCTCTTTCTTCTTCGTTATCAGCGTACCTTGTCCATTTATCCTCGTCTTAATTTGCAGCTAAATAAATAAAACCAATGACTATAATGGTACCTTGTTAGAGTCGGCGGTATGTTCACCACCGCCGTTGACATGGCGGCCATTGGCCACCGCGGTAACAGCAACATCTTAGTAACCGAAACGGAGTACTAATAATGATGTATATATATATAATTTGTGTGAATATCTTGTCGCAGCAAGAGTTTATTTGCTGTTTCTAGTACCAGAAGGAAGCCAGTTCCCTTTATGACAAAACAGTAAACTAACTTATCATAGGGAAAAAAAAAAATGTATCGTTTTCAAAATTTGAACGAAGATGAGCCATAATCCAAAATGGCCTAAAAAGCCGTTCTTGAGATACCTGGACATTCTATGTGAAAAGTAATGGCCTTCTTGAAGAGCAGAATATCAATTACTAATTGGGTTTTTTAGACAAGCTCTAACATTCAGTCTCGCTGAGACCTTCTATGCTTTTTCCAACGCGCTGTCAGTCTAAAACTTAAATCCAATACTTCCTATGTACCGTCTTTGAGAGAAACTTTAACTGATTTAAACTTACCAATATTGCGTTGGTACTGCCTAAGAGTCGTTTGCAGATAGATATATATATATATATATATATACGTCTTTTTATGTTTGTAGTGGCGTCAGTAACGATAGCTTTCGCTGTTTTTTTTATTCATTTTGATAAGGTTACAACAGCCTCAGGGATCTGATTGGACTGAAGTAATAAAAGAATTAAACAATACTGCGATACTGCGCAAACAAAAGTGCGCTTCGTTTTATTTTATTGATATTATATTTTCGATTAACAACAACAGCTCGGCCTACAATAACCCTTTAATGGAGTAATTATGACGCAATGCGGTTAATTAAAGAGTGCTTTGCCAGCAAGATAGTGGCTAGCTGGCTGGCTGGCTGGCTGGCTGGCTCTTACGGAAATGCCACGACGATATGAACCCCAACCAAGAACAATAACGCAGACTCAATGAAACAGCGACGCCATTTGATAGTGGAATAAGACCAGTAAGCTTCGATGACACGATCGCTTGAATATCGATTTCTTTTTCCTTTACTGTTAAATTTTTTGAACTTACATTATTAAAAGCATTGATTATCTATAAATAAAAAGTAATTTTGTTGATTCCCTTGTTCCGTTATTAAAGAGATTTGACGTAAATAGACGTAGCTTGTCATGTATTTGCGAAGACCTCAGGTACATGTTATGTATCACAAAGGCAGACGGATGCCCTCTGAAGACAATGAAATCCATGAGTTCGAACGATGTCATTCGCAGGCCGACTTGTTCGATGAAGGAGCTGCTGGTCGTCTTTGATCATTCTCCGGCGAACGAATATTCATTATTATTGCACGAACTCGAGAAACAAACGCTGTCTTGTACACGATCCAGAGGGTGTTCCTGTTGTTGGTCAAAGTAAAGCATACGTCCAGAGTGTGGTGTCTCTCTTCCAGAAAAGCGAACATATTACTAAGGAACTTTAAACAAACCGTTGACAGTTGAAGTGCTTGAAGAAAGACCGTACGTTTCTTTGACACAATGGTTCATCAGCTGATTTGTACAAGGTCGGCTGCTGGGGAGAACGAGCACGTTCTGGGATGAGTTCATAGCCTGTATGGAGCGTTTTTTAGCGTCATCGCGCATTCAGACATTTATAAAGTGAACACTTTAGATGACTCTGGAGGATCCGGATTAAACCTGTGATTCTGAAAAAAAGTGATTTGATACAATAAACATGACCGCGAAGAATGACACTTACAGCAAAAGTATAGATCCAGTTTTATGAACAGCCTATAGCGCTTGATATGTATGATAGGTGAACATTAATCATCTGACGCAACTTTTTTTTAACAAGTTACCGTTACGAATTATTGTGCTTGTCACTGCAGTACTCCTATGGGCCCTACGATCGTAACCCGCTCAACCCTATCGAACGCGCTAATTGAAGCCGCACTAGCGACAAGAAAAAAAAAACCAGCTTTCTTACACATAGTATGGAACGGTCGCAATGTGTCATAGTAACCTTTTGCCACATTTAAACTGGTGATGTTGCACGTGTTCGTGATCAATCAGCATCATCAATGAACATCAGCCCGATCTGATCTAGTTTGTAAGATACCAGCCCTCTGAACCAGCCATGTTTCAGGTTTACCTACGCTAAAGAATCAGATAAATCGCGCCCTAAATGATCTTAAGCGTATGCAAATTCGATAGAGCTGATATCCGTATACAGAATTATGGTGTTAACATACGCTAGAGCAAGTTAACAGTACAACGAGCAAATCTGATCAGCATGATTAAATTGGAGAAATCACAGAGAGCTAATTCTAGAAGCCGGAAGTCAGCAAGCTTACTACTGTAGAATGTAGAAAGCTTACTACTTTACCTAATTATAACATATATATATATATATATATATATATATGACAAAATGGGTCTCGCTTGTGTATAAACTTTTCGCAAATATGTTTCGGCGATATTTTTTGCGTTTGCACAGAGACACTTCTCGCGAACGTGTTCCCTCAACGCAACCGCGAATTGCTTTAAATATGGCCTCGATGTGTCACCTAGGCCGCTCACAAGCCACTTTCGAAGACCCTTTTTCGAAAGTGTTTTTTATAGTAAGCAGTAAGTTTCGTTTAGCAGGCAAGAGATAAACAAGTATAGTGGGCTTAAACTTTGTGCTTATTATACGCCGAAAGCTCCTAAACCCTATGAGTCCAAAGGAGGAATAAAAGATCTAAATAAGGCTAATTGTTTAACATATTGGCCGATCTCAGCTGGGCAACCAGCTTTCTTACGCCAATAAAATTTAATGTCACAATTAGCCCATTGAGTATTTTCCTCTGTGCAGTTTGGGAACTTAGAGCTCCGCACCGATTAACACACGATTTAATGCGTTGCATGATTTGGGAAAGATCCAAAAAGTAAATATACACTACTAGTCGCTACTACCGTATCGTTGTGCCGTCGCCTTATATCGTCGATACCTGGCATCGAAAATCGGCAATAGAAAGCTTAAGTCGCTGTTGAGATGGCCTGCGCTGGTCGATACTTCAGAGCCTGCTGTCACTACCACTTCCTATTAGGGAGCGTTTGTTTGTCAGACATATTTCACACTGGCCCTACCGTTCCACTATATTTCGCCATGCTATTTTTTTCCCACAGGGATTAGACGAGCCCATATTTCTATTTCCCATAGACGAGGCAATGGTCTCGCTCCCAACGACGGTCGTTGTCGCAACAGCGACAGCCAGGCTGGTCCAAGCACCGCTACAGACCAGTCCCGTGTAAATTAATTTTCATATACATATATAGTGTCCCGCGCTGACGATGGAGAGGGAAATCTGAACCAATATTTGAATTTTTGGTGTTTTTTCGATTAATAACAAACGCTTTATTCGAGGTCCCGGTCAATGACGGCGGTCGGCGGTCGGTGGACGATGTAGATGATGGCACGAGCAACAACACTAACGGCAATCGCTACGACAAGAACAATGAATCGCATAAATGGGCGTATGTATGCACACACAAACATGACTTCAACCGTCGCGGGTCGTGTAGCTTAAGATTCGGTCGAGCTACGTCCGCACGTTAATAATAACTCTAATGTCAACGAGTGTGGCATAAACAACGCTGTCATCTGCAATTCAGTCGAGGGACTATATTAGGCAAAGTTTTGTTCTTACGTTACGTGTTAACTTAGCTAGGTCAGCTATAAATGCGCCCTTATTTGTTACAAAATCATGCACAATTTTTGTGACTGCGGCCTGTTTGACATGGTACACAGCATGAATTTGCTCTGTTCTTGCAACATATATGCAGTGTCATATCCATATAGCTTCCGAAATTGTTCATGCGCTTATCCTAGTCTGCATAACGTGTAAGATACAACGCTCGCTTCTTTTGAGGCAGTTTCTATATAAAACTTAAAAATGGTCCTCTGTGGAAGTCACGTCGATTACGGTGGGCCGACAAGATCAGCAGCTTCCAATGTTACCGACATTTGCGAAGCCACATACGCTTAGCTCGGCTTCTCGTTTGTCTTCATTCATCTTTTACTTAAGTACTAAACCTCTATTAGAATAACAGTTATTATTAGGTGAGTATATCTCATATTAGGTATCTGTTTTAGCATAGTGAACATCTGATGGGTTTTTGTATTTGCTTTGCTTTTCATACGCAGCGTGTATATATATGTATATATTTATAATAAATGGTAATGCGTATTTAAAATTAACAGACCCGGCGGTGGGTTAGTTACTACAATTCTTTGCTGAATACTTCTACCGGACTCGCAGCAGCAGCTGTTGCAAGTCATAACCATGCGCATAGATTCTCGGATAAAAATGCTTTAGCACACTTCAACAAATAGCCGACAAAATGTGGACAAAACCACGCGTAGCCTAAGTTCGTTGATGTGGCCTGTTTGAAGTCGCAGCAGCAGCGGCGGCAAAAGTTTTCTGCTGGGGGATCACAACGAATTAGCTCCAAAGTGTTTCAGATTCATTTTTCTAATTTTCTCGTTTGATAAAACGTACAAATACTGAACCTGGACAAAATTTTGCCTGCCGACAACGTTGTTACCAAATTTATCCGTATGTCTTCTTTTTTCTCTATGTAACATAATTATTACAGTCCAATCGTTGATTATATTAACGGACGAACAGGACGATATGTACCACTTTATCAGAAGCAAAATAGAGAAGGGATAGTGAGTGCGTCTCACAAAGTTGCAATGTGGACTTATGTAATTATGTCAAGTATACGTTATACGAATGGTAACTGAAAGGAATAGGAAGTGCACACGGGTCGGGTTGTACCGGCTCGAAAGGTAAAGCTTAGACTAAATTGTATGTTTTTACCATTGTCGCCTGCTGTGCTGCCTTGTACAGACGAGCATTTTTACCAATTGTAATCAATGTGTCTACGTGTGCGTGTTCTGGATTCGAAATACGCGTACACAAAATGACGCATTTTTGTCCCATTGCGCAAATATTTTGTTTGCACACAGGGAAAAACACTGTTAGGTAAATGTATATCTACTGCAGCATACTGTATACAGTTGCTGTCAATGAATGATCCGCTATTTCGTATATTTATATATATATATATATATATATATATATATATATATATATATATATATATGTATATATAGAGAGAAAAAACAATGTTAACTGATATACATTCTGCTAGGTCCGTTTCGCCAAACTTATACGGCTTTATGTATATAGCTACTGTTTATTTAGTATATCACAGAAGACAAATCAAAGACAAAACATTGTTGTTAAATACAACAAGAGGGGTCGCTAAATTTAAGGAAATTAGGGTGGGCGCACCGCGGTCGCCATAGTTGGTTCTCTCAGGTGGCAACAAGGTGCCAGTGAACTATTGCGATATAGCCAAAAATTGTTAGCGTGCCCTATTTGTATAGTGATGTGGTTATGTAAGCGGTAACTATTACATTAGATATAGAACATGTTTTTTATTTTTCCTTGTAGTTCACACACATGCACGTTATCAGCGTCCTTATGCTTGATATCGTCACATACGTTTCTATTAATTTATATATAAACTCACCATATATGCTCCTATAAATCCAATGTCAGATGGATGTCTATTTAGCTTAATTTTTTCTTTTCCTTCGGAATATATTTCACACGATAATCATTTTTTGGTCACTCTGCTTGCGTAAAGGAAAATGTCTTTTTCGTTGTCAGATATAATTCAAGCGCAGTGAAAATCGATATCTTCTATCTATAAAATGATGATTTATTTTTTTAGAACTAAAATTATCAGCTTATTTATCTTAAACTACGAACGACTTGATTGACGTCAAACGTATCCGCCGGAGGTAAAACTCAATTGGAATCGTCTTTGCGTGTCGTCCTAAATCTGAGCAGCACAGCCAAACGAGCATTTCCATGATGTTTTTAGTAGATATACGTAGAGTATGTATATATAATATTTGTCGTTATAAAATTTTGCTTCCAGTGTGGCGGTAAATATAATATTATTTACCAACTTAAATATCGATAGTACACTTAAGCCATTATACTGGATATATCTGTTGCAGGTAACTGCAGCATATATTTGGTTGACTGATCTCATTGGTTTCGAAAAGTTATTTACACCTTTTAAATTACAAAAGGACTGATGACAAGGTATTGTGTAAATATTTTTTAGTGAGGCTCACTGATTTCCCAGAATACTACAGATCTTTGTAAACCACTTTCCACTTTTACAAAAATCTATCGAAAAAACTATTAGAGCTGACTTTCTTGTCTGCCCGTGACCCGTGAGTAAAAAAATGCATTCTGACGATAGCGATAGCCTCTCGGGGAGCGCATTTACACTAGCCCCTAAGCTTGTACCTGGCAACGGAAAACTGATATCTGTCGTAACCAGCTTACTCCGCTGCTATTGTTCGATACTTTTTTTATTTTGCAGTGTATACATAGGCTGTCTACTATTTATACATCCATCGTGGTCAATTGATTCACTCTTTCAGCTCTGTTATGTTGACGAAGTTGCAAAAAATGCCTCTCGTAATAAAGTAGTAATAACAATAACGGCAATGATGATATTGATTACGATAGCGAAGAAACGAGTTCTTGGCTGGCTTTAATGCTCTCTGACTCGAAAAAAAAAGAGCAGAGATTGCTACACGATTCATTAGAGTAAAGGCAATGTTTAAATCGCGCCCGTTCTTATTGAGTTAATGCGCGCTATGGGGATGTGTCGTCTACTCACCAATAGACTCGTTCGGAAACGAAAAATGAGCTCGAAGAGCATTAGCTCAGTACCTCATATTTAGGCCTATTTAAGTTAAGGACACTAACAGCGTAAAAGCAACATGTGTGAACGACAACTTCTGGCGAACAAAGCATGTTAGAAAAAAAAAAAACCGCTTATATGTAGTAAAAAGTTACTAATGCCACTACAATTCGTTATCTACGAATCCTACTTTAAAGGCGGACTTTCTTTTTTTACAGTGCAAACAGTCATCCGACAACATAGGTACTGCTATGCAACTTACAAGCACTAGCTGGTTAAAGGTGCGAGTCCTTATAGAAAAACGAGTGGCGATTATTTGCTCGAACTTCTCTGTTTTTAGTTATATACGCGTTTGTTTCTACGGGAAAGAATCGTGTGTTCAATACTAAAATATTACTTGATTAACTATACTGAAGCTGGTTTACCTATCCGAATTGCCCGGTTATCAGTCTCACTTTATAAAATCTATTCTTCTGACCTGTATATCTATTAGCATGATAAAGCATAGGAAATATTTAACGAGGGCTACCGATTAGTACCATAAACTTTGTCTCGCTCCGTAAGAAAGCCTCGACCAGAAAAAGATTTACAGGATAGCCTGGGCTGATACCTTGCTGGTTATGGAGGCATTCTCTAGATAAATATTATTATTTTATTTGTCAGTTACCCCTTTACACGCTTGCCATGCAAGTTCTGGAATTCGGACATTGCCGTGGAAGTAGATTTACTTGAATTGGCCGTTTATAAAAGATAAAGACTTATATTATAACTGCGTGTTATCTATCACTGCTTTAGGCATCGAACGGTGTCCATTATAAACATATTCATTCGATTGCAGATGTCGCTCTATGTGCTCCTTTCTAGTTCTGCTCAACGGTGTAAAAGTTGGGAACCACTGAGAAACAAAAAAAAACACCCAAAATTTCTGTTAGATGATTCTTCGTTCACCCATAGAAAGTCCTAAAAACTATACGCGTAGTGTCCTATTTGAAAGTTACAACTAACTCCTAATCAGATTTGGAAGCCACTAGCGCGTTACAATTGAGGGGCCCACGAAGGACACCTAACATGACACTCAGCCCCTCTAAAAACGTCGTACCTAACCTAATCGCTCAGCGTCTAATTCGACCTCGGCCATAACAGTGGCGCTTTGCTTAGCAGTATTTCGAATTGTTAGAAAGCGGACCAAATATAATCCTTGGTAAGATGGTAAACAAGCCTTAACAATAGCAAATGTACAAAACTATGCGCAAGAGCATTCCCACATAGGATAGTTCACCTATTTTGTAGCATCACGCGCAGGGGCGAAAACGTTTTCACAGTAGTACAACGACAATTGTCAAGGAATCGCTAATCTCAATTAGAAATCTATTATATTTGAAATAGTTTTGCCGGATTCTTTTAAGGACGATCAGCGGCCTGGTGTGATGCAAACGGGGCCTTTATGAAGCATTGATATAGGCCTGCCAAAACGCGCCAGGCTAACAAGTCTCATTGACGAAATGCACCTTTACGGATTACAACATCTGTCGTAACCGATACGTTTACAATCGATCGGCAACGATTTAAGCCGACAATGGCAGTCATAGTGATATGCAGAAACAAAGCGTTCTTGATTTAAACCTTTTGTGGATGTCATATGGCAAAGCCAGATGTTTTACAATTGCTGGGTGGAATGACGACCATGGCATCTGGTCGAACAATTTTTAGGTTAATATGCCCCTCGTTTCTTTTTGCTATTTTTGTAGTAAAAAAACTTTTACTATTCTTACTAACACAATATTATCCACAATCCACAGCATTATCCAACACCGTACATTCAAACGTGTACATTCAGTTAGCGTACATACCGGAGGTGCGTTCTTAACGCTCGACAAATAATTCCAAGAAACTGCTCAAATTTAGCAGGTAATCTATCCGTCCACAAGCAAGATTGTAGTCTTCTACGTATCTGATTTAGCTGCTGGTCTGATTTTCGTTTACTCTCATTGATAGGCCAGTTCTACTCAGCTTTGTGCCTCGGTGTAAACCTCTCAGTGAGTTTTCTTGGGATTTTTTTATTGGTAGACTTTCATCCAAGGTGTCATTTATGTCAAGGTGTCAATAGGTCGAAGTTCCTCTGTTTTGCACTAATAAATCGCCTTTTCCCATATCAATATTTATTCCGCTTGTCTAGTAATATTATTAAGGCTTGGAGGGTGGCTACACGCACATACTACAGGTTAGCACTCGGCAACAATCTCTGTTTCCAGAAAAATTTTGGTAAAGCAATCATGGTGTCAGCATAAACTTCTGGGTTTTAGGTCCACAAAATCAAACTTGGCTCTGTAGCAACCAACAAAGGTCACGCTCCTCATAAAGTGGCCGAATGTGACCGCTGTGCTCACCTTTTTAGATTCAGAACGATCGCAAATTCCAAATGAAGATTTTTCCTCAATTTGGAACAAAATCATCATCTACATTCTGACTGATCATCTATTCCTCGTTTCTTTTTCCGAGGGCAGCATCGTCCTTTACAGCGATCCGTGTTAGAGCAAATGCTACATTTGGGCTATTTACAGTGCCCCGTTTCCCATTAATCTATTCAGAAATGTGTGCTTGTATTGTTCTGAGTGATCTCGTTAGTCTCGAAAGTGAATTTTGCTACGCGAGCTAAAAAAAAAAACCCCGAACTGAAAATCTTATGACTGGAAGAAACCCATTTCGCCTTTTTAACGAATACAGAAAAATTCACCCCAAGAATTTGTTACGCGAGTAGAACCATGGCCATCATTTTCTTTAAGCGAGGGGTATCATGAACACAACGGCTACCGTACTTTGGTATCATTATTTCACAAGATAAGCTGAAAGGCGATAGCCAACTACAGCTTGAAACAATATTATGAAATTCATTTTCTAGCTGATTATGCAGGATTTGCAATCCAACCATCGTTGATTCGATGCAGCTGGTTGGTTACGATAACCGTGGCACTGCCGACGACAACAGTCGGATCAACGTGTGTTGTACACCCCTTTGTAACAGGTCGCTGACAGGCAAACGCTTATTGTTATTCAGTTATATAGTTTTTGTTCTAAGAAAGCTACTGTTTTATTGGCGGTCGTTATGTCGGCGGCTATTTAACCGAGGCTACAATTTGTCTCGAGTTCCACTAAATCGTGTTCCATCAACGAAAAAGTTCTATCACTGTATGACATTTCCACTATGGTATTCTTCTGCTACAGTTCTGAGTGATTTCACGAACATAAAAACATCGTTTCTGATTGAAATAAGCACGAACTTTTCTCTCAAGCTGTTTTCTGATAAAAGCTAGAATTTCTCATTTTCTTAGATTTTTCGACCTTCTTTTTTTATACGAGGAGCGTAAAGAGTTGCCGATATTTTGTCCTTCTCCTTGTTTGTCTGTCAACAAAAAAAGGGCCAGCAGACTAGAGGCGAGCGACAAACACAGGGGAGTGTACGATTTGTAGTAAATGAACGTTGCCAACTGGGGCAGCACTTATTTTGCGGGAAGGGCACTCCGCAAGCATCGTCCTCTCTAACTATGTGAATATAAAATAGAGAAAAATTGTCACTCTGGCCTCAGAGGATTTAAGGATGTGTCTCGAGCAACGATCTCACACACAAAAAGTCACTGTGTGGTGCGTCCTATGAAGCGAAGGTCTCGACGACGATGTGTCGCAGCGATAGTCAACAGCGAGCTCTGTCGTGACGTGTTGCAAACTATCTACGGTGTACCTAGAAGAGGACATTTGGAATAAATAGAGTTTGCTTTCGATAAGATTGGACAGCTTTTCACCTGTTTGAAAACTTGCTCCCTTCATATTCTTCGTACTAAAATTCTTACTGATTTTTTCCGTAAGCTACGAGAACGAGCGGAAAAAATCCGTGGCCTGTATTTACGAACTTTGCGATCGGCAAAGTTGACGCTATAAAAGCTATAAATGATTAAGAATGCCATCGTTTGCTTGACCATAGCAATGTTCAAACTCGCAATGCGACATACGCCGATTTCAGCTAAATCTTCCTACAAATCGAGTTTTATACACACTAGCACGGGACAATACGGCGGAGATTATGGAATAATGGTGCAAGTCATTAATGTTGTCATGAACGTATAACAAAAGTATATGAATCAATAAGTTAGCTTTGGCTTTTTTTCCATTGGTCGTTTATAGCGGGTCATTGTGTCGGAATAGATAGCCGATGGTGATTTTCGCTAGTCACTTACTGTTAGATGAATACGTTAGCTTACCTAAAATAGCTGCCTATAAAACTGTAGATGTTGCAGACATGTACTCCCGGTAATTTTCTGACATTTGCTTCAAAGAGATTCGGTGCTTTCTTTGCACAAGCTTTCAAAACGAAGCAGATACGACAGAGCCTTATTTACAGTCTGACAGTGTATGTATGTATGCATGTCCCTTCGCAACAAGGTCGTCGTCCACAGTATGTAATGTACGAAATATAAAACATCGTCGAGTAACAATAACAACAGCATCATTCTATCAAGAATTGATATGGGCCGCCCTGCTGGCTGTTTTATGACATGGGTGGGCGACATATCTTCCGCGCGTGCACCGGCCAGTTTTGTTCTTCTAGAAGCCGTTGGTAACGTCATACAACATTGATGACTCCATTTGTTCGACATATCGATCGACCTAACGTTGCGTTCCACATTTGCTGCTGCTGCTGCTGCTGCCCTTATTGCTTGGAGCGGTGGTGTCTCGACATTATATTGATGCTGGAGGTCCACCGAACTGCTACGATGACTGATATGATCGTTGGATACTTGATTGTTCTATGTACGCGGTATTTTAACTCGTTATGTCACACTAGAAGAGACTTTCTTCTACACAGATTGAGATAAATCAGCTCACAGAGCTCGAACGGACCCTGGAGCTAAAACACGCAGAGCAATTCATATTACTATTTCATAAGCAACACACCTCCAAGCATTAGCTGGGCCTGTTTTACTACTGTGAAATCAAAGCCCATCTGTAGGAAGGGCTTTCCAAGACAATTTTACTGCCCCCTAACAGTACTCACTACAAACATACGTGATTTCAATAGACGAACGTATACGTCGATTCAGCGTCTTTTATACGAAAAAATTATAAATTGCTAGGAAATGAAGCGCAATTAAAACAGGACACTTACAGAGTAATAATAGGAATTATTCAGAACAGGTATGAATTATTGCTCGGGCCATCTCTACAATTCTAGTAGCTTTCTGCGCGTCTGCGAGCAAATTGCTGCGCTGCAAACGAGATAAGTGACAGAACTTGTTTTTGTTTTGTCTAAAAAGTGCGGACTTTCCATGAGAATTAACATAAACTTGAAAGAAAAGTACATTGTTAAAACTGCAGCGATAACTCATGTTAAGCTATGAAATACGCATATATAAAAGTTGCTTCGTTCTGCTCTTTCACGAAAGTCTGTTTTCGTTACTCTTTTCAAGATCGGTCGAGATTTCTTCGAAAATTTCAATGGTTTAACATTGATTGTTTGCTCGGTCTTTCGCAATTTTGAAGGTAATTTAGGTTAAGGTATCGTTAATGAATTGCCTGTAGTAGGGCAACTGGTTAAATCATTTTCACTGGTCACTTAATCTGCTTAGGCACGGGGCAACTGCAAGAAGCAGATGACTAAAATATGGTAATCGAAAAGCTTTCCGCATCAATCCCAGGCTGCACGACATAACTCTGTTCAGCGTATTTTCGCAAGAAAAAAAAACTTCAAGAAAAAAAGTGCTTGCTTTCGGATTCTCATAACTGGGTTTGAATGGAGAGGTTGAGTGGCGGCAACAGGTCAGTCCCGAAAGAATGGAAATAACAATTTACTAAACCTATACCTCAGACATATACAAATAGCGGTCGATCGTTTGTCGAGTGTACTCCGTTGCCGTTGATGTTCATCAGAAATTATTGTTCTATGTACTTTGTTATAGAACAGCGTTATATTCTGAACTGCTACACGTATGCTCACTACTCTGACATCCGATTCAGCTTAACACTGCCAAAGTTTCTTTTGCTTAACTCTAGCAAAACCGTTTCACAATCAGTCGATTATACCAGCTTGGAGCCGTGTCCAAGCCTCGTATGCATAGCATTCTCTCGGTTGTCTATGTATGTTCACCATTTATTTTCGCTGATATTGGTCATAAATTCTTTGCACAAATTTGAAACAAATTTTTTTAAATATGCGTGTGTACTTCTTTCATCCGCGAGTAGTTAACGTAGCATCAATCAATAGCTGATAAATCTACCTAAATTGTAGTATGCCTACTAGAGACGGATAGAAGGTTCAACAATGAATCTCAAACATTTGCTAATGGTGAAGATCTTTTCGCAATACGTCCAGTCAGTCAAGTCAAGCTATTTATTTACCGTTTATTTAGTCATTCTTTAAATGCCCCTGAAAGGGATGTCTAACACTAAATAAATATTATGTTTATATCAGCCGTGAGATTGTCGAGAACGATTTGGCAACACCTGATGTTGTTCTTGGTGGTGCTGTTGCTGTTTTGTTACAGAAGCTTTGAAGGACTTGAAGCCCCTGTCTTGATCTATCGCCCCACGCATGGGACACTCTGCTTTGTACCCGCCCATCGTTTGCATTTTTTTATTGATCGATCGATCGATCGGGTGAAAATATGCCTTAGAATTTTGATGTCCTTACCTCTGTTCCGTTCGATTTATTGCTATGCATTTTATTACAGATAGGTGCAAGCAACCGTCATGCCGATGGACCTATGCCAAGACTATTTGATCTTCGTGCGACTCCTTACGCTACAAAAGAAGGATTGATATAGAGCTCAAAGTGTATTTATCACAACTTCGTATATATATATATATATAGGCCTTTTGATTGAAATGATCAGGATGGATAAATAGGTAGACGACTTATTTCAACGAAGATCAACGTTTATGTTAATATGTGTATACACTTACTCATCCTAGTCGGCTTCTAGCTGAGAGAAACTGCCCATACTGTTTTTATACCATTCGCGTGAGACCCAATATAGTGATAATGAGTAATTATGTTGCCCGGTTCTCATTATAAGTAGTAACCTAAATTCTGCTTTCTGCAAAATAACCAAAACAGTGAATGAATCACTCTCACTGAAACAAAACGGCTAATAGGCATGTTGCAGACTGTGTCTCATGCTTCTGGGTAATTGTCCATAGAGTTTAAGGCGGCTACGGTACGTAGGATAATAGATGAACGGCGGACAGTCAAAACGACTGAACGGACTGGTATTAGGTAGACTCTATCTGACGATGACGGTCCCAAGATATCGCTACGAGACATTTTTCTCTACGACAGAGGATGAAAACTGTGCGAGCTGCGAAGTAGTACGGAACTAGCACCACATATTGTTTCAGCGTTTGAAAAACCCCTAAACGTGATTTCCTCTATCTAGCGACCACAAGGACCGAAAAAAAGCTCACAGCGATGCTTCTGGTTTTTAATTACCATTATATTACCTATTCAACATCTAAATTTGGCACAGCGCTCAGCGCTTAGAGCTGCTATATTAGTTGCATTTATTACTGATTAATAACATTTTAAATAATCGGATAGGGAAACATCCTTGCTTCTAAGAAAACTCGTACCTTTCTCACACTATAGACTATTGACTAAAAACAAATGATTATTCTTATTCTTCTCAAAAAGGTTTCTCCCATTGCATTTCCTCATTTCTTTTTTTCTTTTGTCTGTGCACGAGTGAAGCTTGTCTGAATAGTTTGTCGATGTCGATTGGGCAGCACATAAAATCCATTGTCTCGTTCATCCGGACGTCAATATCATGACCGTTCCTGGCCTAATGTGCTCTACTCAAATTAGTATTTTTAGGTATGTCGTGTCAATAACGTGTTACGGAAAAAAGAACACATTTGCTTACCCATATGAAGACATCTTTTTTCCTTCGCAATAGGTCTTGTATCTCTCTGTGTTCAGATGGGCAAACATGTGTACACGATAACAAGCAATATCGTCGATTCAGGAGTTGTTCAAGCGCGCTCGCCTAATGTACATGAACATGTATGCTGTGTACGTGTTGATAGTTTGTAGGGGGCAACTCGCGGGTCGTGCTTTGAGCATTGGCCGCAGTCAAAGAATAAGTATTAAGCGAAAAACAATTAGATACACATTTTCTAAGGGATGCGAGTTATATTTGACCTATTATTCCACGAGCAGCAGCCGGGCTATCACAGCACATCATAATGAGAAACGCACCTATATTTAGATAGACCTGAGAGTTTCACTCCGGTGCGATGTAATCTGTATATGCATCATCATTACCGCTACACATAAGGCTTAGTAATTCTTACACAATTATTATAAAAGGGAAAAGTCACTCCTACGCCGATTGCTCTGCTGATCCGGTTCGCAACAAACGCACAAAAAGTGGGTGTAATAATAAATTTCACTTAGTACAAACGAATGCAACAGGAGGATCCCCATCATCATTCCCTGTTAGTGCCCCCGCCGCCGTTGCTGCTGCTGCTGCTGCTAATTCGTTGCGTTACTTTGTCGTTGTTGTTGTTGTTGTTGCTGCTATTGTTCCGTAACAGCGAATTTTATTGAGAAGCGGGCCTTAGCCGTCATGAACATTGAAGTGCCAGTGTGGCGTGAAGCGTTCAGGTGACGGGAGTGTCGTCTGCGGCTTTTCACAACGTTGGGCAAGACGTTAGGGTGGCAATGCTTATGGCTCGAGAAGCTACTTTGGTCTTACTTTTATTGTTCTCCACCTTCGATCCGTACTGAAGCCTCGTCCGAAACACATTCCTATGACTGTTGCCTCGCGTAGACGCTTATGTCATCTGTGATATACTAATAACAATATTACAGGCTCTTTTGATGCTTGTAAATGTTTTTTGCAATAACGATCGTGTTGGTATCACGCGAAGCTGACTCGCTCTCTCTCTATGATACTTAGAAATATACGAGAACACCAGAAAGAGGCGGGCGCCTCTCTTTACAAAGACTCAAAGGGACGTACTGATTGAGAGGGTGAATCATCGAAATTTATAAATCAACTAGACAACGAACGACTACTGCAACGAATATATGTGTAATGTATTTACTATCGCTCTATACGGATTTTCTACACGTTTCGACCAACTTATCTATTTTGTCTCTAGTTAGAAACTTTTATGTTAGATTTTAAGAAATTTATCCAGCCACTACATCTTCATTGTCAAATGTATTGTTACGCATTTTACTATCTAGTGATCAAAAAATACGGCGACCTTAGCCGCCATTGCCACTTGTTATCTAGCATTGCGAAAAGGATAATCATGCCTTATCTCTCGAATCTTTTCTGTTGGATCGCCTTGCTCACTCAGCACAACTAGCGAATCCTTGCTAGCCGTCTTAATTTCCTCAAGCATTTCCCTGTATAGAATAGTTGTCCCACCAGACTCGAGCGATAGGTTTTTTAAGATAAAAAGCCTAACTATAAACCTTTGGAAACTACTGACTTTTCCATCGTTTCGCGTTGACGTAAGAGCACCGTATCTCATCATTCGAAACAATTCTCTATAGAAGCCTGCCATGATGACGCTGTGTTGTTTTGGTGCTGGACCAGCTGTTGAGAGACAATGATAAGACGCGCCCTTTATTTAGTTTGTAAATAATTACAATATATATATATATATATATACTATATATTAATTAAGCTTAAATACATTTCATCTTGTCGACCAATACACGAGCTAAGCGTGCAGGATGCGTTATCCGGTTCCAGGATGTCATTATTCAAATCGGGAAATTACCTTTGAGCAGTTCCGTTAAGTATGTAGCCTATGGCACTAATGCTCCATCTTGTTTGTTTTTTCGGAAATAGCGTAGCTAAGGGGAAGGTAGTCTAATTTCAAGCTCGAATAAGACGTTTGCCAAAACGACAGTACGTTGTTCAGATCATGATACGTGTTGCGCGTACGGCTATATGGAGCAGTTATAAAAAGAAGATCGAGGCAAGGTCATTTCATTTCTAGTGGTTACGTTAAGTGGAGTGAGAGAGAAGTCGCTATATCGTCGGCACCGTAGCATTTGGCTACTATCTTCTTAACTCGGATCCGCTGCCAGTCTGTCTAAATTGACCGCACGGATCTGTTAGTTAGTGATAGGGATGACTTGTTCAGAAAGACCTGAGTGGCCAGAGATTGTTGCGGGACATACCCTAACAGTGGTGCTGTTTTAATATGAGATTTAATTTAAAGTTATTTTTTCCACCGGCAATCTGTGTTACTGCACAGATGGCAAATCTCGCAAATCGGAATCAGACTTGAACCAAATCTCAAAACGAACAGTACGTGAAGTATGGTACATAAGTTTGAAGTATCGTTGGGTAAAAATTTGCATAAAGCAAGTAAGCATAGGCCTATGTATCACACTTCATAATTAGTTGCAAAAATAAGAAATGGCACTCTATGAATAGCAGTAGCTTAAATTTTTCTCAAAATAAAGACGATTTTTGTTTCAAATACTGTTTATGAAACCAGTAAACGATGGTGATAATATTCTTAGCTAATATTGTTTCGCTATAAATGCTAGTGCTGATAACTGGTCTTGGCCTGTATGTTGAGTGTACGATCGCTGATGAAGGCTGCAGCTGGTGCATCTTTGTCTCTACGGTCGTTGTCGTTTCAGATCGCTGTTATTCGGCGCAGCAGCAGCACCGACGAAACGGTGACAGCGTCTAGTGAAAGTATATTGAACGGGTGACGTAGCGGTAGGTGCAAACGAAAGAAAAGATGACGTAGAATAATATAGAAGAAGTGGGCTGACTAATAATTGGTTGGTTGATTGACGCTTCACCGGTCTGCGCGAGCTTCTGTCCTCGCAGCATCGGGATCTCACTCGTAGTTATGCCTCGCATCCTAAGGAGTAAATGCATAGATAGAGGCGACATCGCGCAAAGCTTCTACACGAACCACAGGCGGCTACGAAGTACAAAACGAAAAGCAATATCGCTTTCTCGTAACAGCCTTCTGCGGTCTAACCGCTGATCGTCTTTATATTCCCTATTTGCTTTAAGCTTCCTTTTTTTTTCTAAACGGCTCTTTCCTTCTGGGCCCGCCTACTTCAGTATCTCTCTGCCAGTTTTTGTCAGTGTGACGACGGCGGCGGCGGCGTCAACAGCAACTAAAGGCGTCTCATGGCGCTTGATTTTACGAAACATGTTGCTAGAACCGGGCCTTTGTCAGGTTCTGCCAGTCGGCTCGCAGTAGGCCAGCTCGCCTAATGTCCAAGCGGCCCTTCTTAGAGTGATACGAACGGCGTTTTTGTTGTTAGTTTAGCGGGTTTAGCAACAGCAGTGATGGAATCGATTTGTTTCATGCAGTTAGTTTTCTTGACAATTGCACATGGTATAATCAATGGAGTGATAAAAATTTACGTTAACTTAGTTTTTTTTTAACTTAAGTTTTTCGTAGCTTAGTGTTGCACTGTATCGGAAACGCTAGTAAATTACTTGATGTTGTTTATTTTTGTAATGAAGCTTACCACCTTTTTGTCTTCATTTAGCTAGTCACACTCTGCATAGGGAAAGTCAACATGGGTGGACATGTTTGCGGAGCGTGCTCGTTATTATAATTCGTCTTATAATAATTAATAGTATAATTAAATGTGGCCCATAAATAAATTAGTGGACGAAGTATTCCAGTTGTTCCTTAATATATGCAAAGCACACGTGCGTCATTGGGATCACGGAGGTTATTCGATGGCTATTGGTAGTATTGAATAAGTAATAGCATTCTTTTAGATCAATGTAAACTTATATATACAATATGGCCTCGCAGCGTACGCGCACAGATTGATATCTGTACGCAAGCAGGATTTTTATACTGTAAGTGTAATACCACTAACGGTCACCTATAATAACAAGTCAGGACCGCAATATACCGCGTAAATAAATCATAACTGTATAAATAGGTGTCTCTGGTGGCACTCGGAGGCGGTAGTTCTCGACGTTGTGTCAAGTGTCGTCTGAGGAACGAAAAAAGAGGAGTACTTCGTTGTCCATTGCCGATGTTGTCGCAGCACTCCCCCGTCTGCTGGCGCCGCTGTTCAAGATGTTGCACAAGTAATTTCTGATTAAAATTCCTAAAAAGTGCAATAACTGTGTATTATGGTTGTGTTGGAAAACGTTCTATCTATTGCACCATGTAGATAGCTTGTGCAAAGTATAAATCGAAGCTTACGGCTTCCCTGACTCTAGTAATGGCTAAAGCGGAACGCTATCGACGACGTGTTGATGACGACAGATGCTGGAGCGGCGGTTCTAGCATTAGTAGTAAAGCGATGCTAGCCCTTGATTTTCCAGTCTAGCAACAGATAGATAGCCCAAAAACATTTTTACGTGGGTAAACAGGAATACATTGACACATGCAGGTAACGTTGACCCACCTGACGGGCAGCTATTCTGTCATTTATTCATTTAGCAGTCGACCGATTAAGCCGGGTTGATTTGAGAGAGATGCGGCGTACGAATCAAGCGTTATATCGTCATGTAAGGCCAACTGCGGACCAAACGTCAAATGGATAACTTCTAGTCTAATTCATGATTCTATATATTTTCGACGATTTTGTGCGTAAACAAGAACCACTTCATTATCGCGGCTCATAATTCTCACCAACAACTAATAATATATTATCATTTTATTCATTCACAATATATTACCGGTCGTCCAACAGTAAGCCTTAGTAGTTTGACTTTTCTTTTTTGTATTCCTTCGAATAAAACTTGTGGGAACGCTCAGGCATAGCTTGCGCTTGCCATGCTGTTGGCGATGATGTTATCCTGTAAATACCTGATCCTGCTATCCAGAGCACCCAGATTGAGATATTCTGTGCTTAGCTCACCTGCAATAAGTTTTTACATCTTGTACTTAGCATTCGTTTCTTTCAGGCAAATTCTAATTGAAACGCTACCCGTGATTAAATGAAGTTTAACCGATTGCTCTCAGCTTAGGATGAAGATGATAAGACCTTTGACGAAGTGTACATGAATGTTTGTGTGTGGGGCCGAAGCTCTACAAGGTGGCCTCGCCAATGTCTGATAACGACGATTAAACAGAGCCGCGATAGATACATAGATATATACACCAAGCAACAGAAGGCAAAAATGTCCACATAGATTTATACACAGACGCGTGTGTATAACGGCGTGCAAACAAATACCCGAATTCCCGAGGCGTACCAATCAAGAGAGAAATTCTATTGGTCGACTCATCTATTTTGGGTGAAGTAAAGCTACTTACCCAGCATCTGAACCTCTTTGACTCTTGCCTTCCAAGTGCAAATTACTTTCAAATAACGAGCTAAAATTAAATCATGTTTTCTCTAAATCGTTTGATGGGACCTTCAAGTCTAAAGTTTGCGATCTTTTTTTCAACTTGCAAAGCTAGTGTTGCAAAATAGTTAGCCGTAGTTGCAAGGTTCATGATATCAGACATTTGCCGGGATAGAATTGATTGTTTTTAACACTGCGGAAATTTTGAAAATACGAGTCATTTTTATTTGCTGCTTTAAACTACAGGTCTAGGGGAATCGGCTAACTATACGACTAAGCAAAATAATAGCTATTTTGTACTTTAGCGTAATTTAAAATAAATTAAAGCAGGATATTTTCAGAATGCAGGTAAATGATAACCTTCTCAGTGGAATCGTGGGGCACTGATATCCATTTTACCGCTGATGTGCAAAGGATATTGGCAGATATTCATTAGAGAAATGTTTGCGATTACCTGGCAGCTGAGCCAAAGGTATCGTATACTAAGTAGAAGAAAGTGGGCGCTTTTTGAGTAAAAGTGTCGCGCCTAGCTTTTTGGCATTAAATAAGGTGCGATTTGGAAATATATTTTGCATTGTAGGCAGCAATTCAAAGGAAGTTACATAGATGAACAATTGAATTCATTGAATGTCAGTCAAACATGCATCTAGGCCAGCGAAGATTTGAGATAAGCCTTTTCTTTAGAATGTAATAATATGGCTGCTTTTTATTACTGAAATTATTATTTTACTGAATTTAGAAGATGCCTGATTCCTCTGCTCTGCCATAGCATATCGTCGTAAGAAGTACTCGCCAAACTAGCGTCAAGACTCGTTGACGCCACTGGTCTGACACCGTTACCAAGGTTGCTAATCATTCCCCTAAGCCCGAAGCTTACAGATGTAAAATTCTCCTGGTTATCGGCCTGCCGTAGCCGAGCCTGTTTTCACAGAATGACTTTGTTTCATAATGAGCGCTGAACACACGACGATCCCGCAGCCGTCTATCAAGCAATCTTTTCTTATAAGCTTGTTGCGTAACAAACACATTCAAATCCATAATAACCCCATATTAATAGGCACATATGATCTTGCTTTCTGGCATTTGGGTGTGTTACTCCGCATATACATGCGATGCGCCCTTTCACTCGGTAACTTGTAGATGCAGGGTAAAAAAAATCACTGCCAGCGCAAGAATGTTTTTCTTTTTTGCTAAAGTGGCGTATGTTCAGGAGACATGCCCGAGGGCATCGTTGAAACCAGACCCCAAATTTCACGTTTCAAGGCCAGTTTCAAGCTCTTATTGTACTGATATCTTACTTCTTAATGTCACGTCTTAATCAGAGTTGAAAAATGCTCTGCCTTCAAAATTTCAGCGAGATATCAACTTATGTATTCGTCGACCTTGCTTGAATGTTTCGCTACCCAAAGTGGGCATTTTATTGACACTCGATTAATGCAGAATAGTTAACATTTTCATTGTTGCTTTAGCGCGAAAAGATTCATGTGAGGAACACAATTCTTGCATTCTCCGGCTTTCAGTCTGGTGTCACATGATCGTCAATTCGAGCTTGGGTTTCTCAGTGGACGTAGCCGTTGTAGTGCGGTCACATATGTATGTTCTTATCCAACGTCTGCCGTATATAAATGTAATATTTCTATCTCTTCTTTGCGATTATTAAATCAGGTCTCGATTGCCATCGAAACTATCAATATGCCTAAATATGGACCATATTTTGTAGAAGAAATTGTTTTCGTTATTACTACGAATTCAATTTATTCCAGTCACTTACATTTTCTTAGGTCTTAGAAGGGCGGTAATAGTTGGGTGGAATTTTTCACTCATGTCTCACGGGCTCAACGGTATCACCGATTCTATATGCGTAATGTCAGCGCGATGCGCCTGTTAATTGTATAAGTCGTATGCGATCGCAGTGGTGCTAAGCCTTCTACCGATTGACTGCGGCGTGCGTAAACCGGTTCTCTCCTTTGTACCTGACCAGAGCGGCCTGTCTTTTTGTCTGCATCATCGCGTTACATAATGGCGATAGTGCTAAGATCACCGTATTGCAGTAATCTCAGCCACTAGGCCACTAGCCATTGTGTGTGTAGTCATGAATTAGTGATATGTTACTTTTTTTTTCCTTTATTGCATCTGGCCACTCTACGGCTGATGTTTCTTTTGTTTTCGCAAATAGGATTATTAATACGTAGAAAGTAGTAATTTCGTAAGGTTTCGAACGTCTCATAGGGGAAACGAATATAGTCAACGGGGCTACTTTATTCAGATAGCATTATTTTCAGCGATTGCGTTTACTACGTATTTTTCTGTTTGTTAAGGTTTTCGTTTAGAGTGCTCACGTCATTCGTTTGAGCGCAGGAAACGTCCTCGTGCAATGGGCTAGAATAATAAGTAGGACAAGCTTGTCGGAAAACATAATAATTCTTAAATCCTGACGCTAATTACCTGTACATGTATTAGAGGCTAGGAAACCATATACGGAGAAATGACTAGAAAGCAGAATCCCACCATATCAGAAACGATGGTTGGCTGATTTTGTTGGAATTTTGCAAGCTATAGAGTAGACAAGCTGAAGTCTTGCAACGTTCTACGCCATATGCTATTCTTAGGAAAATTGATTATCAGTAAAATAAAGGGCCGTCTCAAACGAACTCAAGGTCCATATATTAATATAGCGTATGATCTTGGACGGCCAGTTTCGTTAGCACGACCTTATTGTCGTTTGGATTTTTAGCTAAATTAGTTACGGACGGACTGGTTCGCATCTGGTCAATACGTGGTACCAGTCAAGAAATACAATTAAAAAAGCTAAAATGCTTTATACGGCCATTTTGCTTATCTTACGTATTGCATCGCATCTATTCTCGCTGTTGTCGCCCCTTTATACTAACACCAACGTTGCCACTCGTTAATTTGTTTGTTGGCGTTCCTATTTTTTGCGGAAGTCGCCGCGTCGCGCCGCCACGTGGAGGGTCGGGTGCCACGTAGCAGATTTTGACTCGACGAACAATTCGAACGTTTATGTTGTTAGGGTTATTGCGGTGGCGGCGGCGGCTGCGGCTGCGGCTGCTGCTAATAATGACGTTATTGTGGTCATTTTCGGTCGTCATTGGCGGAACAGGCAGGCAAGATTTACGATGATGATGATGATGCGACCCGTACGGTATGGCTGACGTCGTCGCCGACTGCATCTGCTGTCGTGGCTGCAACGCTGCATGTTGTTGTTACGTTTAAGTGAGTACGCTTTCTGTCCGTTCGTCATCTTTGCTTGTAACTTAGCAACGGCGATGGCGGCATCAACCGAAGGAGTCAACGACAGCATTTATAGTAAGTTACTGCTGCTGCTGCTGCTGCTCTCCAGTGTTACTGTTGTAAGATATGAAGCAAAGCTACGTGCTCGTTCACCAACGGTGTTTCCACAACCCTGTCAATCCGTGATGTAGAAAGGATGAAATGAGTTGATCCCATCCGATGAATATGGCCTGTGTGTATAATACCTATTCAAGGGCTGGACGGAAGGTGTGATCGACGGTTGCGCAGACACCGTGCCCGCCAAGCACTGCCCTACGAGCGTCCGCAATAACACGATCGATAGCAGCTCAATAGACAGAATCATAGCGAGACAACAGCAGCAGGAAATACTAATATAGCCGAACCAGCTGATCGGAAGTGTAGGACAACGAAGTTAATCCCCGAATGACCCCTCAGTTCCTGCGAGATATTTCACTACCATCAATCGTGAAATGCATATTTTTGCGAGTTTGATAAAGGCCTTGTTCTGGGAAGAAAAGGATGATGTTTGAAGATGTCAAATAATGTTATTTGTTAACAGCATTGTCGGCCATATTTAGTTTCGTCAATGTACTAAAAACACAAACGTAATCATTGCTAATTGTCTCGTTCACTTTTCCCGTCCGTGACTGCTCTCGCTTTCATTCGTGGTGATTTTTCTTTTATTTTTAGCTTTGCCTCCGTATTAACTTCTAGAAAGGGGAGAAATCAGCAGGCTCCCATAAGGAAGCGGGTATTGGGAGTATACGAAGATTATTCATATCGTCCATGTGTGAATCGGCCCTCAAGAAGAAACATAAACCATTTGAAAATAAATAGGTGTAAAGTCTCCACAATTTATTCAACTCAATATTTTTTTCTCAATAAATTTATTTATTTCTATTGTAATGTAATAGCCGGCTTGTATGACGACCGTTTAGCTGATGGTCACATATAACATTACTGAAGCGTGTACTATTTATTTTGGCTTTTGAACGCAGCTAAACTGGGTAACCTTCTGACCCGGATGCTTGCATGATTTTTAAATAATGACTGACAAATTGTTTCAGCAAACGACTAATTCGGCGTTGTAAAATAAAATAAATTAATTGTAGCTTACTTCATCGGATGTTTTCATGCGGCACTTCAACTTCCTAAATGTTATATGAACCAAACAATGCTTGTTGTAGCTGACCTTTGTATTTAATGGCTTAAAGTATCGCGGTCTCTATAACTAGAAGAGTACAATTATTATTTATTGAATGTGCTTTTCGTCTATGTATGATTTCGTGTCTTCCTAATGTTTTAGCATCGGGAACGTTGATCTTACTACGGTTATATCAATATCCATGTCAGTGCCCAGCTAACAAACACCATTCGAATGGTAAAATCTGCAACAACGTTCACTGCCTTATTTTGACGTTACGGGCACAGTAAGACGAGTTGTGAATTTACCACCTAAAGGGATATCTGATCTTGCGTAAATCTGACTATCGAGATCGTTCATTATTTGTGGGAATTTGGGAGTCGTTAAATAAACGTTATTTACAATATAGCTCATATTATATGCAACGGCTGCTCGTGCCACCTTTATTGTCACCTTCACCGGTTTCATTTTTATAATAAGAAGTCCCCATGGAGGGTGAATGGGTGAGTTGATGACGATGATTAGCCCATCGAATTCCTGCATACGCGTATATACATACACGCACGTGCAAGGCCGGAAGGTGGCATCATATAAGCAGTACATTGAACACTTGGATGCCACTAGTAGGCCCAATATGGCAGCGATAACGGTTTCGGCGATGGCGCGATGAGGTCGATACAAAACAGCAACGAAAGCGGGCTTTGTGGCAGCTTCAAGCCCGCTGACGTGGTCGAATGATGGCGACGGCAATAGCAATGGACCGGACTATAAAATCTTCGTCAACGAAGAGCGCTACTCGGTTATTGTTGGCGACGATGGTTGAGTGAAGCAGACGGGGCGTTAGCGTAAGGTAGTCCCGCGTCGTCATCGATGTGTTTAGTACGGCGCCCGTCACGGACCCGACCCAAAGAACTAGGAAACAGCCAGCCAGTTTGTAACAGCCATCTATCACTGTACTAAAACTGTTGCTGTGAACTTCTTGTGAAGTTGATACTGGCCGCCGTTGTTGACGTAGCTGCAGTAGTCCAGAAGCAAATTTAGCAATAACAACCATTGCAAAATAAATAAGAAAGAAGAACGGAACGATTTAGCGGTAGCGTTTTAGAACTGAGGGTTGCTAACACTGAACCAACCGATTGGCCTCTTCTATAATAACCATCTCTATAGACTATAGACTGTCTTGCCAAGACTGCCGCTCGCCTGACAGGCTTCTAATCAGTATTGATCATGAGCCGGTACAGCAGATGGTGACGGTAAGCTTCATTCTTGCGTCACAGTCAGAGGCGGTGCTGCGGATTTTTTGATGAACTTATGGCAAGCCTTTTATCGGTCTTCATCTAATCAGTATTTAAAATCCCTCACGCCCGACCGATAGAAATATTACAATCTCTACCTGAAAGAAATCCAGTCGGTATCATTACAGTTAGTTTAGCGTTCCGATATACCATTGTGCATATTAGTCGCTTGCGGTATATAATATTGGACTGTATATTGTATCTAATCATATATGATGGCTGATAACTTTTCATTTTTGGTCTATTTTATGGAACCCTTGCGAAATCGCTATGAATCATCTTCGTGCGAACATATTGGCTGAGTTTTTCCATATATAATTCATCTTTATTACCGGAGAAAACATCACATTTTTTATTCTATAGAAACAATATAATGGCATATGGCGTTTGATTATTATGATATCAATATACTATTCAGTTTAGTATATATTTGATATTTATCGGAAGATAGAGGGCCACCTCGCAGTAAATCGATGCGTACGAGCTTGAGCCGTTTGTAAAATACACTAGAGTGCGGCGCGTTTCTTGTTAAACGTCAACAGATAACAGAAAACGTTCAAACGCTATATCGACCCTCACGATAATTTCGTACGATGTTATCGACCTCCAGAAACTACAAAAGTGCGGAATTAAATTTCAGGAGCTGGCAAAGCAAAACAATAGCAGTCTGAGTGATATAGAAGGATAACTTCAACGAAATGTTAAGAACCGGTGCTATCACCATTCATCTCCAATGCCAGTTGCGCATGAGCCGATACAAATGCAAGCACTTCATAACATTATAGTATATCTGTATTTACCAGTCATGTTCATTTGTTTTTGCGTCAAAAACAAGAAGAAAAATTAAACTATCCTAGGTTCAATCGTCTCTTCCTCGTTGCGCGCTTCGATCGCGATGTACCCGCTAAGAAACAAATCTAATTGAATGAATGTTTCTCTCTACGATAACACCTGCGACTAGTATCTTGGGTCGAGGTCAAGCTGCAAGTTCCGTTCAATCCTCACATGTGTTAGGATTAGGGTAAGCAGAGTTGACATTGACATAATTGAGACTCAGGCATGACATGGCGCAGTTTTTTGGTTAGGAAGTTATTACAGCTATAGGAGAGTCTTTAAAATGGCAGAATATGCACGAAACCGGAGTGGCAGCACCAGTTGATCAAAGTGAAGCTCGTTACAGAAGACAGAATAGGGAAAAAAAAATGGTATGCATTTGGGTCTTCGTAAGCATGTGAATAGACTGACTGGATTGAGAATCAAACCCCAATCAGCGTACTGACGATCATCGTGGATATGGAGGCATCAACCCGTGGGCTGATGTTTAGGTAGCTGGAAAGAGCATGGCCAAACTTCTAGCTGCATCAAGGACTTAAACAGCGTCTGTACTCATTCGATGCAGGCAGATCGCGTTCGATTTAGTTCGGGAATAATTAAGTTTAGGCAGTATTTAGTCCATGAACTCTTCTAAAAATGTGTCATGTGTAGAATGCCTTACATAATGCTTCAATCACTCTTGAAAGTATCTATCATCTCTGGGAAAGGATTGTTTGCGTCGGTCCATCACGGCGATCTAAAGCAAGTGGTGGACCTTCGTTTGAAATAGAAATCTTCCATCTTCCACTACTTAACTCCATACGCGAGAGGATATAAGCAACCTCTATCCGAATCCGAGAAGAGACATATTTATAGCTCTCTATTATTCTCCAGATGTACGAAGACTGATTTTGTCTGCCTCAGATATCACCATTACGATCGAAAATCCACGTTATAAAGATCACCGATTCGCGCCGTTTTCGAAAAATCCTATTTAATCGATATCTATTCACTGCTAAGGCTATCATCCCACGTTCGATGTAATTTCTTAGAAAGAATATAGTTCTTCATTCAAATTACCTCTTGTATACTGGTACAGCTTTTTACTGTCACACTTATCACCGATGATATCGGCAGTGTGCCATAGAAGGCCGCTGCACGAAATAGCTGGTACGCTTATAATAGTTGGCCACATTACATGACTGTATCTTCTTTGTTGGTGATTCGGTTGAGCGTGGCTATCGCTCTTCAGCGCATAGTGAATTTTATATTAAATATAAAAGTGAAGACCTACCGTGTTGCGAAACTAATTGCTGATATGATGATAATAATCGTTGCCATTTAGACATAACGGTTTCACTAGCTCTGAATTAGATAGACTATTGCGATGACGACAGCAAAAAAAAAATCGATATCTTCTATATATAGCCAATCCGCGTTTTTTTTTTTTTTTTTTCGCATTTTTTTAATCTGCCGTATGCCGTATTCAAGATGACCTGGACCCCTTATTCGTACAACAAATTTATGTCAACACGCAACTGTTTTACGAACGGCGTCATCGTTGATGAAGCACGGTCACCGATGCGGTATAAATATCGGTTAGATTGCTCATCTCCAACTGGGGAAAAGTGATTCTTCCGGTATTTCGGTTCGCGCTTAAAGTTCCCATCTCTAAAATTATCATTAGTAGATTCGGTGCTTGGAAGAACAGATTCAGAATGATTAGAAAGCCTATTCTTTCTGTTGTTGATTTGATTAAATTGGACGCTGCAATGCTTCTTTTTTCGGTGACTATGTGGCTTAGAAAAGAAGATTACTCTGGTTAATTTGACGTTTGTCATGATATGAAATTATTGCGCTACTTTACAGCGAGAATGTGTCGGGCCTACACTTTGACGACTTGGAAGAATTCTATAAGTGTATTCCGCATGACATGTCATGAATAAATGATATTTTAATTTGTCATGCAACTTCGATCCTCGTAGTAAAAAAAACGCTAACCCTCGTAATGGAAAAAAAGAGTAAGATGTATTGGCTTCAGATAGCTTCTTCTCGCGAGCCTTGTCCAAGAGACAGAACGCATACGCTGAGTGACGGTGGGGTATGTAGTATCCGACGTAATACTATATTTATGGATATTTATTATTGAATCAGATACTATAAATAGTAGTCGATATGACGATTCTTCACCTAAAAAGACATTAATAAAATAATAATAATAAAAATATCCTCAACAGATCTCAGTTTTATACTTAGAAATGTAAGCTTCGTAAAGCGAAGCCTAAGATCTATATTTACAAATTTACTATTCCCAATTACTAATGGCAAGTGTCAGAATAGATGTATATACATGTTATGAAGGATTCCTCGAAATCTAACAGAATGAACCTAAGACTAATTTTTTTCTGCTGGAAACATTGAAAAACCAAATAAGCCTAATCACTATACTATGACGATTTTGATGAGAAAAAGAAATATTGATTAGACTTTTCTAGGACTTCAAAAATTTCAGAAGTGATCGATCGTTTTCAAAATTTGTACTTTACGTTTAATTTATGTTTTTTTTTTGAACACGTTTTTTTTGAATATACATACATACATACACACACACACACACACGCACAGAAAGTAGCCAAAAAGTGAACAATAAGAAAAAACAAAATACTTTAAATCTACGGGTATATGTTCCTGCACGTTAATACGTGCAGGAAATTATTTTTAGTAAAGCACGAAACAGGAAAGCAACTACAGTAACAGTTTTATGCCAGATACTATGTAATACAGGTCCGATCAGACTTTGGCCCATAATAAGAAAAAACCTCAAATGTGTCTAAATATATTAGCTACCAAGCAAAAAGTTTGAAAATATTTATTAAATATAAAATTTAGGGATTCATCGCATACAATATGTCCAAATGTGTCCGAATAAAAATGAAAAAATACGAAAAAAAGGTATCTATATCGTTCGGAATAAACTAGAGGGCATTTTGCCGAGCTGTATGCCGTAGGTATACATCCCTCGTTAAACAAATCCTATTAGTTCCAGAATGAAACCGCTAACTCATTATAATATGAGGCAAAAAAATTGTTTTTGCGATACGAGCTAAGATCACCTAGTGTCATATATCTTTGTGAGAATATAGATTTCCAAATTGAATGTTATACTCTATCATTATACAGCCTGCAGAAATCAGCGAAAGACCTTTGTGCGTGCATGAGGAATATCCGCAATAGCAATTAAACTGGAACGGTTAATGATTCATTGAGAGGAGCACAAAAAAATGTCATTTCTGATCAACACAGAAGTCCGACGCAATGCTAACACGGTTCCAATTAGGTGTAGCTTATAAACAAGCGACGTCCTAATTTATCCTGGACAATCCGCATTTAGAGAGATGGTGCTATTTCCGCCCAGGACGTGAAGGTCGTTGGTCTACCGCGATAGACAGTATCACAAGCTCACGGCAAACTAAGTTAAATTTCAAAAATACTTTTTGTTGCAGGCCAAACATCATTTCTGCAACGACCTGGAAATCTCTTGGAAAATCGTCGTAATCTCACACACCAATAGCAATAAAATTACTTAGAATATATTACTAATACGTGCCGTTATACTTGGCTATGCTATTTACGCGTGTATTCCAACATACGCTCTATGAAGATCCGCGTTCTGAGCGCGTTACTTGAAAGTGTGCATTTTCCAGGCGTGCAGCGATAGTCGACAGACACCTGTCAAAACCTGGGGTCTGCTGTATTCAGCTTATCAGGTTGTTCCTATCGCTGTGCCACCTGGTCAGACCGGAGCTCTTTGGCTTCTCGGCTGTTGCGACTCCGCCCGATTGATTCGTGTATATATGCTTCTCTTACAAAACCCTTTTCATACCCCTGAACAGTGTTTTAAATGCCTGCATTCCCTATGGTTTTCCCATTGCGGGTTCAGCCTGGCTTCACGCGACCCGTGTTCCCCTTGATTCGAAATCCGTTGACAAGTATGTGCCCAGAAACATCCGCTCCCCTTGATTGATTATGTAAATAGTTCATTAGCTTCTATTTTATAGACCAATAACATTTGGTAATCTATACGTATTTTTCCGTTTGGTTTGATTCAGTTTACAACAATGAGAAATTCGTCAACTGGGTTGGATAATCCAATGAAAAGTTGAAACGTCCGTTATATTAGATAAAGTGAATTTGGCCAATCCTCTCTAATAATATACGTACGTAAAGAATCAAGTGTGCATAAGGAAAGTTATTTTTTACATATGGAAAATAATCACAAAAATGGTGCACTTACGTGTCGTTGTCTATATGTAATATATCTGTTTGTAAGAGCCGAAATAAAACCCCCTATGGGAAAAATTAGTTGAACGTATTTTGTTTAAATGAAAAGGTTTGCTAATCTCATAACAGGGCCTATTATTTAATGACAAAGACATAAATCGATTAAAGGGAGAACGGTGCTTCTTTTCGAATAACTAACACCCTTCAAACTTTTCAGGCCAATGCCAGTTCGAATTTTACTCAGATTATTCTAAGCACTACTTGGACAATAGACTATTCTTCTAACGATGTCAAAACAAGCAAAGTAAAGGACGACATAATGAAAATATAATGTCGTTTTCCCATTTAGAACAAAAATGATAATGATCAGATATTACCGGGACATTAATCCGGAAAGACAACATGGTAGTCACAATATTCCTTTATTCCATCGCTAAACAATGAAATGTGTTCAATTATAAGAAATTCAGGCACGGAGTCGTTCTTTAATGTTAACCGTAACTAGCTCGGTATTTACTCATTTATTGCAGGCATATGAAAAAAACTGCTTTTTTCTCATTAGTCAACACCATGTAGAAAGCAAGACGTGTAGTCCCATTTGGCCCCCAAAATGACGGACAGAAGACTTACAACAATATAATTTCGACCTTATTGTTCGATCATTTGATGTTGCTAGCAATTATCTCGTCATCTAATCTAAACATGAGCCCATCTAATTGTATGCCCACATACAAGCCTTTTTTGGACGGTGCCAAATTTAAAGAGATACGATTAAATACGGTCGTTTCTGCACCGTTATACCCCGTAACAGGTATCTATGCGTGTGCAGGCAAGCATCGCACGCGTCCCTACGGGTGTTCTAACAAACACCAGGCAATCGAATCCGAGAAGTCATCCTTGAAGATATGTATAGGCATATTTTTCGGTGCTGTGAAATAAGTAGCGAAGCAGGAGTATCGACTGCTATTCACGCATCCTACAATTAAAAGTTATTATAAAAACAAGTGACATACGAAATGAATTTCAAATTCAGATCGCGCGTTACGTTGATAATATCGTGAAAAGAAGTCATTAAATATATTTATTGCATATTAGGACAATCACCGCTAGTGGTCTGCCATATTCCAGATTGTTATTAGGTAGTACACCATCAACTAGTCTACATATATATATATATATATGGCCCTTGTTCATGAGTTGTACAACACGCAAGTGTAAAAAGGTGCAGCATCGCATCTCTATGCGATATATCTATAAATCTAGATCTCCTTACAGAGACAATTCTTCATGTTATTGGCCGATTTCAGGTACAACGGTGTAAGATCTATTTTTTGTCTTTCAGCTTGACTGGGCCAACTTAATGTCTAACAATGTGTCTCTATTGTTTTATCAATCGCTCTGCAAGTTAAAGTCTTAATTTGTTCACGAACTTGCTCATACGTACATGGAAGTGTCCTCCACTAGCTAGCTAGCTACCAGCAAAAATGACTATACAATCAAACGATTAGTATTTCCCTGCGCCCAAACAGGATTGAGAGATATGCGACTATATGTTGACTTTTCTGTTTTCTTTTATAAGCTACCTCCGTAGATCGGTAAACTATCGTATCTTCGTCAGCCGTTTACCATGGCAAATGACTACGACGATATTCTATAGCTATGAAATTTGTCAATGGGCAATTTTGGGCAAATTTGTCATTCCAATGGGCAGCACTTAATAATTTTACTATTTACTGTTACTCATAATTGCCTACACATTTACTGAACGAAGGCTTTTTCTCGAAATTCTCGGTATGGTGCACTGATAACGTGTTCTGCTACTGAACTTTGAATTGAAACTTAAAACTGGACGTACACGCAGTTCGTTTCGAACCGAGAGGGAGAATCTAGCCAACCGGACCAATGGTCAACAGCGTAAGTAAGGACAGAACGCAAAAAACTGAAAGAAGGTTTATCAAAAGCCGCTGGAATATCGATGATATCGAGAGTTGTATTACTATGAACGTGGCGTGGAACGTATCTACAGAGACTCATTTAAGATGGTTCAAGGCGCCATAGTGGATGCAAGAAGGTTTATTAATTGCAAACGATTGTTCTTATAGATAAATATAGCAACAGTCAAAGTTATATTGTTGGTCTTAACTTCAACTTATGGGAAAACTAAATCTGCTAATTTCAGAACTAGATTCAACTCGCGCCTTGTACAGTATGCAGTGAAAGAAAAAAGCGTCACGCTTCTGTGCGGGTAAAACTAGATCTTCTTTATACATCACGCTTACTGGCCCAGCTAGTCGAGGGCCCATCTTAAACCATTATATTTTTATGTTGCGAAACGATGTATGGCTCAAATAAATGAATCTTTATTGAACTAAAATAATCTAAATAAGTAGAAATTAGGCTGTCGATAATCTAAGACGCATAAATACGACTCTGTGATTGAACTATAGATCAAGTTCATAGAATCTATCTCTGATCCGCGAAGACCAAAACACCCCGCTCGCTCACAAAGACACCCATAGCTTCAAACGAAACTACAAATATTAGCCCCATATGTCTTTTTTTGAAGGACAACAACACCTTCTCGCTTTTCCTTGATCGAAACTTATGCTAATTTAAAGAAGAATAGAAAAACAAGTGGTTAGGAGACATGCGCGTTTTTTCTTTCAAAATACTATCTTCAAAATGTTGTTTATCTATCCATTTCAAAAAGAAGGTCTGAATCTGGTGTCTTTTTTTTTTTCGCTTTTCTGGAATACATTAATCATGAGGCCACAATAAATGTGAGACATGTTTATATCCTTATTCGAAATCGACACACGTGAGGGTTCGCATTACGAAAAGCAAACGACGAATTGTGCCGCATTTTAGCAATCATTTACTCTTATCTATCACGCTACTGCCAGTTACTGAATCGCTTAAGTTACCTGTTGCAAATTATCCGTTCAAAAACGTTTTTGCCGAAACAATTTTGCCATCGCAGTGTCAATGTAGCATAATTTGACATCGTTTGATGCTCATTATAAGAACAAATTTCATTGTCTGAAAGTAAGTATTATTAGTGTGCGCTGGTATATTTGTTGGCTAGATTTAATACGAGAATTTACTCTTAAACCGAACTGAGTTCTGGACATCAGGTTCTCAAAATAATGATTCTTTTCATCCTAAACATGGACCTATACAGTGAGCACTCTCCGAGTGTTAGGGGCCTGTCTTTATCGTGTTTTACGTCTAGCACTCACGCCGTCAGGCATAACTTGAAACGGCGCTGCCACGGGAAAAATCTAAAGGACCTAGCTGGTCGCAAACGCTTCAAACAGACCTCCTGTTTTGCTTGTTTCCAAGCAGGTCACATCTGTTTTCTACTTACAAGCTGTGTCAATCAACGAAAAATCTAAGACAGCGTTTATAATACAGTAGTACACGTAATAATTTGCTAGCTATCTTTATATGGCCAATAATATGCGCAACTACCGTCTGTTCTGGGGAAGGCTACCAGGTTAGTTAGCGGCAAAAGCGAAAATCAAGCAGAAGGTCACGAAATCGATGAGGTATAGGTGGAATGGTGCTTTTGTAAAACGAATTACTATTGAGTTTGAAAAGTATAATGGGTGAATTAGCTAACGCCAGGGTTTGGTTACGACAGCATCGTCGTCACGGCGGTGACCACCCCCATCGACAGCAACGGGAACTGCTGTGAACAGCGGCAGGTGACATCTGAGTAAACGAAGACAGAGTTGTTTTCGTCATCATTCAAATGTTTTCATGGTGTCCGCAATGAGGTCCTTGCAAGCGGGCTGACCAGCGTCTGGATGAACCCAGGGTGGAAAGGCTAGCGCAACAACAGGCATGGGTTGTTTTTACTACAAAAAACTGGGTACACTACTGTGAGTGTCACTACAACTACCACTTCTGCTACGGCAGCAGCTGATACAACCAGAAGAAGTGCGCCATTAGGGAGCAGAGGCAGATAGTACGGAATTACAATAAAGGACATATCGTTGCCTCACAATGAGGCATTCGGTTACGTGAAATTAACACGCATACAACGCTTTTTCGGGCAGGTAATAGCACATATTTTTTTTGAAGGCTCTATCTATAGTTCAGTATATCTAATTATACATAGTAATACATAGTTCAGTCCAAGTCACGCCGTATCTTGCCCAATATAGGATCCGCACGCTTTCATTAATTACCGATAATGCTAAAACAAGATCAAATGCATGGCATCTTCTTCTCTTAAGCAAAATGTTTCGAATTTTACCACGGATAGTATCGTTTAGCATTGATTTAGAATTTTCCGAGTTTCGCTGCTTCAACTGTTATCGTATAACGTCTATATATCGTTATCCAGTCGACTGTTTAGCTATCATATAAAAGGGACGCTTAAATCGTTTTTTGAGATTTTGTTTGAGAATCCTACTTTTAGTGGCACATCACCACATCATCAACAAAATTTGTTCACATATACCCGTTGCTAGATCACTTTGTCTATCCTTTAGTTGCCACTTATACGGAGTATTTATAAGTCTCCGTTTATCACCAATTGAGCAATGGTTGGTCAAACCACGACTTTCTGGGGAACAAAGGCACGACATTTAACGAGCAGTGGCTGGTTGTGGACATATCCAAGTAAATCATTAGTTCCAAGTGAAATTCACAATAAGAAGTGTTTTTTTTTTTTTTTTGAATACCTTCTTACACATTTGCGGGTAAAACCTGTTTGGGGTTATTGTGAAAACAAAAAAAAATTATTTTAAGGGTGTGACCTTCAATCTTGAGTGCATCCCCAAGGGCTTGAAAATATAAACAAAAATAATTGTGTTTCTAAATGAAAGCAGTTTTGCTTTCTTTTTGTCAAAAAGAACAAAGAAAAGACTTTTTATTATTTACTTTTTGATTATAATATTATTTTTTAAGATTCTTAAAACATGAGAGAGTCATGTTTATGTAATATAACCATCGTCCACGCGATTACAGCTTGAATTCAGGATTTAAGATATTTTCTCAGAATATTTATCTTTTTTTGGATATATTTTTCTTTCTCTTTAATATTAACTGTGCGTCAAGCAGTATTGATAGCTGTAAATTCACTAAAGTGTCTCTTAAATACACTACATACAAAACATTCCAATAGATTACATTTTGGGCGAGTAGTAGGTCAAAAGTCCCAAAAAGGCAAAGGCTCAAAACAGCTAAAAAAATCAGGGGTCTCGAAAAAGCTAACCGTTGGCAGCTCGTCCACAGCAGAAGGATTAGGTAAGCTGATCTTCTGTCAAATTCCGAAAACGGCGCACTGTTGTCCGCCATGACAGGTTTGTTTGTTTCGTTTTATAAAGAACTGGTTTTCGTCTGATACCAAGAGTAGCAGACGAACGCATGCCGTTATGATAAATAGCCCGCCAAAGTTTTCCTAATTTGAACACACCATTGTATATCTTCGATAATGCGGCAATTGCTGGTTATTGACAACCACCTGCGCATAAATCTCTTATGTATGCTCTACTATTACTTCTAATCATTACCCAGCATGTCTCTATAATAATAATATGTGTAATGAGAAAACTAAATTATACCTCGACAAGTTTATTTCTATAAATTGTAACAATATTGTTTTTGGGCGAAATCAATATTAAAATAAGCACAGCCTACTTTCGTCTGTTTCGTTATTTCGTTCCCGCGATGTTCCTCATTCATGCACTATACTTATGGACACAGATCATTGTTTATGCTACTGGTTTTTCATCACATTACGCCGCTGTTTGAGAAAAAATGATGCCGGCAAATTTCTTCGAACCAACACGTTTCTGCAAAGCATTTGAGTTAGGCGCTAGCGCCTATTGTGGAAGTCCATTACTTCTATGAAGGACCAAATTTGCATTTTTATTCCATAAGAGAAGTAGTTGATTGCTGCACACATGCGAGACATACGTCCCTTAACGACAAAAATAAGCCACGGCGTCTCCAAACGGATCAACACTAATGAGAAATATTCGAAAGCAAACGTTATCAGGCGATTCAAACGTACAGACTGGTTAACAAAAACTGGCCTTGGTGTGACTCTTGCGCTCTGTGCTCAAAAATATAGAGCCAGTAACATACACAAACGTTTAAAGCGGCTCAACTGATCAAATATAGCTTTAATCGAAATCCAAACGTTGTTCGAAACGATTTATTTCACACTATGGTCATCAAATCAGACTAAGAAACTTTTTTCTATAGTTTATTTGCATTGAAATGTGTATATGTAGGACCTGCCCAAAGCGTTCAGACTAGCTCAACACCACAAGTTAATTTGTGTTGGCAAGCCAAAAAGCATTCTGTGAGTGACATGACACTCGTTAAATCTCTTCGTTAAGTGTGTTACGTTACAACTAAGAGTTTTGTTCATTGAGTACCGTGATTTCGTTAGATTTATATTGCATGACCGAGATGATCGTATTCGTCGAAGTCACGGGCTGGATTTCTCTCATCTGCGTTATTGACGAGGGTTTCTCACATATGGGCCGTTACGGAAAACCTTTACCAACACCACCATGATCTTAGTGTCAGTACTTCGTACTGCTGAAAGGCGTAGCCATGTGTTGGTTGCAGGAGGTACTAGTGATGCCAGCGTCGAGGAATACAGTGGATTCCGTTGGCTGGGGTGCACCATCAGAGACTGCAGAGTATAAACAGTATTACCAACCTGAAACGCAACAAGACATCGACGAAAAGAACAACGATGCAACGCGATCGTAACAGAAACAGCATACAGAAACACAGTCGTCGCCACAAATCTCGCATCAGACATCAGCGTCAATTACGAAAACACTGCCATCACTCCTTATCGTGTACAAGAACGATGGTGTGCTCCCGCGGACTTCAAAGAACAAATCAGCATATCGAAGGTCGTGACGCGGCGGAACAAAATCAACATACCTTTAGCGCTAGCAAATGAGGATAAATGAACAGAGCTTATTAGATTTCCAACAGGTAGGAATAAGGAAAATATCATAATTGATAGACAGGCAGCAGTACTGGGCTCAATCATAGCCCTCTTGTTTTTCATTGTAATACGTCATAATACGATTATTGTATTGAAAAATAAAGGGCACCGAAAATTATATTCATCAAATTTTTTGAATAGAACTTGAACGAGTATACCTGCCCGATTGGCGGAAACGACAATCGGAGTGGGCAAGCCTTATCGCAGACATTGGAATACCAGTTTTAAGTGCTTTATTAATTACTTTTCCTTGGCCGCCCATCGGCCTGGGATGCCTAATCACAGCTTCAGACTGTGCAGCTTTTCTGAACACTACATGTTTCGAATTTTACGTCCAGTACGGCCGTTAGGCCTTCCATCAGACAGACGGCTGGTTCTCAGCACGAAATAGAATGTGTCCAAGTTCGAACTCCAGTCCGGATCACACGTTACTCGCTACGCCCCCATGAGAAGCGCTATCTCTAAACAATACTAATGCCAATACGGAAGCTGTGAGATAGGCTCGCTCTAGGCCTTGTAGCCAGACAACCTCCATACGTGCATCTCACGAAAAATATTTATTACATATTTTCAGCCAGAATGGCAATATATCTTGCCAAGTAGAATCGGTGACATAGTATTTCGCTCCATTTAACAGACCTCTGTCAAATTAATATACAGTATAGTAGTAATATACTCATGTAATGACAAACGAAAAAGTGAGTTCTTTTAGATTTCTTCCTTTTCTTCAAAACTCTGATATATCGTATTATATACTTCGGTGCCACTATACGTACAATCAGTGCTTATGGCATCACCATAGGCATCCAGATCGTCACCTAGCCACATAATGCGCCCCCTTTGGGTTCGATCCTAATATTTCCAGTGTGAACACTTCATTAAGGTGCAATCTACTCGTGTTCCTTGTTTTTAATCAGTCGCTTTATAGTGGTAATTACAAATTCCTTCAGGATCTGTTCAGCTCAACCTAATCTTTCTGTATTGTATAAAATATCACACCGTAATCTGTTCCGGTTTCTGCGAGGTCATTCAAAATTGTCGAAGATTGACTAAGCAATAAAGCCTGTCTGTTGTTCTTAGAATAGCAACAAACATCATGCTAATTCATTACACGATGATAACTATCTTAGCTCTGCAAGGTCTCTGAACAAATGCTGTGTTCGCATTGTTTCCTCGCATATATATATATAGTGCTTTAGCTTTTCTTGAGAGTAAGTATTCCCGAATCTCATGAAGCCGGTACAAGCGGTTCGATCACAACTATAAAAACCTCGTATCCATTATTTGTGACGGAAAAGGGCGCTAGAACAATATAGCGATCATTACTCATCTCTTCTGACTTCAAAGTTTAACTTTTCTTTAAAGAACTTGCAATGCAAACATTGTTCATCCGCACACGCACAGCCAGTAAATAGAACATCGATGGGTTTGATGGTAGCGGTGATACTTCAGTAGAACAAATACTACTACCACAGTCACCGCAGCTATCGCAAGCCCTGATAACGACGCCTGTAGACGACAAAATATTCTCTCTCTTTCTCGATATATATATATAACCAGGCAGACTCAGGTGAAGAACGCAGCAAAGGTGGTCTCCAAAAAGCATACTATGTAGGTGGGTGGTGGCGTATGAATGAAGCGCCGCCCTTTTGCCGAGGTTTTTCTGCTCGTTTACTGAATCCAAATAGCCAATGCCTGAGCGATGTACCCTTTTATAAACTAGCCGAGCAGATGCAGCGGGCTTAATTCTAGCAACGTTGGAAATAACAGCAGGACTAGTCGCATGCAAGGAGAACGACAGGCGGGCAAGGGATGGGTACTACTCGGTTGCCGCTCTCCGATCGTCTTGTCATCATTTTCGCTCACGTCGCGGTCGTCATTGCGGTCGGAGTAACTCTTTGTTGACCAACGTCAACGGAAGAACCGCGGGGGGCACACAGTCGAGGGAAGAGAAAGAGGGGGAGACACACAGGAACAGCAGGCGAAGGGAAACAGCTGTAGATAATTTAGCAAATGGAAACCGATGATGGCGACGGCGAGTCGAAATGTTTGTGAAGATGAAGAGGGATAGACGAAAAAGCAGAGGCAAATACCTTCTCGAAAATGTTGCGGGACTTCGATATCGATAAAACAGCATAGAAAAAGAAGTGGACGTATTGCTTTCACAATATATCGTGAAGTTCAGACCGCCAATAATGACGGCTGTGATGATGATGATTGGCTGCCGTTGCTTTTTGGTGGGTGAAGCAACTGATGGCAGAGGAGGCGAAAAAAAAATAGAACTTGAACCATTAACATCGCCACTCGGCAGTACCATTAGTAGCAGTGGCAACAATGCGCTGAACACGATCAAAGTTGTTTCAAAGACAGGAAGTAGCACACGGCGGACGGAGGTGGACAGAGGCCGCTGGCGTTATGACTGGCGAGAAGACGGCGCCAACAACCATCGAACTTAAATCTTATAATGGAAATAGGAAATGAGACAACAATGTACAAAAACAAAACAACCATTGAAAGTTCCATATTTGGAGCAAGTTAAATGGTGAAGGCGACTCGCTCGCTAATCGAGTGTGAGGCTACTTTCAATTAGTAATCCAACGCTGCGCCAATTGAAATGCGCCAGTCAATCCCATTAACACGTTTTTCCGTATCGCGCTAACGTACAACAAACCTCGTGACAAGGACTTGAAATAACTATTTGTAGATACTTGCTTCCATTTTACTACGCAAATATATCTTTAGTTTATACATGTCATAGCTGGAACATACGCCCATTGCCTAGATGTTTTCTGCGTTTATACTTATAACAATGTTGTTTTTTGCTTGTCGTCTTTATAACGAAAAGTATTAAATATAATACAAAATTCATTTTTGGTACAATGGCATCTTTGTCAGTACAGCCCTTTCAATGTGAAACCGCATTTATAGACGGCCTCATAACACACCGGAGATAGAGACATGCACACTGATAAGGATCGAACCTGAAAGGCCAACACAAAAGATCCGTATTGGGTCTGTTATGAGAATGTAGGCTTGTCATGCATTACACAAGCTCGTACAATCATTGTTCGAGTTGTTGTTGATACAAACTCGAATTGTTTTTTCTCTATATTTTAACTTGCAAACTTTCTAGATTCTTAATTATCCTATAATAATAATTATCATAATAAGCTTGCATGTGTGATAACAATGACACTCACGAGATAAGAACAAGCATACTGCTGCGATAACGTGTAGTTCACGTTATCGTTGGGCTGGAATGAAGAAGGACTGGTTAACATAGTCTTCCTACCGAGTAGAGTGATTTAAATTTTGTGATCATACCCCCGGGTGAGCTTGACCGCGTTGAACCGCCATCCAGGTTAATAGAGCATAGATGCACAATATGGTCAAGATATCAGTTAGTATCGATTTTCGTTTTCAAGAAGCGCTTTCCTTTTTCTACTACGACGAACTTCTCTAATACCGCCATACTTTGATCAGTCTTTAGCAGAAAGCTGTTCTCAGACAACCGCCAGTTGTTATTACAAATGCCCTTTCTTTACTTAATTCTTTAGGGGGAAATAAGGATGAAGAGGACAAGTATGTTTAAGTTGGCAGAGTAAATCTACTTTGCTATACCATTCGAGCTTATTAATCTTATTATGATTTTCTTGGGCAATTATATTATATTTGGACTTTGTTATGCTCGAGTCCCATTGTGTAGGGATAGTTTATTTGTGTTTAGAAAGATACGGTTGTATGAAATTAATGTTGAAGATTCAATCAAGATCAGAATGACTGCCCAACGACAATGATTTGACATGGTATGTTGCACCGTCTCTTGGGTGGATACACGTAGTCCGGCAAATGAAGTCCTAATATGCGGACCAAACATGAGATATCTAATTAGAATTATAACTAATGTTGAAGTCGCACTCGGTTTACGTTTGCGAAAATGGTGCCTTTCTGTTCCGCGAATTATTAACGATCTTACGATACAACAGTCTTCTTTCGTACGGTGAGAAATGTACCCTGCAATTCGAATTGTAGCAGCTTACAACGTATGACGATAAATATAAACAAAAGCCGACTGATAGCCTGTCCCCTAACACCGCCTATCCTCGGACAGGCCCTTTTTATTTGCAACATCCTAATCCCAGCAAGTAAATTTGTATCTTTACTCGGGTACCTCAAATATCGCCTGCTAACGAGTCTAAAAATCGTGCCCCAAGTTAAGTTGATTATATTACGATGAAATCTGGTGCCAATGTAGCCAGCTGAACAAGATCGCTTGCGTCTGAACACACGTGATACAATCCCATACACATACCCAGACATTATCAAGCTCTCTTATGCTGTTGTCCGTTAGCGCGTCCTAGCGACTAGCAAGCGATATAGGCAATACCCTTCATTCTGTTTGTTTAGAACAGAGATATCAGATATGATCATTTCAGTAGCTTGCCATTGGCTAGATCATAAACTAACAGAGTTATTATTATGATATTTATTAGGTCGCGTCATGTATAATAAGGGCATTAATATAGTTAACATCATTAACTTGACCGGTCATAGGTGCTAATTCAAACCAACGTGTCTGTTGCTTTAAGAGTTGGCTCTAGCTATTCCCATTGTTAGTCCCCATGTAGATATATATATATATATATATATATATATATATATATATATATATATATAATCATTGTTCAATTTCGAAAATTAGAAAATCTAATGTGCGTACATTTGAAATAATCTGAAGCAAGGATAAATGTATTAGAAAGGTGTAGCTTTGGAAAGCTCTACTTACACATGTTTCGAGTTGGAATGACTGCAAGTTTTTAATGTAAAGCTATCTGTCAACGAAGTGGGCAACATTTCATACTGTTATAAATTGAAATCACCGCGTGGGTCGCGTGAAAGATACCTTCAATGAATGTCATAATAGCACATAGAAGGTCTAGGGAGAAACAAAGGAAGACTAGTTGACAATTTGCGTTTTTTCTTAAATACATTTGCTAGCCCAACGACCACGTAGGTCCCTTTGCTGCCTAGAAAAGAAAGGATCTGGTCAGTGCCCTTGCGTATCAGTTAGACGGCCTTAACATAGGGTCGAATTAAAGGACTCGTTTTCTATATGTACATTTGTGCTATCACTATCGAATACAAACACCAGTATTGTGCCACCCGGCGGCAATATCCAACCGTCAGAGTAGCGAGGCCAAACGATACGAACGATTATAGCTTCGCTGTAGTTCCCATGTGTGAGATAGCACTACACATATAGAACGCTGCTTCGGAGAAGTCTCCGCGGTGTTCAGATGGTTCATTGCCTCTACCATAGCTTGTGTTCACAGTAATTAGCTGTAACAGTAACAATAGAGTGATGGGAAAAAGAGACCAAGGGGTCTCTTCAACATAGCTGTTCAGTTTGTACTCGTTGATTACTTATCAACGTCGTCCACGATGCGGCGTTGACAGCGGGCTCCAATGAATTATTCAGTGAAATTGCCACTTCTTGTTCAAAGGCATTCAAGTTGTCACAAAGCGGCCACAATGAACAGTGCTCCAGTGTGGACTTTTCCCGTAGTTTTTGCCAATAGGCTTCCTGTCGGAATAACTGGCATGCAGATTATTATTATTTAGATTGTTGCAATCACGCTGCTAGCTTTGCCCTTGCAGCAGCAGCAGCAGCAGCAGCAGCGATCGTGTGAATCTCTCTACGGAGCGCAGAAAGCATTGTAGAGGTGGGCAACGCCTTCAAAAATATTTCAATTTATATATACACATGTTATTGTTCTAGTTATTTAGGTTTACGAGTATCTTCCAAGGTGTGCGAGCTCACTTTGTGGGCGTGGCTAGCGTAGGTAGGAACTTTACCAGTCAGCCGCTAGAGACGGAGGATACTGAATATAATAAGTGGTAAATATGGAATACAATAAAAAGGTGAATACTTTGTGACTTTATTTCCACACGATTATTGGCCGGCCAGCACGACATCGCTCGTCGTCCAAAGGTTCGTCCTCTAAACTAGACTCGTCCATCTGTCTGTCCGTCCGTCCTGAATGTTATCATACACATAACACTAGGACATCTGCAAAATGTTTAGAGGGTTATGCCGTAGATATTTCAAGTAGCTAGCATCGTCATCTAAGATTTTCAAATGAGCGTTTGCTTGCCCTGTTCTAGGAGCATGCAGTGTGCATACGTAGTCCCATCGGAGCGGTAGTGGCGTAGTTGGGGGCGTCGGCGATTCAATTCGACCCCCTAAATTAACCGTCAATACTTTTCCATCGAGCTGCCTACAGGCGGCTGAGAAAGCTGAGCTAATTGAAATGAAAATTGTACATAGGGTTGTCTAATGCGTTGGCGAAAAGCTCGCACTAGCTGCGGGATGAACAGACAATCGACGCGTAGAACGAGACTCAAGGGAAGCAGCCTGAGAAAGCAGCTAACACGCGTCATAACAACAACAACACCACATATTATACGGACATTTTTAGTGGAATTGTTACAACGTATAAGTTTACCGCACATATATTCTACAAGAATGTATGCTACAATTCGTACCTCAATATAGTTCGTTTAGATAGTAGATATTGAAAAACCTATAGGCACATATACATAGTTGAAAAATGCGCAAAATTCACTGTCATCGTATCCGCTCGAACACATTCTCAAAACAAAGGGTATTTTTTCGTATGTCTTGATAAACGGGGCGTCAACTTCTGCTCGGTTGGGTTTGATAGTAGTTAATAACTCGACAAAGGTAAACATCTAAACCTAGGTAAGCAAGCGTCCGCGCACAAGCGTCCATCAGGGGATACGCAGTAACTTGGGCACATTTCAAAGATGAAATAACGCGTTGCTGATACGTGCAGCGCTGATATATGCTGTGTGTCTGTGGATATAGGTAAATCCCAACCATCGAACCCGTAACTGGATTTGCTTAAAATTCTATAATCTAACGTAGAGAAATACTAACAATAGTGTCTTTGTTTGTATAGGCGTTTTTTCTATGCTGTGCTCAAGTAGTTCGTCTCGCACTGCATCGAACGGTTGGCATGTCGGTACAAAACTCTATTTCATCATTTTTCCAACTCTTGTCATTACTCTGTTTCACCTTAGGTTATAATTGTCTGTAGCGTTGCTTCATAGCGAAAGTTCAATACGGCGCCCACTAATTAGCAGTTCGTAGTAAGCAGGTGAGTGACATCTGCCCGTCTCTCTTTATGCTTTAGGTACAATTTGTGATTAATAGCCTACCAGAGAACGTTGGTTCTTCTGCTGGTGGCGACAGGTGTAGAAAAATTCGAGCTATAATGCTCCGGGTCTGAAAGATGCATATGCACCGTTTCTGCTGTTGCATACTATGTACCTACATAGTTTTTTTTTTATATAACTCAACAATTTCACTTTTTCGGTCATTGCTAGCTGTTATACCAACTGTTGACAGCTGCGACACTTAGTTCTATACTCTGCCCATAATAGATCACTATTACCGTCGTCTCACATGAGGAATGTTCTTTCTGAAGCCGATATCTATCTTCATATAAATTTATCTTCATAAATATGTGAAAAGTGCTTTGATTCAACAGTTGTTAAACACATTTGTGAATGGGGCATCCGTTTTTTGCACGCCCACATTTACATTACTGTAACCCAAAACCATTAACCGATTAGTTAGTTGCGTAATTTTATATATA